>NC_142142.1:1386666-1733333 GCF_024610735.1 Ursus americanus | reverse complement strand
AAGAGCCAGTAAGCAGGCTGGGGTGAGCCAAAACACAGGATTACCCTTAGCCAAGGGGTCTTCCGGCCCATGGATCTGAAACTTTCTGATGTCTTCCTCTCGTGGCTAAACAGTTACCTGTATGAGATGGGATATGTTGGATGCAGCCTGAAGTATGGGGTCCAATGGAAGAATCCAGAGAAGTGAAACAAACCTGAATGCCATCTGACATTGGTTTAGAAGAGAAAGGCGGTGAGGGAGAGGGAGATTAGGCCTTCCCAAGGAGGCAGGCTCCCAGCCTACCCCAATTCAGAAAATAAGACACCTGTCAACTTTTCAAACCCCAGCAGCTCCAACTCCCAGTCACTATTAGACAGCCCAGGTAGTCCAGGGTCAGGAATGCTGAGACTGACCAGGAAACCAGTGAGAATGTCAGGACAGGTCATTCTTGAACATGGCCAAGAAGCCAATAAAATGTTCTTCGACTCCTTTTTCCTTTTTCCATCAGTCTCCCCTTTTAGGATCCAAGGATCCCCTCTCCCTGTAGGCCCAGGGTCCCTAAATGGCCAGGAAGTCCTCAGGAAAGAGAAAATCACCTTAAATATGTCAATACTACCGTGTTAGGACAACAGCGGTATTCAGATGATGCTTCCCTCAAAGAAATAAGTTTCTAGTACTGGCATTTCAGGTGGTCATGAGGCTAAGATCCTACTATGAGTCCTCAAGGGACTGCCCATTTTATCTAAAAGGAAGGTGGCCCTACCCCTCCCACAGGGATGAAGGAAGTTCCAACAGGCCTCAAGACACAGTATAACTCTCCCCCAAAGGCCAAATCTAGCCCACACCTTCAGTAGGCAGCATTTGGAAGAACCATTTTCACCCTCCCACTCACATTTACGCATCCTTATCCCAGCAAGAGCAGAACTCATGTTACCACCTAACAATGACTCACTGCTTTGGGACCTAGGAATCACTACTGACTGCACCCACAATTACTGTCTGCTTTTGCATCTTCCTTTGAAAGGAAAGTCACTGTGCCTGGCTGTTAAGACACTGGAGGAGCATTCATTACCTGCTCTGGGACTTGCGGTGACCACGCACGTCCTTCTTGGGTCTCCGGGTGACTGGTGGGGCTGGGGTGGAGGGCAGGGGGGGTGGAGCAGCAGGTGTGGGCGAAGGAGGTAGACCATTGCTTGGCTTACTCTTGGGGTTCTTGTCAGCCTCATACTCAAAGGTGCGCTTGGGTTTGGGGACAGGGTTCACAGCGGGATCAGGGGAGCTCTTTGATGGCAGCAGCTGAGAGCTCGGGCTATTTCCAGGGGTCCCTGGCTTAGTGGAGCCACTGCCATCCTTCTCTAGGGGTGGGCCTGCCTCCCCCCCAACTCCAGCCACTCCTCCTGCCCGGCTGCCAGTGCTCACACTCGTGCTCCCTGTTGGTTCCTCCAAGGTACCCAAGGTCCCAGTCTTCCTTCTCCCTCGGTCTACACTGTAGCAGCTGCTGGGGAGCTGGGGGAGTCCCCGGCCCGGCTGCTCCTTCAGGGCCTGTTCAATTTTCTGGATCCGACTCAGCACTGCTGAGCTCTCTCTCCTGCTGCCATGCCCCCTGAGGAAGGCGCTGGGCTCACTCCGGCCTGCCCGTCTCTCCGGCCGATAGAAAGGGTCCCGGACAGGGAGCGCCTCCCCCTCCTCCTCGGTCTCAGGGTAGGAGCACTCTGAGAAGGTCCTGCTCATCCTCCGGAGGCCCTTGAAATCGAAGGCTTTTTCTGAGCTGCAGGGGGATGGCGCCACACTGGGACAGCCCTCACTGAGCGCCCACTCACCCCCAGAGCCCTCCCGCTTCTCCCCGCACATGCTCATCCTGGGCGAAGCCTCTCGGCGCCCCTCCCATGCTGAAATCTTCTCCCGGATGCCCAGGCTGTGGGCACGGGTGCCGGTACGGTTCAGAAAGAGGCTCCGTGAGCCAGCTGTTGGCCCCAGGGATGGGGTGCTCTGGGCAAGGGGGAGGCAAGCAGCTACTCCCTCTACATCCTGGGCTGCCCCTTGGACGTTCTCCTTCTGGTCCTCTCTCTTGCACGCTGAAGGGCTTCTGTCCAAATAGCTGAAGTTGGTGGCCTTGAGGGGACAGATGGGTGGTGCAGTGTCCGGGGAGGGAGCTTGAGGATTTGGGGGTGAAAGATCACGGGGGTGCCAGTCCTTGAGGAGCAGCCGGGAGCTGGAGCGGCTTGGGTACCTGCAGGCTGACGTTTCACTATCACTGAGCGGGTAGATGGGACTCCTCGGTGGGGAGAGAAGTGGAGGTGGAGAGACTGACTGAGACCTAAAAGCAACAAAAACAAAAACAAAAAAAAGCAAAAGAAGAGAAAATGGCAATGAGTGGTCTGACAACCAGAGGCGTGGTGTTTCAGTTTTGGAGCGCTCAGTATCTCTTTCCTGCAGGACACCCAAGCTCGAAGTACTCTAGTCACGTAATACACCTTTCAAGGCTGTCTTCAAGGAAAGGAACAGCTGCGTATCCACAGCAGGCCAAACTCAATGGGTCTCTCTGCCCAGTTCAATCTCAGAAGCCTTGAGCACTGTCTGGAACAGAGGCCAGCTCTGTGTCAGGTGAGAGGATCCCAAGAAGCTGCATCTACCAACTAGAGGACAGTAAGGCCAGGCGTGTGCTGCAAAATGTTTAGCGATCGGCCCTCTGAAAGAGAAAGCACGGATCTGTAACATTTGCCAGTCTCTGTGGTATAAATGTTCCCACTGCGGCTGATTTCAAGCTACCAACATGGCCTTGCTGAATGCAGCACTGGGAAGGAATGCTGCTGATCGGTTCTCAGGAAAGCATTTCCTGCACGCTACTTCCTGAAGTACCCCAAATATACACCCAAGCCCTTCGATCTGTCTCCTTAACAAACCCCTGTCTCCCCTGAGACTCCTGTTACTGGCACAGCATACTGCACCTCGGCTTGGGTTCTGACCAGCGTTCAGATCCCTGAAGGTCTCAAAGCATCAGCAGGGTCCCTCAAGAAACAGTCCTCTCTGCCCCATCAGCAAGGGTGCCTGTGGGGAGGGGAGGCCAGCTCCTCAGGCAGCTTCCAGCCTCCAGCGGCGGCACCCCTTCAGACAAGCACCAGCCACTTCTCAGCACTAAATCCACATGCAGGCCTTAGCCAATAGGGGGAAGAGTCCTAAACAACTGGTTTTACACATATTATTCACTCATTTAGTCTTCACAAAAACTCTACATTATTATTATTATTATTATCTCCACTTTACAAATGAAAACCACGGAAGTACAGAAAGGCTAAATATCTCATCCAAGGTCCCTCAGCTGGTGAGGGGGGAAGCCAGGACAGGACCTTACCGAATACAACGCTGCCCCTCTCAAGAGGAAGCAGTAGCCTCTGCCATCTTTGTGAACTGCCTAGGCTCCCGGATATAACCCAGCAGAAACCCTCAGAGCACTGTGCACAGCTCTGTCTCAAATGTAGCATTTATAAGTATCAGGGACCTCTTCCCCCTTAAGACCTCTACACCTCTTCCCTACCAGTCCATGATTTCTTCCAGGTGGAAGGACATGTCCTCAGTATGTGGAAGGTGCTTAGTGAATGAAGGACAAATAAAGAAAGGAAAAGGTAAAGGTGAGCTTAGTGACAAGAACCATGAGCAGACTTCCCTTTCAGTACACTTTTCTAGTTGTCTGCTAGGGTAATCACTGTCAACTCCCGGCGCTCTCCTCGAACAGTTTTAGTTCAAAGACAGCAGGGTCTTGCCAATGCCACATGCTCCGAAGGCCTACCTGACCCTCATGCCATGGCCCTTAAAGCTGGGCAGGAGCCTCACAGGCTCCAGAGGGCCATGCCATCCACAGGAAGGCAGCCAGCTGCCCTCGAGCCAGCCTGCTGTCACTGCTTGCTCACACACAGAAAACTGGAGCTTGGGTGAGTCAGGGATTGGCCGACAATTCCCTGTTGGGTCATAGCCTCTGGCTGCCCCCGATCAACAGGAAACCTCAACATGCTTAAGTTGTTTTTAAAAGGGCAAGTCAAACAAGAGCCATCCCACGTGTACATGGGCACAGATGAGAGAAATGCAGTGCCCAGCCAAGCCAATGACCAAAGAGACTCTGCTCAGCAAGGACGTGTGAAAAGAATAAGCCTCAGCACTCCCTAGGGTAGGCAGTAGCAGGGCAATGCGCCAAGCTTGAGCCTGGGGAGATCCCAACCTACTCACAATCGAGGGAGGCCTTAAGTCCTTCATTTATTTCACAGAACCATGGATGCCAAAGGTCATCATCAGTCCAGCCCTGTAAGCCAGCAGTGTCTGGATGCCACAAAGGACTCTATGTTTCCGTTAGTCTCATTTGGAGGTGGGAGAAGATGCCTTTAATAGAAAACAACCTGAACTTGTGTTTATTCATTCAACAAATATTTAGTGAGCACCTACTATGTACCAGGATGTGCTCTATGCGCTATACACAAGAATAAATATAAGAGACAAAAATCCATGTCCTCATGAAACTTAAATTCTAGTGGGAGAGGACAGGTACCTAATGAGACTCAGAATCTCTTCGGAATCTTCCCATATGTGCCTCATCTCTCCACACATTTTGATACACGCTCCCCTAGGGATGAGTCTCCCCAACCCCCAAGGTGAGAATTCACCAGGCCACGAAGCCACTATACTTCTGGGGGCAGGGGTTAGGTGTGTATGGCATGGCTCCCACAGGTGGGAAAGAACTAAGTTAAGGCTCTCTGGTCCGTCCACCTCCAGCATGCTTCTAGAACAGGTGACTCCCTCACTTCCTTTAGTACCCCAGCATGGAAATGTCTCCACAAGGGAAGAACTTCTCTCAAAGCCTAAATGCCTGACCTGCTTTAACTATGGTTTAGTTTCTCTCCTCTCAGGACGGATCCAATGGAGAAGAGGCTGGCCCTTCCCTTTCAAGCTGCTGGTCTTTTTTATCATTGCCAAGTTCCGGGCAGAGCCGCGGGTGCTTCTGCTGCCACCTCCCCACACAGGCCAGGCCCAGTGTGTTCTACCAGCTTGGGATGGAAGGAGGGGTCTGCCCAAGCTGACCTGCGGCCTGGTCATCCCCAGGTTCATCCCAGAAGAGGCAGCATTCATTCACTCCAAGGTCCTAGGGATAAATTCGTAAATAACACAGATAAGGCCTTGCCCTCACAGGATTCTCACTTGACAGAAAAACTCACCACTATCTCTCCATGTTTCTGATTCTACCTTTTTAGGAATGTGACTATAAGCAAAGCCACTCACTCTGTCTGAGCTTCCAGTCTCAATTCCTCAAATTTGTTCTGACTACATCACAGGGTTGTCATAATGGGCAAATGAGACTATGGATGTGAACTGATATCATATACTGTAACTCACTACGACTGTTAGTTATCATTGGTATTAAGTTATCATTACCACTAAGTCTCCAGGTTATGCCAGGCCAGTTGTTCTCATGAGAGGGTAAAAATGCCTTAGGGTTCACGTTTCAGAGTAGCCACTAACAAGTTACATGACCTTGAGCAAAGAACTTTATCTCTTTAAACCTTAGTATCCTGATCTGTAAAATGGAGGTTAAGAGAACACACTTCTCAGGGGGTTATTGTAAGGAATAGAGACAACATACATCAAGTGCTGAACTCAGTGGCTAACACATAGTACTCAGCCTTAGCTTGATAATTACTAATATTAACAAGGGGCTCACTATTCAGAATAATCACTTGGCAAACTTTTTCAAAGAGCTTACCTTTGTCCTTGGAGTCTAAACATCTGGAGTAGAAGAGGAAGGGAGTAAATTTAACATGGCCATAAATCCTTTGCAGCTCGTGATGTCAGAAAGTGGGTTCTATTTTTCTGCCCTTTAAATCTAGGTTGACCTTGTGATTTGCTTTGACCAACAGAATGGAGTAGAAATTAAGCTAAGTCCCAAACTTGAGGCCTTAAGAGGCCTTGCAGAATCCCTCTTCACATACCTAGAATGCTACCCTGAGACTGTCATGTTAGGAAGCCAGTCTAGTCTTTTAGAGGATGAGAGGCCATGTGGAACGCAACAGAGGCCCCCACAGCCAACAGCCAGCCCCAAAGTGAGCTGACACATGAGTGAGGTCACCTTGGACCCAAATGAACTTGGCTACATGAGAGACTCCAGGGGAAACCAGTAGACAGACTGCCCAGTAAATACACAGAAATGTGAGAAGTAATCAACTGTTTTAATAGTAAAATGATGCAGGTGAGAAAGGTCAGCTTCATATATAATTGGCCTGTCCTATCCCAGTGCAGAAGAACTGCCCAGAACCTTCCATCCCCATGCCTCTTTCTCCCCCACTTCCCCACAGAGCAGCTTCCATGGTCTTGATGTTTGGATCTCACTCTCTCTACTAGGAGCTCTGGCATGAGAATCTCCTGTGAGCACTCCCTGCAAATGGAGCTAGTTCTGTAATTCCAATAATAGAACCAGCCTCCATCAGTCTTTGCCCCAAGTGGAAGGAGGGCTCAGGACAACCTGTTAACCCAGAAAACAAGGAGACTTAAGGGGGAACACGATGGGGACTGGCAATGAGGATGCATGGTTCTTTGTGGCAGTGTTCCCACAGCAGAGGGCATCTCCTGGGCATGGATGGGAGGGGGGTGCTCACTCACTCATAGGCACCAGTCCCCTCTAGCTATTTTCCAGTTCCTCAAATGCAGGCTGGCAGTGAAAGTAAGATAATTCTCCCCCTGTTGGACAATGGGAAACTGTAGCCACATGAATGGTGGTGCCTGGATCCAAATATATACCCGGTGCTATTTTAGGCATCAGGGATCAGCACAGACTAAAATTAGACAAAGTCTCTCTATAGGTTATAGTCTTGTAGAGGGAGGCAGTGTGGCTTTATTTGTGCAGAGTGAACAGACAATAACCAAACCAACACTGAGAGATGGGTATGGAGCTAATGAAGAAGAATAAAAAAGGGTAAAGGGAGAGAGAGATTCAAAGTGAGGGAGGTCAGGGAAGGCCCATCTGCCGGGGACAATGTGAATATAGCCTGAAGGAAGGAAATAGTGTGTTTATCCAGAGGAGAAATGTTGCAGGCAAAAGGAGCAGTAGGGCAAAGGCTTGAGGCAACTACATACTTAACTGTATTCTAGGGGCAGCAAAAAGCCCAGTATGGATAGAGTGGAGTGAGAAGAGCAGAGGGCTGGAGATTAGTCAGAGAGGCACCAGAAGACCCAAGGACCAATAATAAGACTTGGGTTTTTACTCTGAGAGAGAAAGGAAGCTCTTGAAGGGGTATGAGCAGAAAAATGAAATGCTCTGACTTCATATCAGAGAACGAAGTGCAGGGATGCAAGCATGGCAGCAAGGAGATCACCTAAAGGTGTGATAATCCAGGCCAGAGAGTATTATGGCTTGGATTAGAATGGCAGCAGAACAGATAAGTCGATTTTGAGAGCTGTGCCAATAGGATTTGCTGATGAATTGGATAAAAGAGACAAAGAGAGTCAAGGATGATGACAAGGTTTTTTGCCTGAGCACCTGGTAGAATGGAGTTAGGGTTATAAACCTCTACCTAGGAGTCATCAGCAGTATCTAGATATTATTTAAAATTATATGACTAAGTGGCTAGTATCAAAAAGACAAGAAATAACAAACATTGGCAGGCATATGGAGAAAAGGGAACCCATGTGCACATTTGGTGGGAATGTAAATTGGTGCAACTACTATGGGAAACAGTGTGGAGGTTCCTCAAAAGATTAAAAATAGAACTATCATCTAATGTAGTAATTCTACTACTGGGTATTTGCCCAATGAAAATGAAAGCAATAATTCAAAAAGAAATATGCACTCCAATGTTTATTGCAGCATTATTCATAGTTTGCAGCCAAACTATGGAAGCAACCTAAGTGTTCATCAATAGATGAACGGACAATGAAGATGTGAGACAGACACACACGCGTGCATACACACACACATATTTACATACCATGGAATGTTACTTGGCCATAAAAAAAGAATGACATCTTGCCATTTGCGATGACATGGATGAACTAGAGAGCATTATGCTAAGTGAAATAAGACAGAGAAAGACAAATATCATATGACTACACTTATATGTGGAATCTAAAAACCAAAATAAACAAACAAACAAACAAAACACAAACAGACCTTAAACACAGGGAACAAACTGATGGTTGCCAAAAGGGAGAAAGGTAGGGGGATGGGAAAAACAGGTGAAGGGGTTTAAGAGGTACAAACTTCCAGCTATAAAATTAATAAGTCACAGAGATGAAAAGTACAGCATAGGGACTGTGGTCAATAATACTGTAATAACATCGTAGGGTTACAAGACACAGTGGTGAGCACTGCATAATGTACAGAATTGTCAAATCACTGTGTTGTACACCTGAAATTGACATAACATTGTTTGTCAACTATATTTCAATAATAAAAGACAGAAAACTATATGCCTATATGAGCTCATCTAGGGAGTCGGTAGCTACAGAAGCCCAAGGCCTGAACTGGAGCCTGAATGAGAAGTGGAGACAAAGAGTTCAGGCATCCCTTTCAAAGGGTTTTCCTAAAAGGGGGAACAAGAAAATGAGGTGGTAGGTGGAGGAGAATGTGGTGTAATAGAAGCAAGTTATCTTGAGCTAGGAGATAAGACCCAGCATGCTTGAATGATGACTGAAATGATCCAGTAGAGAGGACGAGAGAGGGCAAATGCACCAGCAATGTCCTTAAGCAGGCAGTAAAGGGGATGGGGACCCCATGCCCATCTAGAACGGTTGGCCTTAGACAGGAGAACCCCTTTTGCTTCACTCCCACCCACCTGGGCTGAATGACTTTTCCCATGGTCTCATCCCTACGCTGCTCTATGTTTCCACCATTGGCTTTTACTACCTCATGCTTTCCAACACATTTCACTGAGTAGAGAAAAGGTCCAGATTTGTTCTTGGTTTCCTACTCTTTCAAGCATCTGTATTAGCTCCTTCCCCAAACACAATGATGTGCTTAATGACTTGAGTCCTATTAATTCAATAACCTTCACATCTCTCAGATCTGCCCCCTTCCTCATCCTCCCCACTGCTACTGCTACTTCCTCAGTTCAGATCTGATCTTTCACCAGGACTCTTAAAACAATCTCTTAATTTCTCTTTCTGCCTTTAATCTTAACCCAGTTCTAGTCAGTCCTCTCATCTTCTGACATCTTTCTAAAACACAAAACTCTTCATGCTTGAAACTCCCCATTATCCACAGAAGGGAGTACAAATTCACTGGCTTGGATGACAAGGCCCCTTGTGATCCGGTCCCTATTTTTACTTTGTCATCTGTCTTTTCCTACATACAATCCCCAAACCACCCACATCAAAGTCCTTGCTTTTCATGCCTCTAGGCCTTTATACATTGTTTGCTTTACCTAGAATTCTATCTCTGTAGCTCTGCTCTGGAATCTCTTTTGACCCTACTCCCTTCTTCCAGGTGGAGATGGCCAAGTTTTGATGCCTCCACTGCACCTGGAAAAATGTCTGTTACGGTACCTGTAACATGTTATTGGACTACACTGTTTCCTCACTTGTCTCCCTTACTAGACGATGAGTGGACCTTGTCGAAGGTGGTGATGGTGTCTTATTAATCTTGATATCCCCTACTCTTTTCACTGCATCTAGAATTTGGTAGGAAATAATATTTATATTGAATGACTAAATGAATTAATAAAAAATAGTTAAAACCTCGGTATCTTTACGCCTGCCCAGGATATTGTTCACAGACTCCCCTGCTCCCCCTCTTTGCCACACATGATCTGAAGAACAACACAAAGCACTTAGTGCAGACCAGCATGGCTGTCAGTCCCCAAAGTCCTCTCCCATATGGCAAAAATCATATACCACACCAAGCATCTAGAAACCTGGGTTCCCTCTGGTCCTGGTTCCCTCACTCACTGGATATGCTCATGGAAAAGTCATCTAAATTCTTTGAATCTTTATCCATGAAACAGGAAAAACCCTTGCTCTGAGTATCCTTACATACTAGCTGTGTGGCTAAAATGATGTACCTTTAAAAAGTGCTTGAACACCATAAATAGCTCCAGGAAGGTAAAAGAAGTACAAAAGTAAATACAACACAGCTAAAAGACACCTACGACTGTGCTCTGATCATTTGCTCTTTATTCTAAAATCCCAGGCTTGCCCCTGGGGAGGCAGACACTGAAACTGGGCACACATGCCACCACCTTGTCAGCAGGCAGCCAGATCTGCTGCTCAGCACAGGCGTGGATGCCAACACTGCAGCATGTGACTGGCCAAAACCAACATTTACAGGACAGGGAGTAAGATAAACAGATAAAAGGAGAAAGAGAGGAGAAAGGCGGGGGAGAATGCAAAGGACATTTAAACGAAACAGAGGAGCATAAACACTCACAAATATGTAAGACAACTGAGTAGGAAAAAGAGTATGAACTAAGGGCATGGAAAGAGAAATTTAAAGAAAAAGCAACATGTGCAGTATGTGTATACATAGTCAGAAAGTGAGGGTTAAAATGCAAAGTATGTGCCCTTCCCTCTGGTATTATTTCATAAGAATACAACCCAACCCTTTGCTTAGTGATCTGAGCCATTCTCCAGGAACACAGCAGTAAGCATTCATGCCAAGGAATGCCCCATATATTGCCAAGTGCACCCAAGAACTCTCTGGGAGGGAAGGCTATCCTTAGTCCCTGATGACAAGAGGTTTCTGAACTCAGCATGTGCTGGTGACAGGACTTCCCTGTGTGTCGGTATCAGGAAGAGGACCAAGTTGGGGCCAGTGGGGGAAGATTCCTGTGGGTCCAGGAAATAGCCCCGGAGGTAACAAGATGGGCTGTGGATGCCATGAAGCGAGCCTATCTACAGATTAAGGTTACATGGAGCCCAGGTTCCAATATGCTTAGTCTCTACTAAACAGTTATCTAGCTGTTTAGAAACTGCCTGGGAGTTGGCCATTCACCATTCTAGGGCTGTTCAATGAAGGTGGGCCCTTGTTGATTCATTGGGCATCAGCATCCTCCCACCACACAGTGACTGCCTCAACTCTGGAGATGACGTTCTCACTATATTCCCTCAAGGCCATACTCTGAGGCACCCAAGAAGAAGAAAAGACAGGAAGGCTCCCTGATTCCCATTAGCAAGTCCAGACTTTTGCTCCCCAGGCCAGAGCAGGGGCTCAGCTCAATAACTCCCACTGACATCCCACTCTGGGACAGTCCTGATAAAAAACCAAAGGACGAGGTGACACAGCTTGGCCTTCCTGTTCCCAAAGCAACCTCATCTCAAATGGTTGGAGGCCCTCAACAGGGTCCAGGATAGCCTCATCCTCCAAGTGGGGATACATATGGGCCACCATCTATAGAGACTCTTGAGGTCAACCATAGCTTGTCAGAGTAAGAAGAATGGTAGCTAAGGTCAGAGCAGAAACTGAGTCACCTTTTCACTTCCAAAAGTACATCCAAGAATCTACCAAAGCCATACCTGTCTACCTTCCAGCTGATTTCTAGGGAAGCACAAAGAGGATCAGTGAGCTCTTCTCTGGGTGAGAACCCCAAGTCCTCTAAGTAGTAGATGCAATGAACACAGAGTATTTACAAGACGGAAGTCCTCCCTGAGGCAGGTAAAAAATGATGCCTTACAGGAATACCCTCAAAGCCCTAGTCCAGTAAAAATGGGACTGCTCTACAAAGCAGAACCAGGTACTGTGCAAAGCCAACAGGGAGAGAAATGTAGTTCCAGGAAACCATACTAAAGATACTTATAATGGTTTTAAAACATGGTCCCCCAATTCTTTGACATGTCTCCTATAAAAAGCACCCCTTCCCTTGAATCTGGACTCTGCGACTGCTTGACTAATAGAACACAACTGAAATGAATCTGTGCCAATTTCCAGGCCCAAGCCTCAAGAAACCAGCAGCTTGAGGAAGCCAGGCCATGTAGAGAGGGTACATATAGGTGGTCTAACAGTTCCAGCTGAGGTTCCAGAAATAGCCAACATCAACCTCCAGACATGAGGCAACACACCTCCGGCTGACACCAGCCCCTAGCCAATGAGTCACCCTATGCCTTGAAGTCTTTCCAGCCAAGGTGCCAGACATCATGGAGCAGGGACCAGCCATCCCTGCAGTGTTCTCTGAATTCCTAAGCTACAGAGTCTGTGAGCATAATAAAATGGCTGTTTTACACCATAAATTCTGGGGTAGTTATGTAGCAGTCGATAAGTGGAACAGATTTTGGTACCTAGAAATTTAGTGCTGTTGAAACAAAATCCTAAATCACTGACTTGGGAACTGAGTGACAGGCTGTCAGGAGGGGATACGGGAAAGTAAGGAAAATGTTAATAGAAGCTAGAGGGAAGGGGACCCTCGTAAATGTTGAAAAGTTTGGTAATTCTGTCTCCAGTGGCAAGAAGGAAAATAGGAAATCTACCTAATTCGATGATCCAGCTTAAGGTATCTCCAAGCAGAGCGCTGCAGGTGCCATCCAACGTCTAGCTGCTTACAGTACAAGCCGGAAGAGAGGAGACAGAAAAGGGACTGTTTCGTTTTTCAAACAACACGGAAAGGAAACAGAAAGGAGAAAGGGCTTTCTGGGTTACAAAATTACACTTGTTTCTGTCTCTCTGGACAGGAAAAAGTTTTCAAATTAAGAAATGGCTTCCAGATTGTAGTGGCAGTTTCAGTGTGTGTGTGTGTGTGTGTGCACGCACGTGTGTGTGCGTGTGGGTGCTGAAACGAATCATACTGTACACTTTAAAGGGTTCAGTTTACTGTACTTTAATTATACCTCAATAAACCTCTTTTTAAAAATCTAGAGAAGAACAATGTCTAGTCCTAAAAAATCCTGTGTCAAGACCTAAAAAAATGGTTTCAAGCATTGCCTCAAAGAATCTCACGTACAGACAGGCAAAAGGCCTTCTAATGATTTCAAGGGTGGGCCTTGCAGACCTTCTGTAAATGGTAAGGCCTCCGAGACTCTTAAGAAACCTTGCCCCAGAGCAGTCTCCCAGGGAACCCAATGCCAGAAGGGGCTCAAGGTGAAGTGATCTGTACATGTGCCTTCTGTTGACTGCAGTGGGTTATAAAGGGACTCAGAAGAAACCCGCTAAGTTTTTAAATGAAGTATATCAGCTGGGACTGGGAAGCACAGAGACAGTACATAACAAAGGGGAGACTCTGGACACTTGAAATATTATGGCCATGGAGCCAATGGAGAAAACTACTCACCTGCGAGAATGGGCTACTTTTGATAGAAAAGGAAGAATGAGTCCGCGTCAGGGCAGAACCCAAAGCCCTGAGGGGGCAGCCAGAGACAAGGTAAACGCCTCTGGGCAGTAACAGGAAGACTTAACCAAGGCTTTGGTCACTTGTGCCTTACTGGATATAAGAATTACAGTGGGCCAGTAACTGCAGCGTGGCCTCTCGTTTCCCCTTTCTGAAGAGGGTATCTACAGCGGTTCTCCTGGGCCTGTCCCACCAGGGTATTTAGGGTGGCAGATACATATCCTCTCTAGTTTATAGGTCTTCACATCAAGAGAAATAGGACTCAAGGAACTGCACACAACGAGAGAAAGGGACTGCACCCAAAGCGTTTCTTCTATACCTGAACCTGACTCACATGATGGGATCTTAGACTTCAAGCTGATGCCATTAACAAGATGACACTTGGGAACTTAGGGAAGAGACTGAGTGTATTTCTTTTTTTTTTTTTTTTTTAAGATTTTATTTATTTATTTGACAGAGAGAAAGACAGCCAGCAAGAGAGGGAACACAAGCAGGGGGAGTGGGAGAGGAAGAAGCAGGCTCATAGCAGAGGAGCCTGATGTGGGGCTCGATCCCATAATGCCAGGATCACGCCCTGAGCCGAAGGCAGACGCTTAACCGCTGTGCCACCCAGGCGCCCCGAGTGTATTTCACATTGGGGAAGGATGTGAATTTTTGTGATTAGAGGGCAGACTATGGCAGATTGCATTTTCCAAAGAGAGTGACCACGACCTACCCCATCTCACATGCCTTCCTAGCAAGGTGAAGTGGATACTCCTCTCATCAAGTGGGAATTATTTTCCCTCCTCTTGTGTGATGTTGCAATGTATAATAAGAAAATAGAACTGGTCTTAGTTCCACTTCTGGCACAGAGCTCCTAAAACCCTTGGAATTGCCCAAGTGATGACAGCGATCAAGGTGTCTTTTGTCATGTTAATGAGTGACTTTTGGACTACACCTAAGCATGGGGCCCTTTGCCAGGAAAACCAACCTTGTGATTAGAGGGTTGGAACTTTCAGTTGTTTTCCTCCCCAGAACCCCAGGGACGGGAGACCGGCTGGAGGCTGAATCAGCCACCAATGGCCAATGATCTCATCAATCATGCCTATGTAACCGAAGCCTCCATAAAAACCCAAAAGGGCAGGGTTCAGAGAAGTTCCAGGTTGGTGAATCAGAATGCTGCCAAATGCCACTATGCAAGGCCCAAGCTCCCCAGGACAAAAAAATCCTTTGTTCGAGACCTCGCCCCATGTATCTCTTGGTCTAGCTGTAGATTTGTATCCATTAATATCCTTTGTAATAAACCGGTAATCTAGTGAGTAAACGGGTTTCCTGAGTTCTGTGAGCCACTCTAGTAAATTACTGAACCCAAGGAGTGGGTCATGGGAACCTGTGATGGTTAGCCAGTCTGTCAGAAGCATATGGAACAACCTGGCTTGAGATCAGCGTCTGAGGCCCGGGCCAGTCTACGGCACTGAGCCCTTAACCTGTGGCATCTGATGCTCTCTCTGGCAGATAGTCTCAAAATCGAGTTGAATTGTAGGGCACCCAGCTGGTGTGAGAGAATTGCCTAGTGGTGCAGGGGAGCACCCACACATACACCACTATGTTGGAGCTGGGGTGCAGAGCTCTTTACCTTAAACTCAGGCACACCTTTGTTCTCACCTTAATCAACAAGTTAAACAGAAAAGACACCATGCAACTTTGGAGGCTAGGTCATTAAAATGTCATGCATTTCTACCCAGTTCTCTTGAGATGCTCACTCTTCAAACCCGGACATCATGCTCTAAAAGCATGCGACCAAACACGGAGGCCCCTCGTAGGTGCTCCCCAGCTGAGGTCCCAGCGGACTGCCAGCATCAACAGTCAGACATGTAAGTGAACAAGTCTTCAGATGATTCCAGGCCCTAGCCACTGAGTCACCAGTGCTGCACTACAAGGAACAGAGACAAGCTTTCCCTAATGAGCCCTATCCAAACTGCAACTTGTGAGCAAAATAAATGACCAGTAATGTTTTAAGCCACTAAGTTTAGAGCTGTTTGTTATGCAGCAATAAATAACCAGACAAATACTGCTGACATGGTTGGATTCTAGGAAGCATCTCGGGTAACAGGTCCTCCTGAGAAGTAGCCTGCCACACCAGGGCAGGCTCTGCAGCACTATCTTTTACCCACAGCCACCACTCTCAAGAGATTTTCCCTATCTGCTAGCTTTTACCCTCTTTCTGAAATCTAAAGCAGAGGGTTCAGATCCGTGCACACTTTAGCAGTGGGACCCCAAGACCTCTCTGGATTTCACCATATTACAAACCAATGCCTTCCTCTGCACAGAAACCTGCAAATGTGAGTTGAAATGATGGTTCTACTGTCAGTTAGCAATGTGGGTTTTAGCTTCCTCATATGTAACATCAAGTAACTGAATGAATCCCAAGGCCCCTGCAACTCTAACACTCCAAAAGAGTATGTGCTGGGACTCCAAAGAGTCCCAACAGAGTAGCAGAAATAAGACCCCCATGAAAATCCACCCTATGAGGTACTAGATGATAAGTGCTGTTTGGAGACTCCAAACCAAGGGTTCTGCAAGTGAATACAGAGGGGAGGAAAATCCTTCATAGCTGGGTGGTTAAGAAAAGCACTGGGAAGGAAGTAAAACTTGCATCTAGACTGGCAGAAATGTAAGGTTTTCATTAGACAACAGTGAGGGATAAGAGTAGAAAGGCAGACCAGGGCTTTTTATGAAAGCCTTACAAGCTAGGCCAAGTTTGACCATATCATACTTGACAACAGTTTTTGAGCGGGAAGATCCCAGGAATGTTTAGAGGGAGGTGAATGGAGTGGTACAACAAAACACAGAAGGATCAAGAGAGCAAGCCTTGAGTTCTTTCTCCCATTAGCTTTGTATTTGGAGGGAGCACCTCTTCTTTTCTACGTCTCAGCTTCCCAATCTGTAAAACAAGTGGGTTCGACTACATGAGCTCTAAGGTTCTTTTCAGCTCTGCCTTTCTAAGAGTCTGGGGACTGAATAGAAAGGGAGCCCCAAGTTGGTAAGACCTATTAAAAAAGGTACTACGAGGACTCAAATAGCACAGCAGCCTATGCTAAAAGACGTTCCCCACCCAGACATCTAATCAACTGGTCAATAAATAGTTATCATCTCCCACATACCAGGCATTGTTCCAGGCTCAAGGGAGATGGAAAGAAGTGAACCAAAGTCCGTGACCCCAAGAAGTCTACACTTTTATAGGCACCCAGGTTCCTCACACCTATATCCAGAGGCAAGGTTCCCAAACACAATACTGATAGCCTGTTATCTCCATGGGGCAATGACCCAGGTGCTAGAGGTTCACAGTGAAGAAGCTGTCAAGGAAATCACCAGGCATGATGAGTCTTCTGAGAACAGCCCCTGCTGCCTGCCAGGCCTTACAGCACAAGTGAAATCTCCCGAGAGCAACAAGTAGTAAAGTTCACCTCATTTAGGTGGCTGAATTAGCTTTAAGCATAATACTTCCTTGTTTGCGAGTCACCACACTGCTTCTAGTCTCACCCCAGGTCATCAACACCAACATCACAAAGCCTGGCCTCTGAAATATAGGAGCTTAGAGAATCCCCCCTCTGACTCCCAGAATTGGATAGAGTCAAATCTTATGAGCTGGAGTGGAATCATATGTAGAGAGGATTTATCTGGCAGCTAAGTGTGAAGCAACATGCCCACGCTGCCTCATCAACAAAGAGAAAGGGAAACCTACTCCAAGAGACCAAAACCTAGCAAAGGACAAAACTTTGGTGGTCAAATGAAAAGGCTTGGATTTCCTCCTCCTCCATACCCTGACTGAGCTACAGAGGAAAAGGAAGGAAATAAATTAGCAAAATACCCATAAAACAAAAAATAGAACGGAATCCAGGATCTCTAACCCACACCAGGTGAAGTCTCATTCAAGTTAAGGACAAAAACTTGCAAATACCCATCTTGGCAGTTCCACAGGGTCCCGTCTGCCCTTCTCCACCAGTTTTCCATGCCCCAGAGTACCTCCTACCCCCAGAGTGAGACACAAATGCCTCTTACTACCACTGGGTTCCTCTGCCTCCATGTGGATGACGTGGGGGTCCCCAAAGCAGCCAGGAAGTCAAACATCCAGCCTTCCCAGACCCTAGCAGCCTTCCAGTCCCCAACTAAAGTTCCCAACACACCAAGGAGTCTTTTCCCACTGAGACCCCCAGGCTAGTGATGATAAAAAATAGCCTCAGGTCACTGCCAAACATCTACCAAAAGGTCAGACTAAGAGATCCAGGTGCCAAGGTCATTAATCCAAGTTGTAAATACCTTGAAGAAAGAGAATGGACCATTCTTTCTCTCCCATTGTCTACCACAGAGCCTGGCACCTGAGAGGAAAGCCCTCAGAGTTCACTGACAATGACTTCCTAAATGAACTGGTGATTTACTGCCCTACTCAGCCCAAAGAGCACCACCCAGATACGGCTGGGGGTGAAGACAGCCAGCAAACCCACCAGATGACACTTTCAAAATAACACCCACAGTCCAGCAGTAGCCTCTTAGAGAAGGTTATAGCTAGCCACAGAGGCCTGGGACTCCATGCCAAAAACCCAGGAAAGAGGAATGAAGTATGGCAAAAAGGAAGGGAGGTGAAGACCTAGATGGGAGGCTGGAAGAATGCTTTTTTTAGGCACATCGGAGGCTCAGATATCTACAAACATCATCTATCATGTTATGATGGCAAGCATGCCAGGAAGCTAAAGGAAGAGCAATTTCTAATGGGGCGCCTGCGTGGCTCAGTCGTTAAGCGTCTGCCTTCGGCTCAGGGCATGATCCCGGCGTTCTGGGATCGAGCCCCACATCGGCTCCTCCTCTGGGAGCCTGCCTCTTCCTCTCCCACTCCCCCTGTTTGTGTTCCCTCTCTCGCTGGCTGTCTCTATCTCTGTCAAAAAAATAAATAAAATCTTCAAACATAAATAAATAAATAAATAAGTAAATAAATAAATAAATAAATAAATAAAATAAAATAAAATAAAATAAAATAAAAAAATAGAAATATTTAAAACATGTAGGTACATATTCCAAATAGAAACAGGTACCTGTCAGTGGTCCTGATTCCACTTTGTGACTTGATGTAAAACCTGCTTCTCCCACTCTACCCCCCACATAGTGGAAATTGGGGGGAAAAAAGAATATTTTAAAAAGTTAGGGCTGCTGGTATGGTAATTTCTAATTCAGATTCTAAATATACTATTTCTTTAAAATTAACACTAAAACTATATAATCACAAATAATGCTTATTTTACTTCTACAATCTCATATTTAAAAAAAAAAAGGGGGAACCTTAGTTCCCAGTCTACATCTGCCAAATCAGTCATAGTAAGACAGGCCACCAGACTGGTGAGAGCACAGCAGAGTGGTTCCCAGAAGCAGTCAATGGGAGACAAAGACGCCGAGATCTAGATCTGCTCCTGCTGTGCCCACCAGCATGCCCAGGGAGAGTTCGAGTTTTCTACCTGCTTTACCCAAGAAGTTATGGGTTCCTGCCATTCTTCGCCTCAGCCAGTTCAGGGAAGCAAGTATGCAAGAAACTCTAGGTTAGAGGAAGTGCAAGGGAAGGGGGTAGGGGCTGTTCTTGTATGTCTTGCTGCCACAGGGTGGCTATCTAATTTATTTGCCTAAGTTCCAGGCTGTTATGTACTTAACACTTCAGAACCTACCAGTCTCTGTCTGGTTGGCACAGTCCATCCAGACCATTTCCCCCAGGACCAAACCTTGAATGTGTGGTGTAGGAGACTCCTCCTGCCTCAATGACACCAGTCACTCCTCACAGGCAATGGGCAGTGCCCCATTCTGCCAACCATGTCTTGATCCCAGCTCTGAATGAACCAAACATCTACCACCACCTCTGGACAGACCTGAGTGTGCCACACCCCACCGGACTCAGCCTGGCACCGCACAGCCCAGACACCCAGAACAGAACCAACCCTACCCCAACCTAAGCTGAGCATCCTTCTCGCAGCTATCCATTCTAGTGGCTGAAGTCCCCAAAGCCAAATTTATCCACCTTAGATTCAGCAGAAGAGGCTAGGAAAGGTACATAGCTTTAATAAAAGAGCCCGGAGGTTCTTCTAGGACATCAGCATCCAGCCCTGACCCAAACTTGAGAAACCCTGGTGAGAGCTGCACATTGGTCTTCCAGCTCTAGAAGCTTTTATCCCATCATAGGAAGGGAGTTAACATTTATTGAGAAGCTTTATGCCAGAAACTATGCTAAGCACTGACATATATTATCTCATTTAATCCTCACAGCAACTCTGTGAGGTATGTACTATTACTATTATTTCATAGATGAGTATTCAAGATTTTGGAGGGCTTAAAAAAATGCCCTGAGATCTCACTATCTGGGGAGTAGTTAGAGCTTGGATTTGAAACCAACTGTATATGATTTCAAAATCTGTGGTTTTTCTATCATTCTACATTCCACTTTTAAAAAGAAGACCAAACCAGGAAAGAGGATTATAGATTACACTGACTAAAATTCCCCACGCTGCTTTGTTTACAGCCCAGCCTAAACTCTTGTAGAACCTAGACCTCTGCTTGCAACTTGTGTTACCATGCACAACTGTCTCCCCACCCCGACCCCCTGTGTGGTCAACCTCCCTCACTACGGTGTAGCCTAGCTCAGGCACAGGCCCCAAGCTGTCCCCATCTTAAGGAAAAGGATATAGCCAGGAGAATGTCAGCTGCTTCTTGCTGGCTCCATTCCTGGAGCTCTAGGCTCCTCCCACAACACAAAGCAAAGTCTGTTTAAGGGTCCCTTTGCTCTCTCCTATGGACACTTATAAAACTGGAAAATGGCACAGATATTAGAGATGGCTTTTGCTTCAGAGTCAGCATGAGGCCGAGATCATTCACCTGGACAACTGTCAGAGTCACGATGATAAGCATTTATATTTTGGACCCAAGCCATCTGGGGCTGCCCCTTGATGCCACCCTCCAGTGAACCCCATTCCCCCAGCAGTGCTCCCCTACTCACCTGCTCAGAGTCCCCCGAGGGGCCTTAGTGCCTCCAGCTCCGTGGGTGATGCTGGAATTCTTGTTGGCAGTCATGGTCATTTCTACTCTCTGCAAACCCAGAGCCCTGCAAAGAAGAAGGCCTATTAGCCAAGTTTCCACGGGCAGCCAAAGTACCTCAAACATTTCCAGATGACCTCCAAAACTGCCAAGAGGGTTTCTGCGGCGGGTGGCAGGAACCACTTTCCCACATAGATTTAATTCCATGTGTTATAGTTTAAGAGCCTCAAGGGACCCCTGATCTGGGTTAGGCAATGAGTCTGTGAGCTAACAGATAACTTATCACTTCACAGAAAATCACAAAATTCCATTTCCATCCTACCTCTTCTCATTTCTTAAAGATTCCCAAACTTCTAGCATGCCATAGAGCCTTGGCAAATTCCATCCTATTCGCATACCTCCTGAATAACTATTTCTTCAGTATTTTTCTTGAATCAGCTTGAAACTGACTTGCTTGTCTTAAAAGACTTAACTTTGTTCTATATAATTAATCATTTAGTCATTCAACAAATATTTACTGAGCACCTATGTTCTAGGCACCGCCATCCAACAAACAATGAAACAAAATCTCTGCCCTTAGGGAGATCACATCACAGGAAAAACAAACAATAAGCATGCACATGTCACATGGTGTGATACATCAGTGTACATTTATGTATAATATGTATGGTGATGATAAGTGGTATTAAGGAGAAAATGAAGCAAGGTAGAGCGAGAGAGAAGAAGATCTGTTATTTGAAATAGAAGACTCAGAAAGGAATATTCTAATAGAGTAACATCTGAGCCAACACCATAAAATTGTGAGCTATCATATTTTTCTAATATCCATTAAAATAAAACGAATATACATATGGTATCTAAGTACTGACAAAGTGAAAAATGTCCATTCATGTACCATACAGAGTTAGCAAATAAATCATTATCCTTTAGGGAACATTACTTTATGTTAAAATAATAAAAGGAAGAAAAAGGTTAAACTTAACAGTACACCCAGATTGGAAAGGAAGAAGTAGAATTATCTCTTATTTGCAGATGAAATGGTCATGTACATAGAAAATCCAAAGGATTCCACTAAAAAACTCTTTAACTAATATATCAAGTCAGGCAAGTCTGCAGAATACAGAGTAATATTTTAAAAATCAATTTTACTTCTAACCACTGGAAATAAAAAATCTGAAAATAAAAATCAAGAAAAATAATTCCATTAATAATAGCAGCAAAAAAACCCCAAAACCTTAGTATTTCTAAGAATACTTAGAAAAATACTTGGGAATAAATTTAACAAAAGAAATGCAAGACTTGTATATTGCAAACTATAAAACATCATTGAAAGAAATTAAAGAAGACATAAATAAATAGACATCCTATGTTCAGGGATCAGAAAATTCAAAATTGTTAAGATGGCAATATTTCCCAAATTGATTCAAAAATGGACAGAATATCCATCATCTGCAGAAACTGACAAACTGGTCCTAAAACTTTATGGCAATCCAAGGGATCCAGAACAGTCAAAACAATCTTGAAAAAGAAGAACAAAGTTAGAGAACTCAGACTAATTTCAAAACATACGACAAAGCCACAGTAATAAGATCGTGTATACGGACATAAGAATAGAAAGAGAGATCAAGGGAATAAAATTGAGAGTCCAGAAACAAACCCAAATGTTCATGGTCAATTGATTTTCAACAAGGATTCCAAGACTACTCAATAGGGAGAGAAGTCTTTTCAACCAATGGTGTGAGGACAACTGGATATTTATATGCAAAAAATAAAGTAGGACCCTTACCTCATACCATACAAAAAAAAACAAGTAAAAATGGATCTCAGACCTAAATATAAGAGTAAAAAATTACAAAAGCAAAGCCTAGAAGAAAGCAGGGGTAAATCTTTGTAACATCAGATTAGAAAATGGTTTCTTAGATATGACAACAAAAGGACCAGCAACAAAAAAGACATAAACTGTATTATATCAAAATTAAAAATTTTTGTGCTACAAAAATACCACCAAGAAACTTAAAAGACACCCACAAATGAGTGGAAATTATTTGCAAATCATATATCTGCTAAGAAGCTTGTATCTAGAATGTATAAAGAATTCTTTCAATTCAATAATAGAAAGACAAATAACCCAATTAAAAACTGGACAAATGACTTGAATGGGCATTTCTCCAAAGATATAAAACTGGACAGTCAGCTGATGAAACAAACACTAGTCATCAGGGAACCAGAAATCAAAACTACAATAAAATATTATACTTCACACCTACCAGGATGGCTATAATGAAACAGACAGATAAAAACAAATGCTAGTAAGGCTGTGGAGATACTGGAACCTTCATTTATTGCTGGTGAGAATGTACAATGGTGCAGCCATTCTGGAAAACAGCTTGGCAGTTCAGAAAAGTTGTACGCAGAGTTACCATATGACTTAGCATAATCCACTCCTAGGTTTATATCCAAGAGAAATAAAAACATTGTGTCCACACAAACACCTATATACAAATGTTCATAACAGCATTATCCGTAATAGCCAAAAAGTGGAAAAAATCCACATGTCCATCAATGGATGAATGCATAAGCAAAATGTGGTAGATCCGTACAATGGAATATTATTCAGACATAAAAAGGAATGAGAAGTACTGATACATTCTATAACATGCATGAACCCTGGTGCCATTTTTACAAAATGTCCAGAATAGGCAAATCTAGAGAGACAGAAAGTAAATTAGTGGTTGCCTAGGTTGGCTTGAGAGTGGCAGAATAGGTAATGGCTGTGATGAGTATGGGTTTCTTTTTGAGGTGAAAAAAAAGGACTGGAATTAGATCGTGGTGATGGCTGCACAACTCTGTGAACAAACGAAAAACTGAAATGTGTGAATTTTATATTATGTTAATTATATCTCATTATAGCTGTTAAAATAAAACTTAAGGGCAAAAAAAATTTTTTTAAGTGCCTTGGAGAGTGGATGTGAGAGAGAACACACTTGCTACACCAAGCATATTTCCAATGTGAATATACACTCTGGCCTGGACTAACACCCCTCCACGGAAGCTGAACAGCAGCTCTCACTCTGACTGGCATTCCCATCACACTGACCAAAATGAAATGCACTTGGGTGTGAGAGTTAAACATATTTATTTACAGCCACTGAAGACCTTAATCCTAGAAGCCATCATCTTACTTATTACCTTGGTGCAAATAAGTGATTGGTCTCAATGACAAGAAAAGCAAACCTGAGCCTCACTTCTATCCTTCATAAAGTAGAGAAAAGCCTTCTCTACCTGTTGGGGGGCGAAATCTTTATAAACCTAAGTATATAGCATGTTAGTGATGATGGTGATGATGATAATAATAATGAGGATGAGAAGTCAATCCTGCCACCAGAGCATCTGTGCACACTGGTGCTCACGAGAGATTCTTTATCTGCCCCAGCCCAGCACCAAGTTAAGCGCTTGGCATATGGCTGTGTGTGCAACAGAAAGAAGGGAGAAGGCAGCCTCTGGAAGCTTTCCCAGGCCGGTTCTCAGGGTCCTCAGGGAGCACAGTGCTACAAGGAATCAACTGGCTAAGCATCAGCTTTCAACTGTGCCCATGGCAACAATGGTCACAATAACCATCATAACCCATCAAAACAACACTAGACATGCTCTGGCGGCTCCAGGGCAAGTCCTCAGGGAAAGGGCAGAAAATCTGGGGAAAGACCAGAAACTGAAAGATATTAAAATAACATGATAAAAAATATATTCTTTCTTTCCCTGAATTTCCGATCTAAGGAGGGTGGGCCCACTGCTCAGAAATGCTTTTATGTAGTTGAATATGAGAACACAGAGCCGACTTATTAAGAAGGAAAAATACAGATGACTCTGATATTTGCTTGGGCCAAGAAGAAAAATCCTGTGTAGAGGTAACCAAGAGAGGAGCGGATCAAAATTTCTATGAGGCCCATGGCAAGGATTCTTGATCACACTTCTGGAAGAGCACAGCTGCTATTCTCAAAAGTGGCCTAGGAGTTCAGGCATCTTGGGCAGGCACTGCCAGGAACCCAGACAGGCCCACTCAGAAGAACAGAGATGCCAACTTGTCATCCTTCCTCCCACCTGCTCTCTCCAGGCCAGGTCTATCAGATCAGGGAATATCTAGGGGCTTGAGGAACTAAGGACCAGGCTAACCCTTTACACCTGAAGCTCAGGCTTGAGCACTGTGCATGGCTGGCTTCCTGGGGGACACTGTTTCTTCCAGGGCCCTAAGAGCAACTCCAGGCTCTCAGCTATGCTTTCAGCCTGACACCTTAACTAGTCTGGCTGTAAGGAGAGAAGATACTCCAGTTAGAGGAAATACCCACTGGGCATGGAGCAGAGAAGGGGGCTGAGAGGCTGTTTCATTAGTTCCTAGGCCCATCGATGGCAAAGTCCAGGCAGAAACTGCATGTTTAGAAAATGAAATTGTTCAATTAGCATCTACCACCAGTCATGAGTTGCTCAAAAACCCAGCTCCAACCAATTACAGACAACCATCTGAAGATCAGACTGCCCAGAAAAAGGACTATAATACAGCACTCCTAGAGTTATTGTACAAACTCTGCACTGAGACGAAGAAATCACCGTCCCAGGTACTTGAGGTGCAGTGGGAAGAACACCTGACTTGGGGTCAGATAACTAATTCCAACCCTGCCTCTATCAACTGATAGTTAAAGTGACACTGCACAAGTGAGTTTCAAGCACTTGATTTTCTCACTGTAAAAGCAATAATAATAATATGACCTACCTCATGTGATTGGCTGGCACACAGAAGCTTAATAAATGGTTTTTCTTCCAGATCATGCTTCTCTAGGTATTTGGAAATCAACCAGTCCATTCCCGACCTTGAGTCATCTTCAGACTCCCTGTTACTACTGTCATTCAATTCATCTGCTCTATGCAAGCACCGTGTAAGGTACTAAGATATAAAAACGTTCAGACACGGTCGCTGACCCCGGAGGATATAACTGTAAAGGGAGAAGAGTGAAGTAAAAAGCGGACCCCAGGAATGCCTCATAGGGAGGTGACATTTGAAGTAAGCCTTAACCTATTTGTTACCCACGGTAAAGGGACCTAAGGAAAACAAAGGTACATTTATTAAGACATGTTCCTACATTCTTTATATAATAGCTGAAGTTATAAGCATTTCACATATATTAAATCATTTAATCCTAGTAACAACCCTAAGAAGTAGGTACTATTATTATTTACATGTAACCACGGAAACCAAGGTACAGTGCCGTTAAATTGCTTGCCTGGAGTCACTTGGCTAGAAAGTGGCCTGCAAGAATTTGAGCCCAGGTAGCCCACCCCAGTGCCCCAGCTTGGAGCCAAGACTCTGTATTAGCTCTAATCATCTTCTAATTTAGCTCTCACCACTCTACAAGGTAGTGATGATGCAGGCCAATTTTTCCAATCAGGAAATTTAGGTTCGGAGAGACTAAATGACTGGCCCAAGATCACTCACCTAGTGAAGGAACAGAGCAGGCTCAGCTCTGTCTGACTCTGCTATTCACTCACTCTCCTTCACATCAGTGGGGTGCTTATTAAAAATAGAGTCCCAGGCCCCACCTCCACCTCCTGAAAGGAAATCTATAAGTAGGGCCTAGGAATTTGCATTTTAAGCTAGTTTATATACCTGTTAGTGTGAAAGTTTGTGTTCTATTGCTTTCTGAGGACTTGGAAAGGTACAAAGGGTCACTACTGACCATCTTCCTAAGGTTTCCCAGCTGTAAGCAAATAAAAGACGGATGTTCATTCAGCCCCTCTTCCTCCTCCCGCCCCTCAGCTTCTTCCGCCCTGCACAGGAACCACCGACCCCCAACAACAAAGAGCAGGTCCAACACGAGGTCCAGTGAAAGCATTATCAATGTCTTCCTGCCACCCACCTCTGGTGGCTAACATCTGCTTTCCACACTTTCTCCTCACTTTCAACTCCTAGGAAAAAGAGTTTATACCCAAAGACATAAGCTGATGGTTTGTAAGAGTAAAAATAGGTCTCATCTGGCTTCCCTTTATTTTTAAGAAACTTGGATTAGTTATCAAACATTTTAAAAAGTGGGTGGGTACAAATAAAATACAAATAAAAAGTCAGATCCTGGCCTTTCTCTTGAAAAATTAGAAAACCTGACGTCACTGTCTGCATTTCTGCGTAGCAACAGTTGGCTAGACTGAGTAAAAGTGGCCCAATTTGATGCAGCAAGCTCTCTCCAATTTACGGCTGTCCTTCCCCCCGCCCCCGTGCCTGCAGCTGGCCAGCTTCACTCAGCGCTCCGAGCTGGCTCGTAGGCAGGTGAGTGCTGCGCCCTAGCCTGCGTCTCAGCAGGGAAGGGTTAAGCGGTACTGGACCCGGAGCACGCTTCCTGCGGAGCATCCGTGCGAAGCCTCTGCACAGCTGGGCCTGCACAGTGCAGGGAAGAGAAGCCTACTCTAGCACAGGGCACCACCTCTTAGCCACTTGAACCCCCCCCCTTGCCATCTATTCTCACTGCCACTGGAAGAAAGACCTCTGAAAGGCCCCCAGCTTTTGCTCAGGCCAGCCTTCATCTTGCAACTCTCTCTGTCCCACTCCTTTTCCCTATAATCCAATCCCATGACCACAAATGCTCTCCCTAAGGTCCAGGAAGGGCCCCATCAAGTCAGGCTCTGAAAAATGCCCAACATCTAAGAATGAAACTTCCTATCCTAGAGCAAAAAAAAAGTTCCCCCTTGTTTAGGTGATATTTCTAAATGCCTGTGTGATACTTTTCCATAGGCCTACCTATGGATGTGACAAGATTTGCTTTGCCCCGAAGGAGGAGACATTTGTACCCTGAGAGTGATGAGGAACAGATGCAAGCATTTGGAAGGAAGCCTCCTGTTCTGCTGGGGTTCAAGTCGCCATGTAGAGGAAACACAGACCCTGCCAAGCACTCTGCTTTACTAGTCCAGGTAAGAAGTCAAGACACCCGACAAACGAAACCTCTAAACCGCATCAGAGAATTTCTGCTAACAACCACATTCCACTAATTTCTTAAGCAATCTCCCCTGTGGAAGCAGCCTGGAGGGAAGGAAAAGGTTGGAAAAGGAACAGAGCTCTACGTGTGCCCTGAGAACCTGGAGACTGCACAGCTCTGTACAGCTATAGTCTGGCCACGGTGAGGGGCGCCTGCTCCCCCAGCCCAGGGAACACCTACTCAGACCCTCTTTCCCTTCTTACTGACTCCCTCCTGCAACCTTTCCTCATCGCTGGTCCTTGGCCAAGAAAAGGAATAGACAGACCAGTAGCTCCCCCAGAGGAGGGCTTGGGTCTTTAATTTCCTCCTTCAAGAGTCCCAGCAACCAACCCTGGCAGTACCAGCTGCAGGGAGGGTCATCATTAGAATGAGTTCCTTTTAACTACCCAAACCAGAGTTCTCGGAAGTGTGAGTGTTTGCGTCTTTCCTTCTCTCCAGCAGATGTCCTGGCCTTGGGCTAAGGTGGGAAGGGCTGTGTCTCCCTTTCCTGGCTCTGCCTGGACTAACAGCTCACGGGCTCAGCCTCTCTGCTGTATGGCACTCCTAGAAGTCCAGCCATATCACTCCCCTGCCATGCTGGCCTCCTCTGTCCCCACATGGCTGAGAAAGCTATAGGGCAGTTTTAGCTAGTTCTTCCCTAAGTGCTCAACTTAACGTTAACTGACTTGTTAACTGATGACAAAAGAGGGTCCCCAAAGAGTCAAAAGCAATGGTGATAAAGGGCCCTAGAAATCCCACACTGGCCGTATCCTTTAAAGTATGCCCCTTCTCTTCGCAAAGTCACAGCTGCTATAAAACTGATGAAAGGGAGTTTTCCAACTGTGGCTGCCACCCAGTCAGACGGTCAATGGCAGGCCTTTTCCTCCTCCCACCCCTCAGCCGATCTTGCCCACCTCAGAGCTTTCAGTCTATCTTCTCACAAGTGTCCCTGCTACCTTCTGGAATACTGCTGCAATCACAAGTTCTCACCCAACACACCCACAAAGAAAGGCTGTTCCTGGGAAACCTGCCTCCATCTCACTCATGTGGGCTTCTCCTCCTTCATCCGCCTCTTCTTCCCCTCCTTTCCCGATTCATTTCTTACTGGTTATCTACGCACAACCTGTCTTTGGCTCTGCTGTGCCAAAAAAGCAAGGGTTTCCAAAGGAAAGGGGACAAAGTGGGCTCAGAGGTTGGGTGGGTGGGCAACAGAAGCTTCAGAAAGGGAGCCAGGAATGATCTTCCCCACTCTATCCCATACTTCCCTCCATAATGCCAGACCTCTGCCACTACTTCTACATACCTTATACCCTGGAGCTTCTCCATTCCAGCCCTAGGTTCTGGGGATTCTAGGTCCAGAAAGCCCTTCAAGCAAAAATGTGAAGGGGATTATGAGCCTGGTCAAGTGGAGAAGAGCTGAGATTTGTTTTGCTGGGAAGTCAGTTTTTACAGGTCCCTATGAGGCTGAAATCCTCCTCAACCAGCCACGGAAAAAAGATGTTTTTTTTTTTTTTCTGTTGTTGTTGAATAATAATCAGAAAAAAATTAAGCTCTTTCCATCTCTTTACTATCCATTTATCACTCCCACATCCTCTTTCCCAACCCTCCTCCTCAAAGAGGCCTATAAGTTTGGGTTTTCAACCTCAACCATTTCAATCCCTTTTCCTGCCAGATGGTCCTTCTCCACTTCAGTACAGATTCTGTGGAGGTTGGAAGCTGGGTTTAAATGTTTCCTGAAAGCCTGAAAAGGGGTGAGGGCTTGTTAGGCAATTCCAGGCCAAAGGAAATCTGGTGGCTTCCAAGATAGTTTTAAAAACCCAGACACGGTCTGGAAACTCGTCTTCTCAGCAAGCAGCTGAACCCAGCTCTGCCAGGACAACGGAGCCTACTCTGTCCAATGACTTGGCAACACTTGGAAACAGAAAGTAGAACAGAGGCTTGCCCCACAAAGAGCTCTGCTCCTGGGGGCTAACCACTGCCCTCTTCCACTTTGGCAAGAAGAGCCTGTGGGTCCCGTCATCATGATCCTGATTCAAAGGCCGCAGACCTATCTCACACCAGCGCCTTCCCTCCGGCCAGCCACAGCAGACTAGTTGCCATTTCCTGCGCATGCCAGGAACGTTCATGCCTTCAAGGTTTTGTTCAACTGATTCCTTTTATCTTGATGTCCTCCTCCCCCATTCTTAAATACTCAGTTCAAATGTCAACTTCTTTCTGAAGCCTTTCCTGATCCTGAATCTTGACCTCCTTCTCACCCCTCCCATGCTCTCCAGTCTAGCTGAACTCAACCTGACTGATGGCAAGATGCCTCCCCTGTTCTAAAAATCACACCACCCACAAGCCAACTTTCTCAGAAGGGGACTAGGAAATAGTAAGGGCAAAGGGACTCAATACTGCCATTCTCAAGTCTCAATACTGCCATTCTCCTATCTGTAGCATAGGGAGAATACCCCACCTCTATAACAAGAACATGGAGACCAACAAGAAGCCATCTACGTAAAAACAGAGGATACTCAGAACCAAGAGGGAACACACCTGAGGTCTCCAGGCAACAGGTTAGCTTTCCCCCCTCTCTCAGCCTTCAAACCTTTTCCCTTGTCCTTACTCTTCTAGCTGATTTTGCTTCCTGTTTCACTAAGAAAACAGAAACTAACAGAACAGACTCTCGATAAGCTTACACCACCATTATGCAGATCTTGTCACTTCTCTGCTGAAAACCCTGACATGGCTCCCAATCACTCCAAGTAAAAGCCGAAGTCTTTACAATGACTCACAGGCCCTCATGAGCTGGGGCCCTAGGATTTCTTTGACCTCTTCCCCTTACTCTTTCCACACCAGTCCCACTGTCCCTTGTTACTTCCTCAAACACGCGAGGCACAGGGCTACCTCAGGGCCTTCATACCTGCTATGCCCTGTAACTAGGCCTGAGAGAGCCTGCTCCCTCTTCTCCCAGGACTTTGGTCAGATGTCACCTTCTTAGTGAGGCCTTCCCTAACCCTTTGACCTCTTCCCCTTACTCTTTCCACACCAGTCCCACTGTCCCTTGTTACTTCTTCAAACACACGAGGCACAGGGCTACCTCAGGGCCTTCATACCTGCTATGCCCTGTAACTAGGGCACATCCCCTGAGAGAGCCTGCTCCCTCTTCTCCCAGGATTTTGGTCAGATGTCACCTTCTTAGTGAGGCCTTCCCTAACCACACTGTAAAAAACTAGTATTAACAAAATTGCTACTAAAAAACCTTCCTTGGGGGCACCTGGCTGGCTCAGTCAGTAGAGCATTCAACTCTTGATCTAGGGGTTGTAAGTTCGAGCTCCATGTTGGATGTGAAGATGACTTAAAATCTTAAAAACAAAACAAAACGAAAAACAAAAAACCAGAGGCTGCTAGATAGCTCAGCAGGTTAAGCATCAGACTCCTGATTTCAGCTCAGGTCATGATCTCAGGGTCCTGAGATGGAGCCCACATGGAGCCCTGCATCAGGCTCCATGCTCAGCATGGAGTCTGCTCCAGATTCTTTCTCTCCGTCTCCCACAGCCCCTCCCCCTCCCATGCTCTCTTGTACGCACATGTACTCTCTCTCTAAAGTAAATAAATAAATCTTAAAAAAAAAAAACAAACAGAAAAACAAATAACAAAAAACCTTCCTCCATCCTGCTGCCCCTCAGCACTCCTATTCTCCCTTTTCTGGTTTATTTTTCTCCATATCATTTACGGTCACCTAAAATACTACTTTTCTTTTCCACTTATTATGTTTATATAAGCTAAGGATTTTTGTGTTTTATTCACAGCTGTATCATCAGTGGCTACACAGCAGGCCCTCGATAATTATTTTTTGAATGACAAAACATTTGCCACCAGCTTGGAGTGACCCTCCCTGGGCAGGGTGAGCAGCTTTGGGCTCTGTTACCGATCAGGCCCATCTTCCAACCCCACGAGTCTTCCCAGGTCAGTCTGACCTTTACCTGCACCAATCACACCCATTCAGAAAACTCAAAAGGGGCCAGTCTTCTGAGCACCCAAAAGATTCAGGGCAAGGGTGGCTTCAGCCCAAGAACTCACCTGAAATTGCTCTCTGCAAAGATTACAATGATTTCCCAATTGCAAAATGCAAGCGTCCTTTCTGTGGATCTTAATGAATTACAGGACCTTCCTTTTCAGATGTCTACTGTTTTGGATATGACTCATCGGCCCAAAACTCTCAATCAGGAGCACACTCCCTGGGGGATTCACAATCTGCCCACAAGGTCTTTATGCTCATCAAAAGAGGGAACAGGTTGAGAAAGGCTCGGAAATACTGTCAGAGAAGTAGAGAAGAGAGAGCCCCCAAGGGTATGGGCACTCAAGGCTTTCATTCGTTTACTTCCTTGTATCCTTTGAGAACATCTTCCCAGCCGGGACCCCATGCCACTGTGCTGTACTCTGGTCCTTGCCCTTGAGGAGCTCCCCATCCTGACCCAATCAGACTAAAAAGGATTTGGTACAATGTAACCAGAACTGTGAAAAAAGTATGAACACAGAGCGCTGGGAGCAAGGAAAAGACACCTAATGAGGTGGACAGAATGGATTTCAGGAAGGGCTTCCGGAAGAGACAGGGAGTGACACTAGGCTGAGTCTTCCAGAGCTTGGGAAAGATAAAGAAGGCAGAAGAAGAACACTGAAAGCAGAAGAAAAACCACAAGCAAAAGCCAAGGAGACAGACCTTGGGGGAGGCTGAGATTTCTTGAACAAGACACAAAAAGCGATAACCTAATGAAAAACACTGATAAATTCAGCTACATTAAATAAGAACTTTGTTCATTTAAAAAATGCCATTTAGAGAGTGAGAAAGGGACCTACAGAGTGGGTACACAGGTTACAGGGATCTGCAGATTTGGGAACATTAGATACACAAAGTTATCAAGAAGAAACAGAGTCACTCTCATACTACAGATCTTAGCCAGATCATTAGGGCTGAATTTCCCTTTGGAGAAAAGTCCTTTGTTTCTCAATTCTGGAAGGTAGTAGAAGAAAGTGCACATATACTGCCAGGCTCTGCTGGCTCTATGCATGCATTTATCTCATTTTTTTAAAGAATTTATTTATTTATTTATTTATTTGAGAGAGAGAGAGAGACAGAAAGAGCAGAAATGGGGGAAGGGACAGAGAGAGAGGAAGAGGGAGAAGCAGACTCAACGCTGAGCAGGGAGCCCAACATGGGGCCCAATTCCAGGGGCCCAATTCCAGGACCCCTGAGATCATGACCTAAGCCCAAGTCAGACATTTAACTGACTGAGCCACCCAGGCTCCCCATGCATTTATCTCATTTAATTTTTTGAGGGAAACAGAGCAATATTCAACATTTGTTGGACAGCCCACAGGTCTATACTTTTAATATAAGATTGCACTGCCTTCTTTTCAGTGATGTCATTTCTTTGTGAAGCTGGGTTTTAGCAGCTACAGTGATAAAAGCAAGTACCACATGCAAAGCAATATAGACAGGAAATGAGGATGGCAGTATTCACTCTGACTCCAAGATGTGAGGGGGTTCTTTGACCAGCGTTGACACCCAACGTTGCATGAGTTTCAGGTGTACAGGAAATGAGGACGGCAATATTCACTCTGACTCCAAGATGTGAAGGGGTTCTTTGACCAGCGTTGACACCCAACGTTGCATGAGTTTCAGGTGTACAGGAAATGAGGATGGCAGTATTCACTCTGACTCCAAGATGTGAGGGGGGTTCTTTGACCAGCGTTGACACCCAACGTTGCATGAGTTTCAGGTGTACAGGAAATGAGGATGGCGATATTCACTCTGACTCCAAGATGTGAGGGGGGTTCTTTGACCAACGATGACACCCAACGTTGCATGAGTTTCAGGTGTACAGGAAATGAGGATGGCAATATTCACTCTGACTCCAAGATGTGAGGGGGTTCTTTGACCAGCGTTGACACCCAACGTTGCATGAGTTTCAGGTGTACAACATAGTCATTCTATAAGGTCCTACAGAATGCTGTGCTCACTGCAAGTGTAGCTGAAATCTGTCCCCATACCAAGACATGAGATGTTGTATAGGGCCCAGTCCCTCCCATTAGTTAGTAACTGTGACTATTTAAGAATGAAATACAAATATTTTTCCTTTCAATTTACGTGTGTAATTTTTTTCAAATGGCCACTCAGTTGTTAAGATATAAGCTCTTGCTACATGGTTGAGACCTAAATGCTTCACAAATGAAACTCAGGTATTTTTTTTGGCCTAGGGACACTGTGAAAAAATTACTGAAACGCTAAGGGCCCAGGAACTGAGAGCGTCTGGGAACCTCTGCAGCAGGTGTTTTTACATCTCTGCCTCAAGGAGCCAAGAAGGAGTTCTCAGGGCAGGCCCAACCCGGCCCCAGCAGGAGGCGGGCAACAGGCACTCAGGTGCATGCAGGGCACACTCAGGCACACAGCAGCTGACAGCACAGCTGCCCCCCACCCCTACCGCCTGAAGAGAAGTGGCTGCACAGCAGCTCCCTCTCAGCTGAGAGCATGTGCACATCTGTGTCAGCTTCACCCCGGGCTCCCAGGCTCTCCTCTGAATTCCCTCCCTAAAAATCTCTATTCAGCACTGACCTCGTGAACAAAACCCAAAGCCAGCCCAGAAGCCAGCCAGGCTGGGGGACTTCCACACATGCTCAGACTTGGGCAATGTCCACAAACCAAACCATTAATCCACAGAGAGAGGGAGCAGTGGGAATCAGTGAGGGCTTCCACAGACAGACACCCCATCCACAGAAAGGCCAACTGGGCTTTTTGGGTGAAGATTTGCATGAAAATAACTCCTTTGTTCCCAAGGAGGCTCTTGCCTGCTACACTCCCTCCCTCCTTTCTTCCCTGAAGTCATAATCCTCTGTTGGTGACATCACTGCAGTTGATACAATAGCTAAGTATTGTGATGTCACAAGACTCAACTTTTGTCACTTTTGGTGGGTGCTGGGGGAGAGAATGGGACAAAGGGCTGGAACAGAATAAAGTTATAGAACTGGAATTTGCTTTTTCATGCTAATTTCCCTGGAAAAGAAAAGCAGTGACTCAGAAAAGGAAAGTCAAACCACTGGCAGCAAGGCTGTACGCGGACTGTATATATCCACTGGAGAATGGTAGGGGTGAGGGGCGAAGGCAGAAAGGAGACAAAAGAAAGGAGTTTTCACTTTTAGGATTAGCCAGCCAAATATGAAGACGTTCTCAGTCGGGCCAAGTCCAGGACCTTCTCTCTCCATCATCCATCGCCTGGGCCCAGAGCAAGCAGAGAAAAGAAGAAATGCAGGAAAGGCTCCAGGCTGGAACGTTCCCTGGAACTTAATGTTTGGGATACTGTGTTGAGTTCTGGAGTCCACGCTGTCAAAGGGACAGACTCAGTTTGGACTGAATCCTGAGGATAGCGACCAGGATGGAGGGGGCACTCAGAGGCATGTCACGGGAGAAATGACTAAAGGAATGGAGAATGTTTACCCTGGAGAAGACAAGACTGGGGATGGAGGAAGCGGGTAATTGCCTTGAGAATTCTGAAAGGCTCTCATGTGAAAAAGGGATTATATGTGTTTTCTATGGCCCCCAAAGAGACCTCAGACATGAGAAGATCTAGAATGAACAAAATGAGGGAGAATTTTTTATTCTTAAATTCTAATTAAAGACTACAAGTTCTTTTTAATTCCCAATTTCTCCATTACAGACTATGCTCTTGAGGACATGGACTGTCTTGTTCACTGCAGTATATCCCAGAACTTAGAGTAAATAGCACATAGTAGGTGCTTATTAATAGTTGGCAAATAAATGAACAAATGAAGCAATAGTAATGGTCTGCTTAAATTCACAGGGACTTACCCTTCCGAAAAATATTTTTTGAATCCCTACCACATGCCACTCAATTAAGATGCTGGGGATAACAGCAGTGAGTGAGGTAGAAAAAGTTAGTCTATGTCCCTTCTCCCCCTGCTCTGTAGTTTAGCACAGATGGCATGTAAGGTCCCTTACCTATTAAGATTCCTTGGTTTTAAAGTTGACTAAAAAATTTGAAACTGAGAGTAAAGAGGACCCCAAAGGCCACAGATGAACCCTACCTACCACCTCAACTGCTACTTACAAGCCTAGAAATCTAGACTGAGCTCAGGCTGCCTTCTCAGCTCGGGAGAGGCCTCATGCTGAGGCAGCAGTGTGCTGGACCACATCAGACCAGAGCAATGGGCTGGGTATTTATTAAAGCCCCCCCCCCATCCCCACCACCACCAGACAAAGTAGGCTCCTATGTGAACTCAGGTTCCCTTAGCCCAGCAGTAGGTACGCATGGTCCAGCTAGGTAACATGAGGTATTTTCAGATGCCTTCACTTCTCTGGAAGGAGCTTATAATTTCCCCATCAGACTCAGGCATTTATCCTACTAGATGACATCTGAATGACAACATAGTTAGAAAATTTCCAAGCTTGTGCTTGGGCCGTAGGCTTGGTTCCAACTGCTGAGGGCAAAAGAATTATAACTACAGGTAATGAAGCAGATTATTTAACAAGAACGATACACAGATTCACAATATGCCAGACATTATCCTCTTCAAAGTAGTCCTTAGAGGCTTGGATGTTTATTCCAATACATTCTCAAAACATTTCTGAAACTCCCATTTGGAAACTGCCCTCAGAGGCTTTGGAACATGATTTGAATTTTCTCTGAAGGAAAATCTGCATTCTTCAAGGGTGCTAACTCATTCAGAGCCATATGACCAAAAAAACCACAAACTAGAGAAAACCATCTTAGGTCAGAACAAACAGTAACTGTCAAGTGTACTGTAGAGCCTTCATATCAAGGGAGATGCATATGGAAATTGCCTCAAATCTCTACTTTTTAGAGCATGGCAGTTACTCACTTTGAGGTCCCAGAGACCTGTGACTATCTAATAAACCCCAAGAACTTCCATGGAAAGTTCGTAAGAACCTAAGTTTCTGCCTACTGTTTTAGCGTTTTCCTTTTAGGGGGTTCACAAGCTACTCCACAGACTCATTTTAAGAATCCTTATCCTAACCCATTTTACCTTCCTCATAAATGCAAGCATAATTCTGAATGGAGGTCTACAGAGCTCAGCAGATACGCCGGTGCTGGGCACAAAGAAAGACTGACTTGCAACAAAGCACCCTGCTCTCCTGAGTCCTTGCAGCACCATGTTTCAAACTCAGACCTCAGGGTGAAAATTAATAAAAAGGAACCTCATTTAAAATGGAGTCAGGCTACAAGGGGGAGCTCTCACAACTGCAGGCCCCAAAAGAAGTCCACACTACTTTACCTACTTTCCTATCCCAGCAGGAAGAAAAAAGGTTTTTCTCCTCCCCCAGCAACAGCCCAGTCAGTGAGAGACTGTCACAATTCAGCCAATAAAAAGCCACTACATCTGAACCCCCAGTTGACTCCAATGGGCTTTTTGTTTATAAGAGCCCTGCCCAACTTCCCCCCTTGCCTTAAGAAAAGAGCATCCCGGCTCCTGGGTAGCTCAGCGGGTTAAGCCTCCAACTCCTGATTACAACTCAAGTCTTGACCTCAGGGTTGTTGAGATGGAGCTGGGCGTGGAGCCTGCTTAAGATTCTCTCTCCCTCTCCCTCTGCCCTTCCTCCCTCACCACCCCTCCCTCGCACATGCTCTCTCTCTCTCTCTCTCTAAAAAAAATGTTCCTCTCCTTTGTTCTTTGGAATTACCTATGGTTTTGCCATAGCTTGCTTGTCTTGAATTTCAATTCTCTGCTAGTCCTGAATAAACCCCATTTTGCTGATAAAGTAAGTTTTATCTTTCAGGCTGACAATCCACAATCTACAGACCACTACACTTCACAGGACTTCAGGAGTGTCAGAAATGGTTAAATTCAAGAATGTTAAAGACTCACAAATGCCAAGGGTCCTGGGACCCGACTGTGACATTTTCTAATGTGGTTTATAAACTGGGGCTGAAGACAATTCCCAAAGAAGAATCAAATCTACCTTTAGCAGCCACATTCACTTATTTGTAAGTGTAGATACAAAGAGCAAGCTATGGTCCCAGCATATACTCTCTGCCCTTTCCCTAAGTCCCCAGTCTCCTTGTGGGAAGCATGGGGAATACGCCTCTTGCATCCTTCTGGGCCAGCCAGCATGCTCACCAAGCAGCTCTCACATAGTAACAACCACCCAAGTCACATCTGACTCATGCCATTGCTCTTTGTAATGAGGTATGACATGTATCTAATCTCTTGTATATCTTCATATGTGTAGCCCACAATTAGGCATTTTTGAGGGATGTAGCTGACTAGTGGTTCTGTTCAGTGACCTATAATTATTCACACAGGCATCATGGCCCATCCAGGGCAGCTATCAGGCTGGAGGCACTCCGAGCTCAGACCTCATGGAGGAGGCTGCTTGGCTCTAAGGATATCCGGAGAATACTGGTTAACAACAGGGTTCAGAACAGCCACATTGCTCTTCCCTGGCTACACCTGGAGATGCCCCTCATCAATCCCCTTCACTCCTCTTCCTCATCTACTGCCTGGCTCAGCACAGTTCACTCCCAAGCCTAAGTACTGGCACATTTGTGGGCCCAATGCCCACAAAAATGGACCACATTCTTGGACACAGTCTCCACTATCAAGGCAATAGCAATGTAAATCAATTTCTAAAACTCCCCACAAATGTCTTACCTGAGAAAAAACCAGGTCATACCCACCAGCCCACAGAATCCTGCCGTCACTGCTGGGCAGCTGGGCTCTCGGAGCTGACACAGGACTCTTCTCTGAACCAGTCTCTCTACCACCAGCTCAAATGGTCTCACTGCTCCTGAGGGCCCAACAGAGCAATTTTCCTCCATGCAAATGTCCACCACCCTCCTTCCACACTACTTCCCTCACTAGGAAGGAAAACTGGTTAGCCCTAAGAACCTGTTTCTAGTGACTATTCACATATACATTTGGCTCCAATAAAAACTGGTTTCTTGATTCATTAATGACAGCTCAAAACCTGATTCTAAATATAATCAAAGATGCAGCCCAGGGCAGCCGTGAAGTACAATCGTGGCCCCACACTCAGGACCGCATACACATCAAGTATGAGCCCAACATCTAAACCACTATCACCGTGCAAGTTTCCCTTCTTCCCAAGCACTGGCTCCAAAGTACTATGGAGTGCTTTATATTTTTCAAAACCACTTTCACATGTTCTCTCAGTGGAGCCTACCAAACAAGCCTCAGAGCTTAAAATGCAGTAGGTATTTTCTCTGATTTTTTACTTTTTTTTTTTTTTTTAGTAATCTCTACACCCAACATAGGACTTAAACTCACGACCCCAAGTTCAAGAGTCGCATGCTCCACAGATTAAGCTAGCCAGGCACCAGTATTTTCTCCATTTTACAAAGGAGACTGAGGCTCAGGGAGGCTGTCTTGCCCCAAGGTCGCTCAACTAGTAAGTGCAGAACCAGGTCTAGAACTACTTTGTGGCTGTGTGACCTCAGCTCTTCATATGGCAACAATTAATACTGTAGCTGCCTCACAGGGCTTACTGTAAGGATAAACGGACTCATGTAGGAAAAGCGCCTGGAATGGTGTCTGGTCCACAGTAAAGGATTACGTGGTTACGTTATTATCGTCGTTGTCATTAATAATTATTACGAGTATTATCACCACCACCACTAGAATCTCCAGCTCCAAATCTAGAGCTCCTTCCTCTCTATCCTGCTGTAGCTTCACACAGATCACTTAGGAAGTGGCGTCAGACACCTAACCTTGAATGAGTCCAGACCCGATCCTTATAATTTGCCCATGGAACTGAGAACTCACTGGGCTCTCCATCTTACCAGTCCTCAAACTTCATAGTTTTGTGTGCACACACGTGCATCACCTTTTCCGCAAATCTGACTCTTGTCTCGGGGCCTCGGACGTTACTGCGGCTACGTGAGCCACCATTCTGTGGCTCGCCCTCCCTGCAGTACCCAACTTTTGCTCGCATCCAAGTCCTCATCCGTTCACTTCCTTCCTTCAACAATCATTTAACGAGCACCTGCTCTTTACGAAGCACACTACGAGGCCCTGGGGGAAATATCCTTGCCCTCCAGATACACCAAGTGAGAAGTACGGGAGAGTGGGACGCACAAGGGGATGACAGCACAGAGGCACCGGAAAATGACTGTCTCAGGGCAGCACAACGGAGTTCAAAGAAGGCAATGCTGACAGGAGTTTTGAGAGTGATCGGAGTTTTCTAGGCAGACAAGGGGAGAGAAGGGCATTCTGAGCGGAGAGAACAGTATTCACACAGAGATACAACTCAGAATCATACAGAGTACGATAATCTCATAATGTCGGCATGGAAGGGCTATGTATGTATGTGAGAGAGACAGAGACAGAGAGAAACAGAACAAGCTATGAGAGAACAACGTAGGAGGGGGAACCCACAGTGCCTGGGGGTGGCAGGCAGCTGGGACAACAAACATCACGTCTGCCTTTCCAGGGTCTGAGGGGCAACCTCGATTCCCCGGGAATGCTCACAGTGTACCAATTTTCAATGCAAAATCCTTTAACAACTGTTTTCTCTTTCTGTCTTCTCCTCCTTCTAAAGAGCTGTTTATCCCCGTCCTCATTTCTGCCCTGCTCTGAGCCCTGAGTTTTAGTGCCAATGCTTTTACACAAATCCAGTTTCACGTCCTCAGTGAAATATAATTTCATAGGAATGTAATTCTGAAATGATCTCATTGAAAAAGCACATCCAGCAAAGGCCATGAGCAAACTCTGGGCCAGCCCATTCACACCCAGAGCCAAGGAGATTGCAGACCCCTTTTCCTTAAATGGAGAATGTGCCTGGGGCCCAAAGCAAAGCACACCAGCTGCCCACAGACATTATCCTGCCCACAGCCAGCCTGCCTGCTTGCAGACTGAGGCCGGGGTCCAGAGAAGTGACGGCCACAAGACACTCCACGCTGTGCAAGGACAGACTCAAGAGAGCATCCAAGCAAACAGGCCTCACCACACTGATGCTCTCTGCATTCCTCAGGAGGGCTCTTGCTCCAGGCCATGAAACACCCAGCTCAAACTATTAACACTCCCCCATCAGACAGAAAAATGTCCAGGAGCCAAGCTGCTAAGGACCCTCCCCACAGAGACCTGCCTTCCCTAACTCCAAAACTCAGCTGCTCTCTTATTCTACCGAGAGCATGAGAAATTAGGATATTTGACTCTGAAACCAGATGTCAAAGCTAGGTCTAGCCTGGTGTCCAGCAGAGCTGAGACACAGTGGAACTGGGGAAGAAACAATGTACTCTGATGGGACTTCCAAAACTCCTAGCTGAAAAATCTCCAAGGTAGGATCTTTGGAAAAAATGTCCTTATTCCAAATCTGTACTCCCCCTCCCCCACCCCAAGAATCCTCATAAAATGGACCAGAAGGGGAAGAAAAAAAATTAATGGCTTGCAGGGTCTACAGGAACTCTCTGTACCATCTTTACAACTTTTGTGTAAATCTAAAACTATTCTAAAATAAAAAGTGTATTAAAATTAATGGCTTGTCATGGTTTCCTCTATAAGGAATAATGGAAAAGAGTGGTCTTGGATAAAATTCCAACTCTGCCTCTATCAGCTAGGAGTTACCCAACCTCTTGAAACTTTGGTTTCCTCCTCAATTAAATGGAGATGACAGTTCCCACCGTGAAGTGTGGTTGTGCAGATGAAGTGAGGCATTGAGCAGAAAGAATTCACTGCCGCCCGAGGTGCTTTCCTTCTGGGCAGGAACCTTTTCTCGGTTCAGTCAGCCTTCACCTGGGGTTGGGTGGAAGGCCCTGCCTCCACGCCACAGTCAGACGCGTCTCTATGAGTTACAGCCTCTTCCACACACAGCATTACACTTTAAGCCCACAGTAATCGCCCAAAGGGCTGACGGCTGCCCCACAGTGAGTTCCAACTAGTAAAAGCACACCACAGGAGACATGTTCTTCTCCTTCATGCTTCCCGTCTTCCAGGAGGATCCAGTGTCACCTTTATGAGCTCAATTATTTTCCTGAGGCTCACAGAGGTCAACCACAAGGAAAGGCAGAAGTTCAAGGGGCTGAGCTTCGGTATAATTAGCTTTCCACGGTGGGGTGTGGGCAGGAAAGAAGTGTGTTCTCAAAGTTACCACAAAGAGCCTTCACCCTCAGCAGCACCATACCACCACCCACCACCACCACCACCCACACCCTCCCCTGCACCTTGCTCCCCCACCTTTGCCCCACATGAAGTTGGGCTGATAAACTACAAACCCACCAGGTCAATGCACAGAGTAAGTTCCCCAACGCCAAGAGATAAGCCCCAAGGCTGGGCATGAAGTCACCCCCCATCCCTGGAGCCAGACTCTCGAGCCTCAGCCACCCTGACTCTTGGCTTCATGATGTGTTATCCAGCTTTTCCCCTAGGAAGCCTGAGGGAGGTGGACAGGGCCCCATTCTGGTCTTGTAAGTGGATGGGCTAGAGGCCAAGGAAAGAATGGGGTGAGGAAAGGTATGGCTCTGATGTCACGTTATCTCTGAAAATCACTCACAAGGATATCAGATCCTTAAAAAACTCTCCTAAACCAAAGGAGAAGTCCAATCTCACCCTGAAAATTTAGTGTCCAAATAAGGGAGCAGTCAGTGCTAGAACAGTTAGCCTGTTCCAACTTGGAAAAGCCCTGTGAGAGAAGCAGTTCCCAGGCTTAAGATTCCAGTGACAGGTTGTAACCCCTCGTCGCACTAATGGGCACATTCTAGTGGCTAATTTCTCTGACCTTCCAGATGGCTGGATAGGGGACACACCCCAGCTGAGGCCAAAGGACATTAGTTCCTGGCAGGGAGTATGCAGAAATTCAGCAGCCCAGCTGAGCCAGAAAACAGCCCCAGCTCCAGCAGCTTCAAGGACACGCTTTGGGAAGCAGAGCCCAGGAAGAAGATGTCCTTGGAGCCATTTCTTATTTAACCAAATAAAAGCCAAATATAGCCAAATATTAAGAAGCTAACTATGTCATCTTCTGTACAATTTTTCTCCAGTTTATCACCTCGCACTAAATAAATGTGAAATATTACTATTATCATTACTAGTTTCTCTTTATTCTTCCATGTCCAGTCCTCCTTGCTCATAAATGACAGACTAAGCATCCTGGAACATCAGTATCATCATGTCATTCCTCTGGGCTCCTTAACTGCCAATCATACCAGATCCAGATTCCCCCGGGTCCTCCAGAACCTCGCAAACGCTACCAATCAATCACACTTCTCTCTTCTTTCTTCCTCCTCTTCAACCATCCCACATCATACCACCACACCCTCCATTCCCCTCCACACAAAGACACACAGACCTGCTCAGAGACACACACATACAAATGCACTTCTCTCTCCAGGCAGGACACCTCCTGCCGCAAACATGCCCATTTCTGCCTTCATGTTTTTGCGCTCAAACCACTTCTAGCCTGGAGTACTTTCCTTCCTCTCTGTTCATCATCCAAATTCTGTCCAAACTTCAAGGCCCAGTCTTAGGTCCCTCTCAAGCTTAGGTTGAGAAACCGCTCAATCCGCAAACAATGACCATGCACTTCCTCTGTGCCAGGCACGAGGCCAGACACTGAGGACACAGTAAGGAAAACAACACAGCCCTCCATGCTGCTAACTGGTGGAAGGGGTTTCAGCATCAACCTTCCTGCCCACTTGAACTGGGCAGGTAGGGAAGTCAACGACCAGACCTCACTGGCAACTTGTTGTGATACTTGTGGGGGAGGTGGGGGTGAGAGATGAAGTCCGGTTGGACGAGGTCTTCATGCCTCCTCCTTAAGCGTCCCCGAGAAGCCACCCAGGCTTGGTGGTCTGGAACATAGTTTATTACAAGAACCATTATTCTCTCTGACCACTTGGAGGAGTACTGCCTCCTGCTGTGGAGTTTTATCAGCTTCAGAGGCAGGCTGAACCCAACCCCATTCAATAATAGCCCTGGTCCATTACCCCTCCTAAGCCAGGGAATGGAGAGAAAGTGACCAAGTCTCAAGAGTTCCCAGACTCTGTGCCACCGTGATTGCACAGATGATGAAGGTCACACGGGAGGTAAACCCTTGAGGCACCTCCAGGGTAATGTGTAATTCTCAGATCCTGAGAATAACTCTATTCCTCTCTCTCTCCTATTCAAGAAAGGCTATCAGTATATAAGTCAGATAGCTGTTATTATAGGGATAATCTTGCAGACCTTCTAAATTAAAAAATGGGTAACCCATTCGCATGTACCTTGATCCTTTAACTCCTATAGGAACAAATGCAATAACTCCATGAGACACAGCACATCAGTGCAGTCTCTTCTTCTCCCCCCTGAACAGAAACAGAAAATGTTCTCCAGATGTAATCTTAGATGCCTTTTGGACCCAGGAATAAAGAAAGAGAGAACAAGAGAGAACACTTAGCCCACCCCTAGTTACATTTCCAGCAATGGAGACTCAGAGTTTTCCTCAATACCTACCCTCCTACAATCTATCTGGACCTCAAGTCTCTAAAAACCTCATCTCACATGAAACACAACTGTTAGTTCTTAACGGCACTAACCGTTCAGCATCCTGCTGGTAGGACTACCCTCCCCAGCAAGGCTGAATGGGTCTCAGTCCATGCTAAGCAAGATCACAGCTTTCGGGACATTACCAAAACACCAGTCACATGTTTAAGTGTGCAGATCTCAGGGGGCTTTGACAGGTCAAGACCACCAGAAAGGCCACAGCCCTTGCCGATCAATGTACACCAACATGTGGCACCACAAGGGATCAGTGAGCAAAAAAGCCTGAAAAGAAAGGCAGGACAGACAGGAAGAAGCTGCCACCAGCCTTCAGATCACCAGCATCACCCTCGGAGGAGTGTCTGCCTGAGTGAAGCTTTGCATCCAAGCGTTAACAAGCACCTAGTCTTTGATTGGTAGCACCCAGGCTTCGCCAAAGCCTGGAGGGGGATCCAGCACACACCAAGTCTTCAGAGACTTAGCTACACATTTCCAGCCCCCTTCCACCTCAGCCCCTCCTCCTGCCCCTGACAACTCAAATTTTCAGTCTCTACATATGTGTCCATGTGCCTGTGTGTCTGTGTTTTATTTACACTACCCATGTCTGTTGTTAGCAACAGAAACAAAGTACTTTAAGGCAGAAAAGGCAAGTCAGCCAACTGGCTTGCTGCTCCCTGTCCTGCTTCCAGCACAGGGAAGAGGCTGGTGAAGGATCCTTCAAGCTCCAATCTACCACGTGTGCCTACAGCTCCTATGTACGAGGGGAACTGGCTGGTGCCGGCTTACCCCAAGCTGGCCACTGCTATGTGGGGCCCCAGCCATCAGCCCTCCTTCTTCCTCCCTGGAGTCCAGGCCCTGAACACCTCATTTCCTCACCTACCTGAACGCTGAGTATATTTTATTTCAGAGCTTCAAAAGCCAGCATTCAGGAAACCCACTCTCCTGTCTTGAGCACTAGGTGATTGTAAAGATGAACAGGGATTGCCTCCCCAGACCCAAATTCTGGAGAACCAGCCTGTGACGAAGTTTGACATTCATGCCCTTTCCCATCCAGTTTTTCTGCTACTGATAATCTTTCAAGTTCTAGTATCAGGCTTCTCAATAAAAAAAATGGTAATTACTGATCACTGCTTTGTTTTCGGCAGAGGGAAAAAAAACCCATGAGATGTGATTCTTGCACTCAAGGAGCTCACAGACTAACTTAGGGAGAGACAAGATAACAGTAGGAGATAATTCAAATGTGAGACACAGAGTAAAAGTACTTTCAAGTACAATGGGTAGGAGCAGAGAGGCTAGAGTAGCTCAGGACAAGCTTTCTGTGGGGGAGGAAATTTGAGCCAGACCTTAGAGGACAAACAGTAGTTGGACAGAATGAGACAGGAGGCTATTTGAGATGAAGAGTTAGACTATGACTCAAGGTCCCAAGGCAGGAAGAATGGCAAATATCATGCCCACATGTTTTCCCATATTCAACTGAGGCTCAGCCCTGGGAGGTACGGAGGAAAAGGACTGGCCTGACTTGATGAAAATAAAACCCTCCCCTCAGGGTCACCATGTTCTCCAATCCCTCTGCTCCTCCCTCTGCCAAGAGCATTCTCAGTGTTTCCTTTTTCTGTACTACTTTGAAATCCTCTCCCCTACCGTGCACAGAATGTAGCCAAGCCAGCCTAACTCCCTAAACCCGAAACATCCTGCTGGAACTCTTGGTACTCAGGCTCCTGCTCCCACAGTGGGACAAGCTTGGTGCTTCACCCATTGCAGTGTGGGTCAGGAGCTTGGTCTATTCCTCTACGGGGCCAGGTCAAGCTAAGTCTGATTCTTTACTCACGAGGACAGAAGTGGTAGGAAATTTTAAGTGCAGTCTCTGCTAAGTCGGGGGGACAGTCTCCCTTCCTCCCATTCACACTTAAAATCATATGTGCATTCAATTAATACATACTGAACACCAACATGTGTAGATTAATGTGCTCAGTGCTGGCTGGGACACCAAAATGCCTCAGGCATGGGTCCACCCTCAAAGAGCTCACATTCCAGTAAGATGGATGTAACAGAAACATAAATATTAAAAATAAGTACCAGGAAAGACTATTTTAAGGGCCACTGGAGAGATGAAATGCTATAGATTTGGGTAGAGGAGGATTACTTCCAACTGAAGAAGCAGGAGGGATCCCTAGAGAGGGCTGCCCTTGCACTGGGCATGGAAGATCAAATGGAATAAAGGGTCAAGCCTGGGTGGATGGAACTACATGAGCAAAGTCTTGGAGGCAGGAAGTAGAAGACTTATGAAGGACAGCAAGATGTTCGGTCTGATGGGAGTTTAACTGTAAGCAGACCAGGGAAAAGGAGAAGCGGAAAGACTGAGAAATGTCAGATCTCAGAAGCCTTTGAGAACCAAATTAAGGGTCTTGTCTTTTCTCTGGGAAATCATATAAATTTTCTGAGAAAGGAATGATGGGTCAGGAACTGTGCTTCCAAAAAATGAAGCAGCCCTCAGAAATCTGGGGGGAGTAGCAGCAAAACCTGATTATGGAGCCCACCAGGACTGAGGAGCACAGGAAGGGAGAGGGAGGGAACTCAGGTAATCCAGCACATGACTGGAATTCTTGTCTTTGGGGTTTTGGGCTGAAGAGGAAAATAAGTGGGCAGTCTCAGAGGCACCACAAGCAGGGAAAGGTCAGAGAATCAGCTGTGCAGAGGGGACAATGAAGAGTGGGAGGTGTAAACATTCAAAAGACTAGGGAGTGAAGGCACTTTCAGAGCTTAGGATCCTGAAAGTGGAAGAGCTCCAGCTGATGAGGCCAAAGGTATGGTCAAGCCCTGAGACCGTATAAGGATGGAAGACGAAGTCTTTAGAGCTGAGAAGACTGAGTGGGGGTCTGTGAGGCCAGAGCACCGAAGGATTCGCAGTCTGAGCTTCCCAGCAGGAATTACAATCCAGCACACCCTCAAATCCCTAGCCTCTTCTCCTTCCACTGGACCTACCTGTAAAGCCCTAACTCGGGATCAGTTCAACCATCAGCATTCTTCTCTTTGTTTCTTCAGGAGAGCAGCTAAAATCCACTGGTCAGAAATCAACATGTCTAAGAACGTGTCTGAAAAGTCTTTCAGAGAGACATTGTGAAGTATTTATGGATGAAATGGTATGATGCTCCCCAAAATCCAGTGGAGAAGGAGGGGTAAGTGGACAAGGATGGAGATACAACAAGCTAGGCGAAGCACTGATCACAGCTGAAGACGGATGATGGATATGTGGCTGTTCATCTTGGAGTCTCTCTGCTTTTGTGTATGTTTGACATTTTCCACAATAAAAAGTTTAAAAAATAAAACCACTTAAGTGAAAGATTGATGGAGAACAGTGCCAAAGGTTACCCACAGATTATCTGCTGGTTATAAAATGAGAACTATAATTTTACAATGGAGAAATTTGGCTGGCCCTACCTTAAGTAGTGACCAAATTTAGCATCAATAATAGTGGGAAAACCAGACATTATGTGCCTCTGAACTGCTACATCATTTATAAAGGGTTCCCCCCCCCCAAAAAAATGCTTACCCTAAATCTAATCAAGCCTCTAGATCTAATCTGCAATTTACAGAAAATACAGGGGAGAGAGGAAGAACCTAAACAATACCCCAAAGAAACAATCAGACAAATTCATAAAGTGCCAAGCGAATTCCTGTTTAAAAATTTAAGAAAAACAAAATCTTTTTTAAAAATTTAAGAAAAAGGAATGCCTAAACCAGAACTCATCATTTCCACTCCACCTCTAATAAAACACTTTCCCCTCCTGTACTTTTTCCACAGCCTTTCTCCACTTTTTCCCAACTCTCTCCCAACTCTACAAGCCATCTCTGACTTTTCCTTCTCCTTCTTCCTCCAGCTCATTCTGTCCCTAAGCCCCACAAACCCTGCCTCCTTAACGCCTTGGGCTCACCGCCTCCATTCCCCAGCCATTCTCTCACCCTGATTTTACTATCAATTGCTTGAATTACTGCCATAATCTCCTAAGAACCATCTCCCTGCTCCTACTTCTACTTTCTTCAAGTCTACTTTCTACACTTCAGCCAATGTGATCCTGCTACAATGTATATTTTACCGATGACTCCAGGGCTCAAGTTCTTCTAGCAGTTCCATGGCCCCCAAGGGCGCTTCCCAGAATGTAAGGAACTGCAGGGCAGGCCCTCCTCAGCATCAAATCACAAGGTGATCAAGTCTTTTGTCTGCTAGTTCTTTCAAACCTTCTCACTGGATTCAGAAGAAAGTCTCCACTTGCTGCTGCTGTCCCTAGCTCTAACACTCAGTCTCTTACGAGAGACTTTCATAGGCAGCAGTACCTGGCTAAAATTTTTTGTGCTCACTGTATTTACTTTAAAAGTTATCTTGTGTGTATGGCAAGGAATATTGATTTTCCACTTTAAGAGAGTGAGATAACATTTCCTTTTAAAATAAATTTAAGTTTGAACGTGAGCTGATTTAAACATTATGTAAATAACAGGTCAGGTATTAAGAGGCCATGGTAATACTGTAAAGATGGTAAGCAACGAAATAAGTTTGGCAAAGCCCGCCCTATACCATAAAATTCAAGTTTCTCTGTATGATTGCAGTGATTTCAAAACAAGTTTGTGAACTGTTGGATATTCCTCTCCTTGAACCAGAAGAGCAGCTGTAACTACCCCAAGGAACAGAATGTGGCCTATGTGAGGGTGCTTAACTTCAAGACCAGGTTAGATAAAGGCCATGCAACCTCCTCCAGACTCTCTGGGGGCACTGGCTTTCAAGTCCTGAGCCACCCGACAAGAGAGCCAGCGATCCCTGAGCCCCTGTGCTACAGCAGCCACAAGGAATAATAATGGAGGGTGAGGGGAAGACGGAAGTAAAAGCAATAGAGCAGAGGAGCCTCAACTGCTTGAATCTGCCCAGCTCGGGCACCACACATGGCGGGGCGTGAGTCTTCTGATGATTCCAGCGCCAGCCACCATCTGACTAAAACTACATGAGAAGACCTCAAGCAAGACCCCCAAAACCATGCGAGGTAATAATAAAGTTATTGTTGTTTAAACACCCACTATGTTTGGGGTGATCCGGTATGCCATGGCAGAGCCAGCCCTTCCAGGCCCAGTTCCTGCGACCTGTCTCTACAGTCTCGTCTTGACACTGCTCACCCTGCCCTACTATGCACAGCCAGAACGGCCAATCGGTAGTTATGTGCACATAACTTTGCACCTATTGCTTCACTCCTCTCTGTCTCTGCAGATGCTGATCCCTCTACCTGGAATGCCCTTCCTTTGGTTTGGCCACTTAAAAAATAACTCTTCATGGTGGTCAAAAGGAACAAACTTAAAAAAAAAAAATCTATTTACCCTTCAAAATCTGAATCAGCATTAGTTCCTCTGTGAAAGCTTGCCCCTTATCTTCCTCTCCTCTTCTCACCAGTGACTAAACGAACGCTTTCCTCCTGGTACCACTGATACAGTGACATAAATCACACTACAGTGTACTGACCTTTTCCGTGTCTTATCCACTGAACTACCAAGTTCCTGAACGGCAGGGATTGTACTTATATATGCAGCCAGTCCTACAGGGGCCTAATGAATGTCTGTGGGTCTGAAGTAGTTTCTCCTGCTTCCTTATTTAGCCTATTCCCACTAAAAACATTTCCGTCTAAGCTCCTGGCTGACAAGAACAGAAATGATGCCAGGGCAATGATGCTCTCCTGGGTATTTCAAACCCTAACTTCGCTGGCTGCAGGATTTCACTTACTCTGGGCCTGGAATAAGGCTTTCTCTTCTGGGTTCACGACCCTTAGGAGCAGCAACCCTTGGCTGCCCCAGCACTGAAAGGTGACTTTTAAAATATGATTAGGTGGGACTCAATATTTAGTAATCAGGACATAAATAATTATTCCTCTTCCTTCTCTCAGTTCAAAAATCTTCCTTAATCTTCCAAGCAGCCAGGTTTCTTCACACATCTTCTTGCTACTCCCCTTGCCCAGAATCACACCTATCCTGGGTCTTGTCCTAACATTCAGACTCTGGCCCTTGAGCCTCCTCAGCACCAAACACGCATTTGCCTCTCTGCTCCCACCTCGGCCAGGCTGAGGTCATCTCACCAGATATAATGTAAGAGCGAAGCTTTCGTGTCACACTACCTAGTCTAATGTGTCAAATATAATCACACATAGGATTCACCATAAAGTTCTTCAGAAGGGGAGTGATACAATTATCCCTAGACATCAAGAAAAGGAATCTGGCTGCATTGTGTAAGGATAATAGAAAACAAAAACCGCGACTGGCAGCCAGAAGACTTGGGCACGATTCCTTGATCTTGATCTGCCTCTCTCACTAAAGACCTTTATATTGCAAAAAACTCACTCACAAAAAACACTAAAGTAAACAGACAGTTACAAATTTTATATAAAGAGCTGATTTAATAGGAGAAGGTTATTTTTAGGTTTTTTATCAATAAAATTTAATTCCTAGCTCAATCCTTAGTAGAAACTTAATTACAGCTTAACAGAACCATAAAGATCCTAGACAAAAATCAATGAGTTGTATAATTCTGATGAGTAAAGAAAATTTTTCCAAGTATGACACAAAATTCAACTCAAAGGTCATTAAGGGGAGAAAAAACAAGCCCTGAAGGAAAATATCATATATTTGCCTCAAGAAAAATTTAAAACATGTGAAAGGCAAATAATTAGCAAAAAAAAGTCAAAAATTAAAAATAAACTGGGGGAAAAAAGATCAGCAACTTACATGGCGAACAGTTCTAATGTAACATGTATGTAAAAGCTCTTACTAAATCTACAAGGAAAAAGAATGACCAAACAGAAAAGCGAACAAAGTATTTGAAACAAAAATTCACAAAAGAATAAGCACAATTGCCAGTGAGCATAAAAGGTGTTCGATTCACTAATAAGAAATCTTGGGGCGCCTGGGTGGCTCAGCCAGTTAAGATCTGCCTTCTGCTCAGGTCTTGATCCCAGGGTTCTGGGATCAAGCCCCAAATCAGGCTCCCTGCTCAGCAGGGATCCTGCTTCTCCCTCTGCCACTCCTCCTGCTTGTGTTCCCTCTCTGGCTGTCAAATGAATTAATACAACCTGTTTTTAAAAAAAGAAATCCTAAATAAAGTAACGATAAGAAATCCTTTTCACCTATCAGATTGGCAAAGATTTATAACAGCCGTGTTGGCAAGGGTGCAGGAGAAACCTTTACATACTGCTGACAAAAATTACATTGATGCGACTTCTTTGCGAAGCGGTCTGGCAATGTTTACTAATACTTTAAGTGAGTATACCTTCGATCAGCAAATCTTCCCTTCTAGGAATTTTGCCGAAGGTATACAAGTACTACAATGCTCTAGCAAAGACAGCTGGCTACAGCTGGCTACTGCGGCCCAGCCCTGCTCAGGAGAGGAGACTCTGGAAACAGCTCGAGCGTCCATCAGTAGAGGCTGGGTTAAATAAAGTATGCTACATCCACCTGAAGAAACCCAGTGCTGACAAGGGACAACAGCCTAGGTAAATGACCAAGTGGAAACAGTTTCAGAAGAGCATCATCTTTTATTTCCATTGTTATTATGGCAAAATATATATAAAGTCTGCCATTTATGCATTTTTGAGTTTACAAATCAATGCCATCGATTACATTCACAATGTTGTGCAGCCATCACCACTACCCATTTCTGACACTTTTTCATCACCCCAACAGAAACTCTGTAACCATCATTATGCAATGGCTCCTCATTCTCCCCTCTCCCCAAACTCTTGGGAAACCGCTAGCTTATTTTCTGTCTCTGTGAATCACCAATTACAGAGACTGCATCTGAGCAGAATTATCCAGTATCTGTTCTTTTGTGTCTGGTGTACTTCCCTCCGCACAATGTTTTCAAGGTTCATCCACATTGTAGCAGGTCAGAACTTCATCCCTTTTTATGGCTGAATAATATTCCATTGTGTGGATATACCACATTCATTCATTCATTCATTCATCAGTGGGTGAATATTCAGGTTGTTTCCAACTTCTGGCTACTGGGAATAATGCTGCTATGAATATTGGCATGTAAGTATCTGAGTCCCTGTTTTCAATTTTGGGGGTTTTTTACCTAGGTGTGGAATTGCTGGGTCATACAGTAAGTTTTAGCTTTGGAACTTGGTTCTCCAACAGTTGTACCATTTACATTCCCACCAGCAGTGTGTGAGGGTCCTAATTTTTCCACATCCTTGCCAACACTTTTTGTTTTCCATCTTCGATTAGACTATACTCTTTTTTTGTAAAAATAAAATAAGTATTGTAGGGGGAGAAATCCACTGTTACCCAACTGTTAACAATGATTATACTCCTGGGGCATTGGTTTATAGGAGAGGCTCATATTCCAACATATATTTTCCTATTGTGTAAAAGTTCATAGAACAAATATATTACTTTGTTATTAAAAAAGAAAAATATCTTAAACAAAAATTAGCCTGAGACAGTTTCATGCCATGCTTACTAATCTGACATTGCAACACATTACAGTTCTTGTGAAATGCTTACAGAAAGGCCCCGAACCCGAAGTGCAACGCCCTTCATCCCTGTCCTGGCTCTGCCACCTCTCTGGGAGCTCTGTTTTCTCACCTCTAAACTCTGATGCACTTGGGAGGGGACCAGCATTCCCAACAACAATGCCAAGAATGGGTTACAGCTGTGCGGACAGAGCGACTCCTTCAAGCCCCAGGGCAGCACTGGGGCTCAGGACTACCAGAAGTCTCCTCCTATTATCCTAATGTCCCTTACAAAAATGATCATTTCCTGCGTGTGCAGGGGTATGAAAAAGATTGGGCAGAGCTAAGTCAGGTAACCTTTCATGTCTCTTCCACACTGAAACAGAATTCTACAACTGTGCTGAACTAATGAGCGAAACAAAGAAAAGGGGAACCCCAGGAGATCCTCCCTCCAGGAAAGAAGCAAGCACAGTGTTGTAAGAAGTGAGAACGCCAAGGAAGAGAGGGCAGCTTATGTTTATTCATGCAAGTGTCTCACCTGAAGCCACGGGTCCTGAACTAGATATCAAGGGGGCAGTCCCCGGAGCCACACTGTTCTGCGAGAAGCATCCCAAAGATACCCTCCTAGGCTGCAGACAAGTAGAATGCCTGACCTCTCTGGGAAGAGGCACTGAGGCCTGGCTAAGTGAAAGCCAAGTGAAATTCTCTCTTCCAGGTGTTCTCAGCCTATCAGCTGCCAACTGTGGACTTTGCCCTGGAAATTCAACTCCTGGGCTAAGGAGATAATCTCCCAGGCACGTCCTGTGTACACGTGGTTCATCAACAGCACACACTCTGCGCTCAGCCTGCCTGCAGTCCCTGACACGGTCCTGCCAACCAGGGGGTGTGCTAAGGGCCAGGTGGGAGCTTATCCCGGCATCAACGTCATCCATCCTAATAGAATCAAGTGCCCAGCATGGGCATTTCCCAAGAAGAAGTCGAACGCTGTTTAGAGACGAGCACTCAGCTGGAAACCTCATCCGGAAGTGATACGGATATCGTGAGAAGAGTCACTGTGACCGAGGGCGCAAGCCTTACCAGGCTTTGTTGACATTATAGTGGTAAGCCACCCAAAAGATTGTAAAGTATAGACATGAAGTTCTAGGTCACTGAAAGAAGGCATATGGATTACATCTGGCCCTCACACCCTTATTTGAATCTCAGAAGCTGAGCCTCTTACACAGTGGTTCCCAACCTTCAGCAGCACTTAGAAACTTGTTTAAAAATGCACATTCTCAGGCCCCCTTCAGACCTACTGAATTGGAAACTAGCTCTCAGGTGAATTTGGGGCCCGCTTAAGGCTGAAAACCTGTAACCTGGAGTTCAGACCCTCCAGAATTCCCTTATACTCCACTTTAAATGAACTGTGAGAGACTGGAATACTACCCCACTAGTTACACCAGGTAACAGAAGTTTTTTCCCCACTCTCCCATTCTATCTTCCACATGGTCTCACAGGTTTCTTTTCTACCAACCTAAACCAATTGTGTCCCTTTCCTATTTTCAAAAGAAGGACTCCCCAGTGCCTGGAAGGGTCAAGCCCTTTGAGATCTGGCCAAAGCAATCTTCTCAGCCACACCCCTAATGCATCCGTATGTCCCCACTCTTGGTAGGGACCTGCTCATGGTGGGTGACCATCTCATGTCTGCTCAGTGAATCAGATAAAAACACTGTCTAAAGGAATCTTTCCTAACCATATATCTTTTCCTTCAGAAGCAAAGTAGTTACTAAAACAGACAGAGACAGGGGAGACGGGAAAGCAGAATCCCATTACAAAAGAAAATTCCTCTGTGTGTCAAGAATCTATGCTAAAACGAAATTCAATCTCATCCTGCTCTGCACTTCACAAACTATTCCATCTAAGCTGGCTGACAAGGCTGAACACAGATTTCATGAGCACCAAGGAATGAGAGTTTATAAACAGCCCACACATTTTCATTTCAGAATCCTGACCCTTGATTTGTAGAATCAAACAGGATCAATCCCTCAAAAGAGAAGTAGCCACTAATAGAAACTAGTCAATGTTCAATTTCCAGCAAGTGAAAGTTCTGGCCTGATAAACTTCTTTCCTCAAACATTTCCAATAAACTTTGAGACTCTAAAGAAGACCCATAAACTAGGAAACCATAGTTCATTTACAAATGCTAGTTTACTGAAAATTACTTAAATTTTCCAAAAACAAACTCTATCTCCTTACTAGAAAACAGAAGGAATTGTAATCTAGCACATCTGACTACTTGTGGGGTATTGTTCTGAGAAAGACCATCGCTCTTCCTGCCCAGACAAAGAGATGTGATTCAGATGATCTGTTTCCAAGTCGTGCAACCTACCCCCACCCTCCCCAGATTTTGATTTGGACTGGCATTCTCCATACTTAACCAGGTACTCCTTTCAGGAAAGCTGAAAAGAACTCATTCAAATCCACAAACATCCAAAATCGATCCTAGCTTCCAATGGATAGAAAAGAGAACATGACAGTAAACAACACGTAACAATTCTGGGGGCAAATGCACATGCAATATTTTAGATTAACTAAGAGGAGGTACATTTTGGTGTACCAATCAGAGTGGAGGTATAAAAGGGGCACATCCTTTGGAATCACACAGACTTAGATTTGGATTTTAAGCAAGTTAGCCACTCTGAGTTCCTCATCTGTAGACATCAGAACACCAACAAATTCACTCAAAGATTATTGGGAGAATTTACTCAAATGATGCAAGTGAGAATGCCTGGCCTAATACAATGCCAGGAACACAGAAAGCATTCCCTAATGATACACCACAAATCTAAAATCTACAGCAATTTTTAAAACATAAATTGCTTGATCCCAAGAATTATGCAGAACTGAATTATACTTATTCCACTTCTTTTAGCTAATTAGCTATGCCTGTCCCCACTCCAGATCCCCTCTATTTCCCCATATTCTTTTTCTTGATTCTTCTCAATCAAATTCAATATTCCTCTTAGCCAATCATCCCTCTTCCATTTTGACATCTTACGTCGTGCCACAGGCCTAGAATATATGCCCCCCACGCTGGTTCCCCAGACTCCTTCCCGTGGCCAAAAGGCTGTACCTGACCTAGCCTCCACCAACAGCTTAGCTCCTTAGAGTCTAACAATGATGACTTCATGCTCTTTCAACATGCCAAGCTCTTTCCTACCTCATTCCCCAAACCTGGACATTCACAGCTTCTTCTTGTGCTTGAACTTGCAGCTCAAATGTGACATTCTCAGAGACGCTTTCGAGTTCCTATTACTCTCCCTCTTTTACATCACCACGATTTCTTTCATAGCTCATATCACTATCTTTATCTCATTTATTGATCTGTTTGTTTACTGATGGCTACCCCAAATACTTTACGTTTCATGATACATGGACTTTGCTGTCTTAGGGATCTCCACATCCCCAGTATACAGAACCGTGCCTAGACCGGAATGGGTACTAATAATTATGTATTAAAAGAATGAATGAATGAATGAATGAATGAATGAATGAATGAAAGAAAGAAAGAAAGTTAGTTTCTAAAAAGAGATGCAGAGTTTAACACACACCCCCGCACCCTGCTTCTCTATGTGGTAGCAGAAGATGGAATGTGACGGAAAGAATGTAAAGTAAAAAGAGAAAGGCTACTGTAAATAATGCTACTATAAACACAGGGGTGCATATATCTTTTCAAATTAGTGCTTTTGTATCCTTTGGGTAAATACCCAGTAGCATTATTACTGGATCATACGGTATTTCTATTTTTAATTTTTTTGAGGAAACTCCATACTGTTTTCCACAGGGGTTGTACTGATTTACAACAGCCAAGATATGAAAGTCTCCATCAATAGATGAACGGATAGGGGCATGTGGGTGGCTCAGTCAGTTAAGTATCTGCCTGTGGCTCGGGTCATGATCTCACAGTCCTGGGATCAAGCCCCACATCAGGCTCCCTACTCAGTGGGGAGTCTGCTTCTCCCTCTCCCTCTGCCACTCCCCCTGCTTGTGCCCTGTCTCACCTTCATGATCTCTTTCTTTCTAATAAATAAATAAAATCTTAAAAAAAAATTTTAAATAGATGAATGGATAAAGATATGGTACACACACACACACACACACACACACACACACACACCCCACCGGAATATTACTCAGCCATAAAGAAGAATGAGACCTTGGCATCTGAGACAACTTGAATAGACCTAGAGGGTATCATACTATGCGAAGTAAGTCAGAGAAAGACAAATAACATACGATTTCACTTACACGTGGAATATTCAAAGCAAAACATGAACAAACATACAACAACAACAACAAAACACAAGGTCTTAAAAAACAGAGAACAAACTGGTGGTTGCCAGAGGGGGGTCAAGTGGGTGTATGGGTGAAATAGATAATGGGGATTAAGAGGCACAAATTTCCAGTTATAAAATAAATACATCACAAAGATAAAAAGTACAGCACAGGGAATATAGTCACTAATATTGTTGTAACGTTGTACAGTAACAGATGGTGACTACGCAGAGTGGGGAGCACTGAGCAATGTACAGAGTTGTCGAATTGCTCTGTTGTACACCTGAAACTAATATAATACTGTACACTAACTATACTTCGATTAATTACTTAAATTTTTAAGGCTGAGGAGAAATAAACTCTTAGGGAACACAAAAGGTCACCCCAATTCCCCTGGTGACAAAACAGTAACTGCTCTCAGGGGCTGGGATGATGTCACAGGTGTTACAGTCTCCACACTTGCTCCCCACCCCCAACCCCACTGATTTTTTTTGTTGTGGTGGTAAATACACGTAACTCTATGGTGTTCTCCTTTACTTTCTACAGTTTCCCAGGGCTCAACTTTGTTGTGCAAGCTATGTAGACATCTGACCTTGGGTACTCTTCAGGAGAAAAGAAGTTTGGATAGCACTGCTTTTGAAATCTATCTGGGGGCTCCTGGGGGGCTCCGTCGGTTAAGCGTCAGCCTTCAGCTCAGGTCGCGACCCAAGGGTCTTGAGATTGAGTCCCGCATCTGCTCAGGAGGGAGTCTGCTTCTCCCTCTGCCTCTGCCCCTCCCCCTCGCTTGTACGCTTGAGCTCTCTCTCCCTCTCTCAAATAAATAGATAAAATATTTTTTTAAAAAAGCTTTTCTATTTCTATTTGGTGAGATTTAAATAAGACAAACATCTTCAGTTGTTCCTCACTGTTTTCTTTTTAACCTGATCCCTGCAACTTCCCTTTGGGCACTTCCTCAGAGTTCAACCCACTGCCCTTCTTACCACCAGTCTCCTCCCAGCCAGCTCTCCCAGCACAAATGAGCAGTAACTCACTCCTGGACAGCAGTGAGGACTCCAACCCAGAGACACGGAGACCCAGAGAGGACAGTGCTGCCCACTTCAAAAACAGCAGTTTAGCTGGCAGTCTTTCCATGGGCGTCTGAACCCAGACGGGTGAGTGAATCAGGGGGTTAGAGGGAGGCAAAGAAAATAAAAAATTTCAGTGCTCTCTTTCCTTCCTAGATTCCAAAGTCTCAATTCTCTAAACACAGCAGCTGAGTTAGTTAAGTCACAGACTGCGAACCAAGGTCACTGCCATTGCCAAGTTCACGTCAGCTGCCCCAGGTATTTTCTCACACATTCAAGCACCACACTTCGTAACAGTTGCTGGGGTCGGTCAGGTTCTTTAGTTTCCTGGCCCCACTTGCATCCACTTCGCCTGGTGACAGAGCACGTACATGCACACAGGGTCTTACCTGCTTTTCCTCAGATCTTTACGAATGCGTGCAAGTAGCTATGTGTGATCTCTACACCATGTGGTCTTCGCCTCTTTTAATCGCTCCTTCAGAACACACAGTAGGTCAAAAATTGCTAGTAAACTAAATGGGGCGAAGGATTCTGGTATAACTTTGTGCTGAGAAAACCGACCTCCGATAAGGAGTGCCAGGCATGGTTCTGGCAGCCATGAGGACCGTCGCAACTGAGCTTCTCCCCACTGTACAGGGAGCTACTGTAGAGTCGGAGCGCCTGCCTACAGAAGTAAAACTGCACGAGAAATAAAACGTTTGACCATAATCTGCAGTTTGGTCTTCTAAAGCGAAAGGAACCTTAAATTATAAACAGCCTGACTCCAAGGGAAGATCTGTGAAGCACCTACTCCCAGGAACTCCCCATTCTGCTCTAGGCCTGCCTGGGTTCAGCAGGCCCATAAATTGGCACTGTTGATATGACCTTTCCAGGCTATATTTCAACAAGAGATAACAACAAAGCTCGGAGCTTTGGTAGCACTCAGAGGAGATTTGAGGGACTTAAAACATGCTGCTAAGTTTGGCAGGAAAAGTTCCTGTTTCTTGCAGTTGGAAAAGGAAATCTCTTTATAATTTCACTTGTAGATAAGATACACCGAGCTACTCATGCTACTCATTCTGGTTAGAACAGATTAGAACCACCTCATCCCAATCCACTGCTCCTCTGAGAACAGTCTGAGTGATCACTGAGCGAGCAAGTCTCACCTGGGGCTAGGGAGTCAATGTGCCTCTTGGGAAGATAAAGCGCCAGGAGCTTCTCCATAGGGCTTACTGCCGTAGCCACTACCACTTGCCCAGAAATACTCACCGCTCTTCACTACCTAGCTCTGTCTCTGAGTTTACACTCTCCCTCAGCCCACTTCCCATCTTGTTCTTTTACCCAGGGTTCTGCCATGTCTCTAACTCCAGTGCCATATCACGTAGGTTACTCATCAGAAAGGACCCTTTCAACCTACGTGCTCTTGTAGCTCAGATTCCCTTTCTGGTTTATACATGTCTTTGCAAAAGCAAAGTACAAGAGCTACGATCTGTGTACTGTTTGCAGGACACTTTCTACTGCTCTGCTGATACTAGACGTCTGCCCAAGACAGGAAGGAAGGGGGTATTGCCCCACATTTCTCAGCAGAACAAACCAGACAGACCAGTCACTTGGGAACAAACTTTGCTTGGCTTACAAGGGAATAAGAAATATAACAGTCACTGCTCACATTTCATTCAGCACCAGACACGAGGTACTATCCTAAGCACGTGACACTTAGGCCTTACCACCACACTATGAAATAGTACTAACAGTGTCACAGAAAAGGAACTGGGACATAGACAGGCTACACAATTTACCCAAGATCTCAGAGGGAGTAAGTGGCAGAGCCAGAATATGAACCCCAACTGTCTGACCCCAGAGCCCAGGCTCTAAGTATCACTCCTTTGTTAGACAGCTCTTCTCCTAACACACGGATTTGTCTTTGAGCACCACTGACTCACTTCAAACTCTAAGGGAGACAGAGGGTCAGCCAGGAAACACTGCCATATTTCTCCACACAGAGAAGGAAACAGTGACGGCAGTATTTATTCACACGGCTGATCTGAGTCTATACAGCACAACAAATAAGTACCCCAAACATCTGTCAACCAAAATTTTCCCAGGGGCACCAAGTGAAACCCACCGCCTTTCTTACTAACCTGGTAGACTTCGTAACTTACTAAAGGCTGGAGAGTCTTTGTAAGTTGTTAAAACCAAGCCCCGTGCATCTGAGAACAAGATCTCAGGCTCCAAGTTACAAGAACTAAGTCAAATGCTTCCTAGAATCCAGCTGACAGGATTCTCTTAAAAGCTACTCAAATATTTTTTAAGCATAAACTATATATGTTGGCCACTTTGTGGAGATAAAATGTATAAAATATTATACTTAATTTTATAGAACTTCGGGGAATCTGTTGGAAAGACAAGACACATGCATTTAAGAGTCAGGTCAGAACGTCAATGAAAACACTCAATCTAAACCTCCCACTTTCCAGAAAAGGAAAGAAACCAAGGTTACTTCCCCAAGGTCACCCGACAAGTCACTGATAGAGCCCGGACTAACGCTCAGATCTACTAACGACCTGACCAAGGCTCTTTGTACTGCTGTATGGAGGCAGAGGAACTCACAGGAGGGAGAGATCTCGAACAACAACCGCAGCTAACAGTTACCAAGAACATATCTGTGCCAGCAACTAAGCTAAGTGCTTTATATAAATTCATCTAACCTTTCCAACAAACCTTTGAGATGAGTAACATTACTCCCAATTTACACATGCAGACACTAAGGTTTATAAAAGTTAACTTCCCAGAGGTCCATAGATAATAAGAGGAAGAGCCAGGCTACATCCTTCCAGAGCTGGCTGCAAAGCCTATGCTCTGGGCTAGGTCTCAAAGGATGATACCCAGAACTCATGGAAGTAGAGGTGAGGAGTGCTGGGGTAGCCTGCGTCCAGAGCACCGACGGGAGCATGTGAAGGGCGGCCACTGCTGGATGAAGGAGGACCTAGGGCCCTGCGTGGGTAGGCCTGCAGGAAAGCACCAGGCAAGAAGCAGTTCTAGTCTCCTATGACAGTGAAGGGTAAGCATCCTACAGCAGGGTGAAGCTGAGTCTCTGAATCTGGGTTGAGAAGGACGACTGTGGAGACTCTCCTGAGGTCTTGAGAGAAGGTGAATGAAACACAAAATATAAACTTCTAAAAGAAGGATCTGATTTGGGGCACCTGGGTGGCTCAGCTGGTTAAGCGTCTGCCTTCGGCTCAGGTCATGATCCCAGGGTCCTGGGATCCAGTCCCACATCAGGCTCTCTGTCTCTCTCTCAAATAAGTAAGTAAGTAAATAAGCAAATAAATAAATAAATAAAATCTGATTTGTCTTTCCTGTGTTGTAATCCCAACCTGATTAAGAGATGCCAGCCTTACTCTTCAAAATACGGCTCTAAGTTGATGACAGATAATAAGGGAAAGCACTGAACATTTACTAGATGCCAGGCACCGGGCTGAGAGCTTTCCATGTATCATTTCAATGCTCAGCACAACTCTCACAAGCTAAGTACTGTTATTATATCCATTTCATAGATACCTCACAGAAAACAGAGGCTCGGGGAGATTAAAAACTTGCCCAGGGTCACACAGCTAGTAACCGTACGTCGGGTTCTAAACGTAGGCGTGAGACCCACAAGCACCAGCTCTTTGCCACAGTGCCTCACTGCACTGAGATGCTCATGGTAAGTGCAAATGGTTCGTTCCCACGCGCACACTGAGGATCCAGAGTCACTGAGGGCTGAACAAACTCAGATTGATCCATTTAAAAGCAATCTATAAAACTCAGCTGTCAGAACTGCGTAAGGGAGCCTGTGTTCCAAGACACAAGTGAGCACACCAAAATTCACTTCCTTGAATGAGGCTGAAGAGTTCTGAAAACTAGCTGATTATATCGTTTCCTTTCCAATTTTCCCCTTTCCTTTTTCCTATTCCACCACACCTGATCTGTCGACACTCTCAGCAAAGCTTCGAAAGAGATCTAGAACCCTCTCCCTCCTATTTCCAGTCCTTTTTAGTTGGCTCTCTTCCATCATTCACACAGTGCAATCTAACACACGGGCAGTTTTTAGAGGAGAAGAATATTGTGATAATTTCGACAGTATATAGAGCCAAAAATAATAAAAGAAGGGATCTTTGGAGAAATCCTACAATAAGGTAGTTTAGACTCATTTAATATCCACCTCTCCCAGCAACACACGTACACATAGGAGAGTTTTGTAGGTCTTACAGGGGATTTCCTATCAGGCAATATTCGCGGCATGTTCCCCCAAGACAGATGCACCCAGTATTTCACTGCACCCACCTACTGAGACAGATGCACACAGCGCCTCCTCCCCAGCAAAAGATAGATGCTCAGACTCTCCCTCCCCACCCCCAGGAGAAGGCACTCACTAATGCAAATTCTCCCTCAGGCTTTATAGAGAAATCTCTGCATACTATGCCACATGGTAATTTTTTTCCCTCTCTTTCATGCCCTCCTGGCCCCTTCTCCACTTTCCATGGTTCCTCTAACTCAAAGAACTCAATTATCTGCCAGGAGATTTCCGCTTCCCCTCCCCCTGCCCACCCTAAACACCCTTTTCTCCCAAGCTAATGTAGAGGACCAGAAGGGAGGCCAAGCCAATGCTCCGCCGGGCTGATGCCTGTACTCCTCCAGGCTCAGATACATGTTCCCTGTGCTTGGCTGCCTCAGGAAACTTTCTAGGGCCCAACACTGGAAATCAGGAGACTCCAGGGCAGTGACACATAGGAGACAAGAGAAGCAAGAGGAAGACACGCTCTTCCGTCTCTGTGCCCCACCTGCCTGCAGGGAGGTGCTCTGGCACCCCTGACTCAGACCCTCCCACCACCCTCAGGTGCCCAGTGGTGCTCCCCAAAGAAGTTCTTAGAATCATATTAGGTAGGAACTGGAGCACAGCTCACTTCCAGGCCAGCAGTGTGCCCATGATACCCAGAGTATGGGGCACTCCTGCAAACTTTATACCCAAGTCCTCCATTCCAGAGACAGGGTAGAGCCAGTGGAATTCAGGATGCCCTAGGCCTGTCCTCCAAGGCATTTCAAAGTTTCAACTTCCTTGGATAACTGATTATTCTAATTTTAGAGAGAGGGAGCCCTGAGGGAGAGAGTGCAGGAAGGGGAGTAGAGGAAGGGGGAGAGAAGGAGTGAGAACAGGAATGTTACTTTTTAATCCTTAAAGAACACGGAGGGATCCATCCAACGTGTGACTCAGCTCTGGGAAGCTGGACTGAGGAGGAGTGAGGAACAGCTGCAGCCCCAACCTAAGCTACGGACAACTTCGCCATCAGGCCTTAGAGGCTGCTGGGCTGATTCGCCTGGAAAAAAAGGCTCTCTTGTTGAACAACAACAACAAATCTGCCTTTTAGGGTCTGCCCAGGGGCTTCCTCCCAGAGTCCACTCCGGGGCATGGTAGGCAGCTTCCCTGTCCTACGACAAAAGCTGGGGCTGCAGGTGGGGTGCTGGGTCCTTCCCTGTGTTCCCACCAAGCACGTCACCAGCCGTACACACTCCCTGAGAACAGATCCGGGTGTCCTTGCCTGGAGTCTCCCCACCCCTGCTATTCTCTTCCTTGGCACAGTCCCACTGCATATCAAGAATCTCTGCCCTTGAAATTCCCACTTCCTCATTTCTTTCTTTCTTTCTTGTTTCCCTCTAAGCTGTAGCCATACAGGTTCCTAAAAGCTGCCCAGCCCCCAAGGAGCCTTTCAAAGCGATAACTCTTCCTGCCAGTTAGACGCTGCCTTTCAAACCCAGAACAGGAGAAAGGCCTTTCTGCCCACTCAAAACAGTTTCCCCAGCAGAACGAGCAGAATGAGGGAACCACACCTGATGACGAGAAGCCTCTCTTCCAGCTACTGAAATTTATGATACGATAACTGCCAGGTAGCTAGCTGTGGGACACTGGAAAAGCAAAATGTCTGTCAGAATCCTCTTCTGTACTTAACCCATGAGTCAGGTGACCTAAAGGAAAGAAAGCTTCATGTCTGAAGGATCATTTATGAGGCGCAAAGCTTACAGTGAACATTGCTCTATTTCCCAACACAAAGCACTATTTGTTTCCTTTAATATCTTAAAGAACTTTTTAAAGGTTTTCCTCATTTTTATTTATAAATGCACAAAAGAAAAGGGCACTTTATAAATTGGGAAACCAGAACAGAGGGCCAAAATAACCTTCCAGAAGAGAGTGGGGCCATCCTTCAACATCTTACATTATATAGGACTTGATTTGCTTAGAATTACTTTCATGGAAATTATCTCATTTTTGTTCCTCCCAACAGACCTGTTGAAGTAGTTATATCACTATCTCTCGTCTCACAGCTAATAAATCTGAAGGTCACAGAGGTTAATGGTCTTGCTCGTGGCCACCTTGATGGCAAGTAGCAGAATCTGACCATGGACTCAAGTCTACTAACCCCAAATCCAGTGTTCACTCTGCTATGTCAAAAGAATAATCATCTGTTAGCCCTCTTCACATATCGGGAGGCAGGGGGTGGGGGCGGGGAGGTGAGCCCACACCGCAGCCACTTGAGCAGAGGAGAACTGAGATTCTGGATTTGTACTGCCTCCTCCTCACGTCCCCCAAATTCAATCCCAACCAACAGTGCAATGCCATACCCACCCCCCAACAAAACAGAGGTTTCAACCAAGCAGAGGATCACTGGAGTGTACTAAAAGGAAGCATCACTTTAGCAGTGGCCCATCTGAGGTCCAGGGCCACGGAGTTCACCCTTGTGGAGCCTCAGGCCACAGTACTGATGCATACATGTACACATTCAGGGAGCCCAAAGTGGGGACATGGTCAGTGCTTTTATTGGCAAGCTGACCCGAAGTTAATCAGAAGGCCCCCTCATTGTCTGCCAGAATACAAAAGACATTCTGTTCAGAAAGTTCAAGAAGAAAAACTGAAGAGCCAGGACAGCAGCTGTTCCCTCATCCCACAGAGAAACCAAAGGCATCCACAATGTTCCTTGAGGCCCAGGAATAGGTATGAGATATAACATGGCTGAAGCAGAAGCACATCTCCTGATGGGTCCCCACTGCGGGAAGTGTCTGCTACATGAATCCTCCAAATAAGATTACTAACCACCTAGCTACTCCATCCCCTATAAAGTGCCTTTCTGGAAGAGTCTCCTCTCCTAGGCCACACTGAGCTCACCACACACCATTCCTCTAGGTCAGAACAAGTTTTACTAAAGCATAGGGCAAACAGAAGAGGAGTGCACAGCGTGGACAGTGCATGCCCTGAGACTGGGTTAAAATATTAACCCAAAGAAAGTATCCATCTGGCATGACCACAATACCTCTTGTCTCCACAAGCAAGCTAGCTCTTAGCAGCCACCACTGAGAGCTCACTCAGAGATACCTGTATAGGAAACCTCTTCACAGACCCCCAACCTCAAAATACACACACACCTGCCAGCCTCCACCCCAAATACATTTTTTTAGGAAAGTCTGCGATGGGCCTAATTAACGCAGGAGAACAGCATGCTTCTTTCCAAGTTACCTGGGAGAGAGACCGAGAGTGTGATCCCAGCTCAGATATCCCTAAGACAGTCCTTCTGTCCTAAGAACTGCTCCAGAGACTGGGAACTCACCACAGGCTCCTAGCTAAGTTAATTGGCTTTTTTTTTTTTTTTCATTACAGGTCAGACATAGCAGCACCAAGACACAAAACAGACAGTGTTCACTAGAACAAACCAAGCCACTCAAAAGACACTGGAGTTTCCGTGTAGGAACTTCAAACACAATTACTGAGTGATGATAACTCGTTTTTTCTATATAAAACACTCTCTCTGTAAAATATCCTAAGCCTTTGTGCTAAATAAAAGATGATGATTTCTACAGAAAAGTCTAAACACCTCAGGTTCAGCAAGAGTGAGATCAGCTACATTTGCAAAGTCAAGAAAATTGGCTGTTTCCCTCCTCCTCAAGCTAATAGAATCCAACTGTTGAAGCATGACATCATTCCTGAGCCCCAAACCCGGAGCAGAGAGTACAGACATTTGCCTGCCTCCCAGAAAACAGCCCAAGACTAAGGCCAGGAAAGGAGAAAAAACAATCCAAGCCGGAGCTGACCTTACCTGAAAGTCCCGGTGCTTTCCTGCCCACTCCATTCTCGGCAGAGTTTGGCTCACACCACAGTCTGTAAGGGAGCCCGGGGCCCCAAAATCCACTCGCTTAAGCTCCGATACCTGCTGCGAGCTTCCCACAGCTCCTTCCTCTGACCTTTCGTGGTGCTCCTTCCAGCCAAATGAGCAGAGCACTTCTAGCTGGCCAGGCCAGTTGTCATGGAGACCCTGTTCTCGCCAGCCAGCATGCTCCTGTGCTCGCGCTTGCTCCCTCTCTCACTCGCGCGCTCTCTCTCTCTCTGTCTCCTCTCCCCTCTCCCCCTCCGCCCCCCTTCTCTCCCGCTCTCAGTTCTGGGAGGCTTCCGCGAAACAGCACTGTCTTTTGATCAGCTCGGGTTCTGCACACATTCCACTCCTCCTACCTCCCTTCCAGTCAAACAAGGGCTCTGGGCAGCTCCTGGGAACTTGCTTCAACAGCTCAGAAGAGAGAAGGGAAAGACAGTGAGTGGACTTGTTTTCCTCCCCTCCAGTGTCTCATTTTTTTAACTTGGAGGAATCCTGGCCAGAGGGGAGGGAGCTAGCTGGAGCCCTTGGGAGGGGAAGCAAGCCCTTCCTCTGGGTCCAGGAGTGCGGGTAGGAGGACCCAGACGCGTTGCCTTGACTTGTTTGTGCACTTGGGATTTTCCGGGCAGCACTTGAGGCGGAAATGCATTCACATCCCAGGAGCTCGCCTGGACTGGCCTCTCTGCTTACCTTGCTGCCTGCCCAGGTTGTGGTGATCGCTTTAACCAGTGCAGGGACTCATGGTACTATTGCTGGTGCCCAAGCAGTCTCTCATCTTCCTGCAATGGAGAGTAAAGACACCAGGTCAGGACCAGTAAGAGTCCCGGGCAAGTCCAGTCACAGCCCAAGCAACAAACATGATACAAACATGGCCTCATCCCTCTGCCCTGCTCAGGGCCTGCAGCCAAAGCCCCGGCTGTCATTCCTGTCCAAGAGCTAGCACAGTGCCTGGGACACAACAGGCCCCCTCAATTCAAACCCCTCATGTACATTTCTGCTTTGCGACCTTCTTTTAGATGCACTATTTTGTCTGATCCTCAAACCATTTGAAATACACTGAACAATATCATTACCATTTTATAGATGGGAAAACTGAGGCTCAGAGACATCAAATGTTTAGTCCACAGTTACATAGCTAGTGCATTAGGCTGTCAAAGAACTAGGAAACATGGCCACTGTCGTCTAGTCCAGGGCACTTTCCACTAAAGTACACCATATCATCTGATCTTAAGAACTCACAACTTTTTTTGATAGCTGGTATTGAGATACAAGGCTGAGTTCCCCGGGGAAGGTAGAGAAATCTTTCAGAGTCATCTGCGTTAGACCTGACTACCATCCTGTTGGCCTGAAGACTTTACGATAGCATCTATGAGATGTGGAAGGTAACGGTGCAGAGATTAGAGGGGAAAGTCCTGCCCCATAGCTATAAATTACCTTACACTTTTCCCAAGTACTCTCATAAATCTTGGCTCATCTGTTCAACACAACTGACCTAAAAGTTAGGACTGGTATTATCATACCAATTTAACAGATTAAAGAGAATCTCAAAGAGAGGTCAAATGACTTGCCCCAGGTCACAGCAGCAGAAAATAACAGATCTAGAAATAGTACTGAGGCCTTTCAGCTCTCGTGTTTGTAGTAAGCAGAGTAGCTGTAGAACACCCATGGAACAGGTGTCAGAAGACCCTGGAAGTGTCTGGTTCTACCACTGACTAACCTCCCAGTTTCCACCTATGAAACCTACCCCATGGGCAACTGTCAGGACTGGATGGACATAAAAAGAGATGATGTGTGGGAAAGCATTCTTCTTAAATTGGGCACTGAGCTAAGAACTTCATTCATCTCAGCTGTTTTTTACCACATACAAACAAACAAAAACCCAGGATAGTTGGTATCTCTCCAAGAGGAGGACACTGGGGCTCAAGGAAGACATTTTTCAGTGCTGCTTCCTAAAACAGTGCCAGAGAGGTCCTGATGGAATCTTTTATGCAGCGATCCCTTGCAGAATCCTTGTGTTTTTATTACCCTCTGATATATCACAAAATTGTCAAAACAAGATTTTAATTGACTCGAGTTTAAAAGGTAAATATAAAAAAAAAAAAAGGTAACTGTATGTCAGTAGCTAAAGTAGGAAAAGTGTCAAGAAAATGCAATGGGAAATAACAGGATGGTATAAACCCTAAGTGGTGGGCACCACTGCTGTAGTGAAGCCATCAGAGCTTCAAAGGGGGCAGGGACCAGTGTCCCATTACAGATGCCTGACCTGAGCCAAACACCACCTCAGGAATCCCTCAAAGGCCCCAGTGTCCCACGTCTGCAAAGGAAGACAGGATGAAATGGCAAGTGCAACACCATCAGGTCCCCTTTCCCACAGGCCTCCCTCTCTGTTCTCCCACGGATCCTGAAAATGCACATTGCACTTTCCAGTAGCCATCCTGAGAAAGAAGAGAGGATGCCCATTCACTTCTACACAAGCTAATGCTCACGGTTACAATAGTAGCACCGACTAACATTTACTGAGCACCCACCATGTGTCAGGCATTCTCCTAAGCACTGTGAGGGGCCAGGGGCCAGGACCGGTGCTGAGAACTAAAGTGGATACAAGTCAGTCTCTAAAGTAATCCAGACTTCAAAAAGCCCTCCAGACCAGGCACAGAATGCAGGCCATGCTCCCCCTAGTGGCACGCTGGAGTTCACAGAGGTTCTTTAGAGCCTTGTCCGCAGGGGGAAGGGAGATGGTAAGGGCCCCATGACAGAAGAACGGAACCCCTGCTTGGGTACTGCTGCAGATATAAGCTCTTTGAACTAGTCAGGGCGAGAGGACAGCTGCATCCCTCCACTGCCTCTGCAAGGCTGGATTCAGATGAGCCCTACTTGACCATTCCCGAATGACAGGGCTTTTACAGCCTTATGGGATCTAGGATCTGTTGAAAGGCACACATGCATACTTGTGCCAGAAATCTGGGAGACACCCTTGCATCTTCCTGCCTCTCTCTCCCCATATTCAATCCATTTGCCGATTCCAAATAATTCTATTTCCAAAATGTGTCTGTCCATTTTTCCACCCTCCACTGCCACCTCAGTCTCTTCCCTTGGTTACTGAAAACCCTCCTGGATTGCCCCAGCTTCCACTTTCGTCCTCCCAGCTCCATTCTCCAAGCAGCCGTCTGAATCACCCTTTTACATCCAATCCTGTCATTTCCTGCTTGACGCACTTCAATGGCTTCCCACTGCACTTGAGATAAAATCTAAATTTTGACCAGGACCTAGAAGGCCCTGCTTGATCCTTCTCCAGCCTCCTCTCAGCACACTTCCTGCCCCCCACCTGTGTGTGCCTGCTACACAGGCCTTCTTTTAGATCCCCCAAAGGGCCAGATTTTTCGCAGGCTCTTCCTCTTGGCCTGGGAGACACCCTCCCCCCACAAGTCTCCCTAACTGGCTTTTACCTTGCCTCAACTTGCCTCTCACCTCCTCTGAGAAGTCTTCCACGATCCTCCAACAGAAATGAGGATTTATCCTTCATAGCACTCACCATAATCTCCAACCAAAATACATTTCCCTTTTCTTTTTTTTTTTTTAAGATTTTATTTATTCAGTTGACAGAGATAGAGACAGCCAGCGAGAGAGGGAACACAAGCAGGGAGAGTGGGAGAGAAAGAAGCAGGCTCCCAGCGGAAGAGCCTGACGTGGGGCTCGATCCCAGAACTCCAGGATCACACCCTGAGCCGGAGGCAGAGGCTTAACGACTGAGCCACCCAGGCGCCCCTACATTTCCCTTTTCTTAAGGCCAGCTTTCCCCTATGAGATCCTTGGGAGCAGGAACCTTGACTGCTTTGCCACCATATTCCCCACATTTAGGATAGGGCCCAGCTGGCTCTCAATAAATAACTGCTGAATGAGTGCAAAGAACCCATTTCATCTTGTCCTACAGGAAGAAGAAACTTAGAACAGCTATTTCATGCCACTCATTGTTTCTTTTCATAGAATTACAAACTATAATTACATCTCCTCTCCTCATGTGCCTTGCCTGTGGGCTCGACCAAAAATTCCTGTAAAGTCTCCCTGTGGTTTGTTTCCCAGAAATTTCCTCGTAAGGTCACTCTTCTAGGGACACACTCCAGGGTTTTATAGCCTCTCCCATTACCCATTACAGGCGCTCCTCCGCCAGTGTCACTGCCAAACCAAGCGGGGTGCAGGAATGGCCCAACTTCCATAGATGAGAAGGTTCTCTCAGGTCAGCCCCATTCAAGGACAAAAACACTTTCTCTTACCTCCACTGTGCAGGTCACTGTGCTTACGAAAAATACATTTTTCCTAAAAAAAAAAAAGTCATCTTATGTTTTATAATTTAACTCCGTTCTTCCTCTCCCACCGCTCCCTCTGCGCTGCTCCTGCTGTTACCTTTATCGGAAGATCTCCTCCTCCCCAACAAGCAAAACCTTACTTACTGCTTGCAAGCCCTAACTCGGTGATCACCTCCTCTGTGAAATATTTCTTGATCTCTTAGCAGAATCTGTTTGTCTGCTCTGCAATCACACAGCAGTTTGAAGATGACTTTATTGTGGCATTTATAGACTTTATCACTGTCACTCATACCCGTCTCCCCCACGGTCACGAGCCCCATGAGGTCTACCAACGTTACTTTTTCATTCACAGCGGGCACTCTATTAATATGTGTGGGATAAGTCAATCTTGGAAAAAGACTTTTTAAAAAGTAAAAACAGAAGCTGCTGCCTCCATAAGATGAGGGAATCTGAGTGCACAGACTTATACTGAAACCTAAAACGCAGGAGCAGAGCAAGTCTTTTAAAGTCACTCCTTACTTTGGGATCAGTGGAATTCAAGAAAAGTAAGCTGTTATTTTGATATTACTAGTTGGATCCCAGAAGGCCTAAGAGATGCAGTGTAACTTCAGCCACCTGTGGGAGCCGAGCTCCAGTGCCCATCAGACAGTGGAGTCCAGCCGCCTCTGCCCCGGGGACATCTAGCTCTGCCCAGGCAGCAGGGGAATCCGGCACGTGTCCTGCGGGTTCTCCACTGGGCTCTGGCTGCCGCGTGAACATGCAGGTTTACACAAGAGCCCTTCAGGGCTTTACAGCTTTCTTCTTCTGCCTGAGTGGCAATGTGGTTAGAAAGGGAAAAATTCAAAATGCAGGAGTAGAGAAGGATCTCACCAGCCCAGGTCCAGCCAGGGTGGTGAGATCTTGAGCAAATCTCTGCCCCACTCAGGGCCTCCACTTTTCCCTGCACGTAAGGAGAGGGCTGCTGGGCTGCTGGGCTGCTGCAACTAGCTGTTCTTTAAGGGTCCTTATAACTTGAATGTTCTGTTGCAGTCACCCAATCCAACTGTTCCTTCCCAGTCACCTAGTCCCACTACTTTCAGGAAGACTTATTGCTTCGGGGGCTCCAGAGTCTCCTCCCAGCCTTTCAGCAGAGTCCCTGGCCTGGTGCTCTGGAGTCATCTACCTGGGCTCAGATGGAAGACCGGCCCCAGAAAAAGCAGCCTCTCCCAGAGAAGATGGGAGATTCAGGCTTCTTGCCTAAAGAAGGCTGAAAAGAGAAGAAAGATGCCAAACACAGGATGGGGAATTTGGGAATGACCTGGGAAGTGCCTTGGAAGGAGTCTGAGCATCTGCCAGGGACTCACTCCTAGCCATCGGTCTGAGACAAAGCCACTTTTACAAAGCAGAAGAACTGGCAATATCTAAGTTCTCTTGAAAGATAATATGCCTACTGCAAATCAAGCAGTCTCCTCGTGGCCTCCATAGCACCTGTGAACCAACAAAACAACTGTCTACGTCCCGATGGCCATGCCAGCCATCCCTGCTTCTGTCAGGAGCCCCGTGCAGCCGGCCCCCCAGGGGGCCAGCCACGGCTACACATACTCTGCTTCTGCTTGTACAGATGAAACAGCCGTTCTATGCGTGAGTCCTGGTATTTAACGGCAGGAAATTCTCTGGGGTCCTTACTCCTGCCCTAATCCCACCTGTCTCCCACCCATCTGACACCCTCCCACCCAACACTAAGGCTCTGAACTAAAAGAGTGTGGGATTCAGCCTGTAACTATCCTGGATCCCACCGTCCTGTGGTGAAGCAGCTACTGGACATCTTCGTGCTGAGTTGAGCACACTCTCCTTTAGTCTGTTGGTCTCCCAGCCCTAGTTCACCTCTACTCAGCTCACAACCCCTAATATGAAATTCAAAATTCAGATCTCCAGGGCACAAGATACTCAGTGGCTTGATCCAATCTCTTGGAGTATCTGTCACAATGCTCATATACGGGCTAATTTCCTAAAATCTCTCAAATCCACAGATGACTGGCTACTGTCCCTTACTAAGTCTGAGCATTTTAACACTGGGACACGTAAACAGTCTGGGGCCAAGAAAGACTGGACTGAGGAGACAATATTCCAGACCCCTTCTAAAACCACCATTTTACCTTTCCAGAATGGGCTTCTCATGCTTACTTGCCTTAGAACTCTGAGCTCAACCAAGATCTTAACCCGTCACGACCGAAGCTTCAGGACAGCGGAGACAGAGCACAGAGTGGGGGGCAAGGAGATGGGGGGATAAGAAGAACGTGGACTCAGATGGCTGTTCCACAATATAACCAAAAAAATACCTTGAGCCTGAAAGAAAAAGTACCCCTCAGAATAAGATCTGGGCAAAGCTGCGGGAGATGTGGGCCCAGACCGTGTCACTTCCTTCATGCTATCTCCCCTGATTTTCCCTGCCTGGACTGGATTCTCTACCCACAGCCCCTATACTCCTTGAAACAGTCTACTACTCCGTTGTTAGCCATGCTCACTGCCTTGTATTTGAGTGTACAAGGCTTATTCAACTTAATTCTCCTACTAGCCTATAAGCCTATAATATTCTTTAGGGCAAGAACTATGACTTAACTCTGATTTCTAGTTTAGGACTCTGTACCAAGCACAATTAACATATTTTTAATATATGAACTAATGAAACCAACCAACTAATCAATCTAATTAATAAGGGATCAATAAAACCACAAAACCTAAACCATTTGGTGCTTAGCACCTCACAGTGGTCCAGGGTTCCCAAGGTATGGTGTGTATAGAAGATGACTGATTATAAGTGGTATATGGACATTTAAAAAATGTTAAATACTTTCACATTTATCTTAATGTGCATAAGAAAACAACATAACCAGCTATTAACCCCATTTTCACTGATCTCATTGATTAGACCAATGTGAAAGTAGGTAAAGCTGGCCTACAAACAACACTGGAGTTAGGGGTGATGGTCCCTGTGCAGTTGAAAATCTTCATATCACTTTTGACTTCCCCAAAATTTAACGACTAAGAGCCTACTGCAGACTGGAGTTCTTACCAGTTAACACGTAGTTTGTATGTTACATGTATTCTGGACCACATTCTTACAATAAAGCAAACTAGAGAAAAGAAAATGCTATCAGGAAAATCATAGGAAAAGAGAATGCTTCCACAGTATTATAATGTGTTTATCCAAAAAAATGATGCACTGAGAAGAGCTTTTCATTTCTCTGGCATTCTTCCCAAAAAGTTATAACCTCAATCTAATTATGAGAAAACATCAAACAAACCTGACTTGAGGGACATTCGATAAAATACCTGACTCGTACTCCCTCAAAAGTCTCAAGGTCATAAAGACAAGGACAGACTGTGGAACTGTCACAGATTGGAGGACATTAAGAAGACACAACACATACATGTAATGTGGGAGTCTGGATTAGATCCTGAAGAGGAAAAACTAATGAAATCCAAATTAAGTCTGTAGTTGACATTACACTATTACTAACTTCTTGTTGATAACTGTACTATAGTTCTATAAGATTAGGGAAACTTGTATTGTCTCTGCAGCTTATCTGTAAGTTTAAAATTATTTAAAAATAAAAGCCCTAAAAAAGCCAATTTCAAGATCAGTAAATAAAAGCAGATACAGGGGCGTTGGGGTGGCTCGTCGGTTGAGCGTTTGGCTTGATTTTGGCTCAGGTTGTGATCTCAGGGTCATGGGATCGAGCCCCGTGTCAGGCTCTGCGCTCAGCATGGGGTCTGCTTGAGATTCTCTCTCTCCCTCTCCCTCTGCCCCTCGCCCCACTCATGCACTCCCTCCCTCCCTCTCTGTCAAAATAAATAAATAAAATCTTTTTTTAAAAAGTATATACAGTACAAATCATAAGAATGGGTAAGAACGGCTCAAGTTTGAGTAGAACTACAGCAGTCACTCCTCGTACCCTACATCCAAGAAAAGCTGCCACCAGAGTGAGAATTCTGGCTGTAGAAGAATATTTAGTAAAATAGTAAAGTGTTCACTTTATATTACTTTGAGAAAAGTAATAAATTATCCCATTTTGTTAAAAAAATATATATCACATATTTATTGCATAGAAAAATATGTTAAAATAAAAATAACCTATACTAAATAAAATACAGATGGCATTTGTTAATAGTAAATGGGACACAGCTTTTAGAAAGTAACTTGGCTACATCAATTAAAATGCTCATATCCTTTGACTCAGTATCCTCGCTTCTAGGAAGTTATCCTAAAAAAAAAACACTTCCAAAGTATGAGGCGGGAAAATGCCTACTCCCAGCATAATTTAAAATAATGAAAAATTAGGAACAACTCCATGTCAGTCATTACTAGACTGGTAAATTTCAAGTATATTTTGACCAAGACCCAGAGTAATAAATACATATGCAATATAGTAATGCAGCGTGCACATGCATGAGAGGGCATGTGTGTATGTATAAAACCAAAACAAAAAGTTTTCTCAAAACGGTGCCTATCTTTACCATGTGTGATGCTAGTTCATTAAGAAAGCAAACAAAGTTTGTATAGCCCCCACTAAATTTATTTTCCAACCCACTAATGATGACCTACAGTCTGAGAAACACTGCACTGGACTACTGTGCAGCCATTAAAAGGGATGACTACAGTCCCCAAGCTGGTGATGGCGACTGGCTCTAGGGGAAGAGGAGAGGGTGGGAGGAAGACCTGCCCTCATGGTACGCCTTTTGCACCTTTTGAACTTACAACACATACAGTATTATTTATGTAAAAATTAACCTTAAGTGATGACTGTGAAGACTTTAACAGCATCAGGCAACACTAACTGTGCACCACAAAGCTATAATTCACTACACTACACAAACACATACAAGTGAAAAAGGAAGACACTCCAACAAAGTGCTGGGATAGGATTTAAAACAGTCAACTGGACACCTTCCATCTTTCTGAAAAGGTTCCTTCCCCCACCAAGCCATTGTTCATCCATTCATATTTTTAATTACGTATAAGCTCTTCTGAGCAATGGGATCATTTCCTATTAGTCTTTGAATTTCCAAAAGGCTATAATGCTGTGTTTTCTTTATACATAGCAAGTACTCAGTAAGTATTTATTAAATAAGCAATATCACAAGCAAAACTCAAGAACAAAGAAATATGAAAAGTGGCAAGGACATAAAGAAGGAAGCACCAGCCACTAGAGAGAGATTAAGTACAAGTTATACTAAAACATGTCATTACTTTCATTTAATAAAGTTAATATAAAATTATTATAGAGAATAAAGGAGACAATATATGAAATATACAGTGATAGATAGCAAGTGATCTATAAAAAATAGTTTGGGGTTTAAAAAATACTATGTATACCTATTTCCATGATATACATTTGTATAGGATACATATATACATAAACATAGATATGCACACATACGTATCAAAGAATGCCAGGGACACAATTTTTCTGGACTTCAGAAAAACTTCTCTTGATCTTAAGGATAAAACAGAAATACACTGGCAGCTGGTAACTCAGGACATCTGGGCCCAAACGGTGTTGCAAAATGGATCGATATCAACTAGGAAGAAGCGCTCTGGAGCACCTAGAAGTTTGGTCCATCTGCTCCAGACCCTATCACAGTCACCCTTTTTATCAATGACTTGGGAAAGACAAGCTTATCTAAAATGCCTATGACAAACCAAATGGGAGGGATAGTTAATATACTAGAGAGAATCAGGAAGAAAGGCCTCCACAAACTGGAACCATAGGTTAAATATAGCAAGATGACATTTAAAAAAAAACAAAAGATATTATTTTACACTTAAGTTTAGGAAAAAAAACTGTACTAACAACAGGATGAAGATGGTAGAAGCGAGGGAGACTTGAGAAATGGTTCAATATGAGTCAACTGATGAGTCAATGTGATTTTTAGGTTCACTGACTAAAATTCAGAGCCCAGATCAAATAAGGTCCATGTCTTCACTCTGCTCCATTCCCATTAGCACAACAGTGCGTCCAGGGGTACACACGCTATATTTGCAGACCCAGGGGCAAATGGAGTCTTAATAACATCTCAGGCAAGTATAATGAAGGAAAAAAAGAAAATCAAGTCTACGGAGCCTCTTAAGCTGAGAAATAAGCTAACATGTCTGGTTCGTGAGGCTCTTAAGCCCTCCTTCAGAACACAAAGATACCACTTTTATGCCTATGGAGTCATCTTGGGGGACTTGTGGCTGGATGAGGTAAAGAAAGCTCATGGGAAGGAGGGCCCACTGAGCCCTGCCTGATCAGCCCTTTGTCTTTGCTGCTATTCATACTGGAACCTCCCATCTGGGGCTCTGACCACCCGAGCTTCAGTAAGGACACAGAGAAGCTCAGGGGCTCTGACCACCCGAGCTTCAGTAAGGACACAGAGAAGCTCAGGAACCTCAACAATTCTTACCCATAGCCTCCCTGGACTATGGTTCATCATGATCAGAATTACAAAGTGATATGTTTAACTATCAGAGTGAATTCTTGTGGATCTTTAGCCTTCTATACTAAGCCGTCATCTGACAGCTGTTGGTGAGCAAGGACTTGGGTTTGACTACTCTAACAGAAACATGAGACAGCAGGAATGCAGGCAGCATTTCAGCTCCATCAGGCATGGATGAGATATATACATAGCAGCTTATCTCCCATAATGGAAAAGTACGATGCTTCTTCTAGGTACCGAAGAAGAATCAGTGAGAGAGAAGAGCAGCAGCCCCTCAAAACCCAGGTCTTATCCTAGGAACATAGAAGGAGGCCCCGGTCTGCAGATGAGTGTCACACTAAATAAACTGCAACATCCTACTGTACAAGATGCCATTACTTAAACCTTTCTCTCTCTTTTTCCTAAGGATAAGAACCTGGAAGTTTCTAGAACGATTAGCTCCTTAACAATACACACACTAGGAAGGGTGCCTGGGTGGCTCAGTCAGCCTCTGACTCTTGATTTTGGCTCAGGTCATGATCTTGGGGTCCTGAAACTGAGCCCTGTGTCAGGTTCCACACTCAGTGGGGAGTCTGCTTCTCTCTCCTCTCCCTCTGGCCCTCCCCCCACTCGTGCTAAAATAAAATAAATAATAAAATAATAAATAAATCTTAAAAAAAAAACAAAACAATACATGCACTAGGTGTATCCCATCTTTATGTAAAATAGAACTAGTTGCCTTTTGTGTACAAAGAGGCGTTTTCAAAAGTTCATTCACTTAGGGATCAATATAGAAGAACCTATGCAACAGGGCGAAAACATTAGGCTCCAGGTTGCAAGGAAGGGAAGATAGATGAGATGATGAGGGGAAAACAGAGGAATGTGAAGGGAGTGAAGAGAGCAATTTAAGATCCTTGAAGGACAGAAACAGGAGGACGTTTGTTTGGAAGTCTGAGAATAGCATATTTGGGGGAATTCCTGAGCATTACTCCCAAGGATGTCAAGGAACATATTTGAGTACCACTTAGCCTTTTGAAGGAAAGAAAGATTTCAGAAAGCCTATTATTCCGTCAGTGTCAGGGTTCTTTCCCCTGGGTTAACATGATTGCCCAAAGCCCATGTAACTGGGTGACTAACTGCTAAATGACTGGGAAGTGGGGAGAGCAGAGTACAAAAAACAAAGGGTCAAAGACCACTGTCCCTGGCACAGCAGATGCCAGCAGGCTTCTTTCTCATAAGCCATGGGACTCCAGAGCCTATATCTCAGAGACACTGGCTCTCCTCAAACCCCAGCCAGCAAAGGATGTCAATCATGAGAAAGTCCTCAAGGCGCTGAAAGACTGCAGCCACTCCTGTGAATGCAGCTAACACCTGAGGTGTGTGGGACACACCTCTTCCAAGGAAAAGGCCTCCAGGAGCTGAGGAGAGGAAGTCTGCTTGGGGAAAATGCAACAAGAAGATGAGGCCTGACTCTATGTCCTCCCAAGAAAATGACCACTGTTTATTAAATTATTCCTTTTCAGACACGGTGTGTTCAGACACAGCGAGCAGCCAACCACAGAGGGCCAGAAATCCAGAGAGAGCTGCAAGAGTGTGACAGGCAAACATGAAGACTCTACTTGCGAACTCTGCAGGCTGGCAAGATGCTTCTGAGGACACCAAAGGTGACCCTCATCTCTACTTCTTTTTCAACCATGACCTCTCTCTCTGCTCTCTCCCCTGCTGTATGGGCAATGAGAATAGACACAAGGAGAGAGGATCAAGAGCTGGTTTTGGTGGGTTTTTTGAGATATTTATTTATTTATTCATTCATTTATTCTATTCATTTATTTATTTGAAAGAGAGAGAGAACAAGTGGGGAGGACGGCAGAGGCAGAGGGAAAAGTAGGCTCCTCGCCAAGCAGGGAGCCCAGTGCGATCCCAGGATGCCGGGGTCACAACCCGAGCGGAAGGAAGCCGCTTAACCAACTGAGCCACCAGGTGCCCCAGATCAGGAGCTATTTTAACAGAAAACAAGAACGTGAAGGATGATTGACTGTGAAGGCAAGGAAGGGTCCAGATTCTGGCTCTGATCACGGGGCGCCAGTCACCGCATCAGGGATACAGACAAGCAGGATATTCCACAGTGATTCCACTGCATCGGGCTATTCCGGGCTATTCCATGGCTTTGCTATAGTCATGTCTGAGTTCAACAAAGAGGTGAAGCCGCTCCAACACAGGAAGTGATTTAGACAACGAGACGGACAAGAGTGAAGGACAGGGATGGAGGATGAGGTGAGGGACAAGAAAAACAGTGAAGTTGAGAAAATAAAAGAGGAAGGAGAAAGAAAGAGGGGAGTGGAAGAAAGTGTGTGTGTGTGTGTGTCTGTGTCTGTGTGTCTGTCTGTGTCTGTGTGTCTGTGTGTGTGTCTCTGTGTGTCTGTGTGTGTGTCTGTGTGTCTGTCTGTGTCTGTGTGTCTGTGTGTGTGTTTGTGTGTGTCTGTGTGTCTGTCTGTGTGTGTGTGTCTGTGTCTGTGTGTCTGTGTCTGTGTGTGTGTCTGTGTGTGTCTGTGTGTGTCTGTGTGTGTGTCTGTGTGTGTCTGTGTCTGTGTGTGTCTGTCTGTGTGTGTGTGTCTGTCTGTGTGTGTCTGTGTCTGTCTGTCTGTGTCTGTGTGTGTCTGTCTGTGTGTGTGTGTCTGTGTGTGTGTGTCTGTGTCTGTCTGTCTGTGTCTGTGTGTCTGTCTGTGTCTGTGTGTCTGTGTGTGTGTCTGTGTGTGTCTGTGTGTGTGTCTGTGTGTCTGTCTGTGTGTGTGTCTGTGTGTGTCTGTGTGTGTGTCTGTGTGTGTGTCTGTGTCTGTGTGTCTGTGTGTGTCTGTGTGTGTGTCTGCGTGTCTGTGTCTGTGTGTCTGTGTGTGTGTGTGTGTGTCTGTGTGTGTCTGTGTGTGTGTCTGTGTCTGTGTGTGTGTGTGTGTGCGCGCGCGCGCGCGCTTTAGGAGGAGATGGGGAGAGGAAGTGGATAACGCAAACACAGCTGTAAATGTAACTCTGCAAACACTGAGTTCTTGGCTGCTGATTATCACTGCCCATAGTCTGTGAACAGCAGTCGTGTCCTCCTCAGTAGTTAGGTTCTGTGGTCAGCACATAAGGTGAAAAGCACATGGAGTCAAATCACTCTCGAAATTCCCTTAGAAAAGTACCACAATGGAAAGCAGCCCATCTCCCAGCAAACCCAATTCAGTACTTTTCAAATACATTTTTTGTGCACTCAAGAATCTCAGAACTAGAAGGACCCAAGGAATCCATCGTCCTTGTCTAGTAACTTAAATATATATATATATATATATATATATTTTTTTTTTTCTGAGTAGTAAAATCACTCATCTGATCTGAATACTTTTGAGTAAACTTCATTTTGCTCAGAGATTAATAATCACCTAATGTCACCCAATTAGACAGGACTCTTCCCTGATCCCACACTCTTTCCTCCATGTACTCTTCTCTTCAAATTCCCCGAGGAGATAGAAAGCTGAGACTGGAGGCCCAGTTCTACCACTAAATAGCTGTGTGAGTTGGGAATAGCACCTTGGTTCTAATCCCCATCTGGAAAATGAAACCAGACTAGATGAACTGTAAAAGCCCACACAATTCTGAGATACTGAATGAAAAAGTACCTTGAAAAGTGGAAAGCATTTCATAAACGTAAGCTATCGGTAACAGTCTACTCTGATAGGGCAGACATTCTGACATCTTCTGCATTTCCCTCAACTTCATCCTTCACATCCCATGTCTAGGTCCTACTTGTTCTACTTCTAAATACTCTCTGGGTTTTACCGTCTTCTTCTCTATCCCTGTTGCTGATGTCCTATACTCTTTAGTAGGTCTCCTTACTGCCAGTCTCTGCCCTCTCCAAAATTACCCTACTTTCTTCTACAAGAGTGATTTTCACAGAATCCCACCTCCACTGCCTCACTTCCATCTCCTATGCACCGAGGCAGAAGTTCCAGGGTTCAAATTTCCAGCTCTGCACCGCCACACCTACCACTCCCAAGGCGGACAATCAGTGACCCTGACCACGCCACATTCTTTCTATGTTCTTGCTCTTCTCCACCTCCAAAACACTTCCTATCTCTCCTTTGCTTTTATAAAGTTAATCTGCCTCCTCCAAGAAAGATTTCCTATTGTTTTAAGACACAACTTTCTCATTCCTGAACTATAAATATATTCCGTTAGTAACCAAACACAGTAAGATCTTTGATATCCTCTAATTGTTTAACAAATTTTGTCTCTCCCGGAGATTACAGGTTCCCTCAGGCAGCAAACAAGCAGGATATAATATTTGCATCACAATGCTGGTTAAGCTGAAAAATTCCACAAGTACTTGATGACTGCCTAAAGGCTGAAAAAGCAAGATCTGGGTTTTCTCTCCTGTCCTTGACCATTCACAGGAAATGTTGGGGGCACAGGAGGAGGAGGGGAAAGGGAAGCAATGGAATCAATGCTCTTCCCAACTCCTGAAGTACCTTCCCCCCTTTTCTTTCTGCTTTCACCCACTCTGGGGTGGAAAGCCCCTCTCTATCATCACAGGTTCAAACCAACCTCTTCTCTAAGGATGAGCCTGAGCACAGACAGGCAGTGTGCACGGCTGTATTTAGCTCCAGTCTTAATGTCCTATCAGTCTGTGTGAAGGCAGCAGCTGCTCACAATCCCTGAAGGTGATGGGAAGATAAAGGGAAGAGAGAGACACAGAGGGAAGAAGAGCCAAGATTGGCAATAATTTTATAATATACATTTCAGATTTGGGCCTTTGAGGTAGGTCCACTTCAAATTAAGCCCCACCTGTTCTCAAACCCCAAAGAGGCAGGGCATCCACGAAAAGGTTCTGTAACCTGCCAGGACACAGACACCTCTACGAGCTCTGCCGGTAGGGACCGGCAACTACAAACATGCTTCTTCTCATCCTTAGGGAGCCAGTACACTGGGAGGTGGTGCTCTGGCTGGCCAGCCCACCTCTCAGACCCTGTGCCTCTGCCCCAGAACACTCTAGGCCAAGACCCCTGACAGACAAGAATCGCATACGTATAATACAGATGCAGAGTGGGGAAGGCTACCGTGGGACCAGCTCTATTCCCAGAGGAAGGCATCCATGGCCAACATACCCAGGGTATTCAGCAATGCAAGCACAACCAAGCAGGTCCAAACCCACCTCCCCACGACTACTGGCTTCCAGCTACTCTGGAACACATCTCTGCAAAAATTCCCGGCTTCCGTGTTCGCCACAGCCAGCTTCCTCCATTCCCTCTCCAGATTTACTCCCCTTTCCATTAGTGTTCACTCCCACCCTTCACTTCCAGCCATCACACACACACACACACACACACACACACACACACACACACAGAGCGCCTTGGGTAGTATCTGGGCAAGGAGCCTCTCTTTCAGGCTCATTTTCTGCCCAGCATGTTCATTCTTTTTAATGCTCTCTTGGGTCCTTTTACTTTACAGGAGCTGATGTTGGTACCCTCTGTTAAGATTTTAATAGATGAAGGTGGCACCTGCCTTTAAGCATGAGAAGACACCAACAGGAACCATCCGGCGTCAGCATACCCTGACTGGGAAGACAGCCAGCTACACGGCAACCAGAATACAGATTCTCTCCCCTGCCTCTAAGCTGCTTCTTCACGAAAGGCATCTGCTGCTCGCATCTCCAGGGCTGCAGCAAGATCACAGGAAACTGAGCCCCATCTCACTCCTCCCGCCCTCCCTTCCACAGTGGCAAGGAGACAGGGAAGCAAGTCGGAAAAAGTTTTAAGAAGAATCAGTACCACACCACATCCCATGAAAAGCGAGCTCCTGCTTCCAGGACGGCAAGAAAGGGCAATTCTTCCTTAAACTTCTGGCTATCTCCGTGCTGGCCTCGGTGGAACCGCCTTAGTATTCCGCATCCCTGAGCCCTGCAGCCACCGCACCCAGCAGAGCCCTAGAGGCAGAGAGTCAGAGTCGGGCAGAAAGGAATGTAGACAGTGGGAAGTGCCCAGCTAAGAAGGAAACCAAGAGCTTACCACAGCTTCCTGGGCCCAGAAGGGGATGATGCAGGCTCTCAGAAGAAGGGCTCTAGCAGCCTAGAGACCTTGAAGGTCCTCTTATCTGAAAGGCCAGAAGAAGAGAAAAGTATAGCAGTGGGAAGACACCCAGATAGAACAAGCCTGGGCCGGCCCCAGACGGCTTCTAGTAAGCAGTGGCTATATCTGAATGTGAGCAAGAGTGTTAGAAACAAACCCTAAGCTACCGACAGCCCCAGAGAAACCCAAGGCAGGCCTGGGGTGGGGATGTCTGAACCTCTTAGTAGAAGCTTTTGCTGATGGCTTTATCACCTGCTTTCCATGCAGAGGCTTCATTTTTTCCCACGTTCTTAGGGGAGGAGGGTGGAACCAGACCGGGTACCCAACATCTGACAGGAAAGGAAAGCTGGTAAGCAGATGGGCTTCACGGGCTCCAATGGCTCCCAGTTCTATCCCCTACTCTCTCTGTCATGCTTCAGAAGTCATAAAACGTCTTCCATTCCTACTGTGAGGTGCAGGCTTCCCAAGAAGCCCCACCACGGTTCCCAGAAGCCCATATGTGAGGCAAGGCTAAGCAAAGAGGAAGATCTTTCTCACAGAAGAGCTTTCTCCAATTGTCACCTGTTATGGCTTTGTGAGGTTCTGTCCCAGGATAAGCTAGGGGAAGGAGCAGAACACAGACAGGAAATCAGAAATGCCTTCCTGCTGTATACAAAGTGTCCCCAGTAAGAGTATCAAAAGAAAATAATCAGATAATTTTAATAAAAAACTAGTTAAATCATAAAAGGCTTTCCCTTCCAAGAAAAGGACAATTCCTAATAGATTCTAAAACAGGCAGATAATGCTTCTCCATCTGCTATCCAACCCTCAGTTTGGACACCCTCATCGGTTGTTAGCATTAACACAAAATGCACAGACACACAGAAACACACATGCATATTCATTCCTCAAAGCTTTGTGCCCATAGCCAAGGCCGCAAGACCCCTTCCAATTTCAGGTCCCGGCGGGGACAGGAGAGGGCAAGAATGAGACCAAGGCTTTTCCCAAGCAAAGGCTTTGGCCTCCAACAGGACTGGGGGTGGCATGAGACACCCCCACATGCGGGAAGGCGGCTGAGTACCTGGAATCTCCCCTTCCTCCACGGCACCAGTAAACTAGCTGATGTCATCTCTCTGGTAGCCACACGTCTGCCTCCCAGGCCCTGGGATTTTGCCTATGCTCACCTCAAAATTGCACAATAAGTGTCTGCAGCTGGTTATAGCTCAGTTACTTACAGCCTGGTACCAATGGAGCAAAGGTGAAAGGTCTGCTACTTAGAAGAACCATTCGTTTCACCCTGCCCTGAGGCTACAGATTTTATTCTCAAACCATGATCATAACGCATGCTGCTGTTTCAAAGACAGGAGACGAAGATGAGCTCAAACCACCCCTGGGCGCCAGAGAAAGAAGGCCAAAGAAAGAGGAAATCAGCTGTGGAGGAACTTCTCTGGAACTAAATGATACAAACTGTCCCCAGGCAAAAACACATGGATAAGTTTCCCACTCTAACAGGAAATTCTCAGTCACTTGGAACCTAGCGGAGCTTGGAATTTTATTCAAAAAATTGTTCCATTTTCCCGAATTGTTCATTCCATGAGGAGATGCTGCAGTTTACACATAAGAGCACAGGGACGTCTTCAGTTTTCACAAACTGGCAGCAGATTTCTCCCACTGGAAATGTACGCAGCTTCAAACTAGAAGCTTTCCATTTAAGACCTCATACAGCATCACAACAAGGATGTTTTATTTCCCACTCAAAAATAGGAGGGGATAATTCAATTAATTCCATGAAACAACATGCTTAAAGAATGTGGTCCTGTCATAATTAGATCGTGATTTTCAAAGTGGGGTTACTTCTTCAGTCCTTAAGCTAAAGTATTTCCTGGAGAGACACACAGTGGGGAGAAAAAGAGCTTAGGCCAAGGCAGGCATGGCACACTCCAGCACCTCTAGCTACCTCCTAGAGACTCAGATAAACGGCAGGACCAGGACCACACCTTCCTGATCTAGCTCCAGGCCCTCGGCAGCACCTCTCTTCCTTTCCATAGGACAAGAATACAGTTAGCCCCTTCTAAGGTAACAGTACCAACAGGGGTGAAGGCTGAAGACTAGGACCAGTCCTTTATCCGTCAGTCACTTTTATGAGTTGAAGACCTTTTCCCAAAGAAACAATATTAGACGTGGTAGCTGGATGCCCAGATAAGCTCATTACCGAATAATATGGCCAAAATATTGTTTGTATATAATAAGCCTACAAAAAATACCTGTGTAAATACTAGGAGTAAAACAAAACATAAGAGAAATGAAATTAAATGATTTTTACATATCCAAAGTAGTGGTCCTAGAAGAAAGACAGGTTAATTATAAGATGGGTATTTTTAGGGATTTCAAAAGGCATTCACAAGGACAAGACGTGTGGCACTGATTTTCACACCATCTAATTTCATTCCCAAATGCCTGACTTTCCTTTGCGAAGTGTTCTGACATCATGCTTCTCAGCTATGATTAGGGCTAGCTTTTCCTCCACACTCTAAGAGGCAAGGGGACAAGGAGGGTACTTCCTGAGCTAACGAAGCAAAATATGTAGGAGAGAAAGAGGTTGGAAGAAGTGGGTTAAAGAGGATATGAGTGGGGTTTAAAAAACACCTACCTGAGGGTGACAGTATGAGCTATGATTGGTGAGAGACACAGAAGCCAGAGAGCTTATGAGGATCCAGAACTGGGGCGGCAGGAGGACACATCAGGCATCACCTGACAGCTACCAGGTGGGCCATCTGCTTTGGACAACTTGGTTTAAGACCAAATGGGATGGGCGAAAGTACCAAATAGCCAGACATGGGCTCACAACCCTTATCAAGCCCCACGCCAAACCATTATTTTGCCTAGGTGATACTGACATTCATAATAAACACATCTACAAAGCCTACAGGAAATGCTTACTGCCTGCTCCCTTAGAGCTGGATGATTTCGAGTATCTAGCTATCTAAAGAACAGGAAGTATCCCAGAATTCTAGGTCACCTAGCTCTAACAGTCCCAGTAAAGTAAAGGACGCCCTCATTCGCGAGTGTAGGGTCAAGATGGAGTCAGAGCTTACAGAAAACAAAAATATATGGGATGGGCACTCTGGTATATGTCACAAGGACTCAGATAAAGAACTGCAAAATAGCAAAGAAGGTCCCGCTGAAAGTATACAGAGTCAATTAAGTAACTCTCCTCCCAGAACTATTCCACTCAGTTCTATGTTTCAGCAGCCCAAGAGCCTCCCAGGGTTGGTCACAGAAATAGTGCATACACTAACTTATCACTAACCCTGCAGAGAGAAGCATCCTCTACACTCATTTAGGAAAGTTTCTGCTGATTATGTCCGACAACAGATCACAGGACAGTGAAAGACTCTGGAGACTGTCTTCGTCTAACTCATTCTGCACTGAAGAAACCAATGTAAACTTTTAACTGTAAAGAAAAAGTACAAACTAGGCAAGATCTGATAAAAATCCCAGAATTATTTCAGAAGGGGACAGGTAGAGAAAAGGGAAAAAAGGTAGCTCTGCCTATCTGAGTAGGTGTACATGGGGGCTGTGGTTTACATAAGAAGATGTTAAACCATTTTGTTTCTTCTTCAAACACCTGTCTCTCATGAACACCAAGAGGGCATCTCTCAGTTCTTTTGTCTACTTTTATTTCCTAGTTCCTGGTGATAGGATCCCCCATATTCCCCCCTTCTTGCTGCAATCACCTTGAGGGCACAAGAACTGGAACACAGCCATGCACAGAAGGAGTGATCAACAAAACGCAGAAGTTGGACATGTTAGGAAACATTCAAGGTTTCTGGAAACTACAACTTCCAAGGACCATTCTCCACATGATGAGGAAATCAAAGCCAGGTGAGGATCTGGGCTGAGTTTCAAATATTCCTGGGGTTATAAAGGAGGTAGAAGGTGGGAGGTGGAATTCTGGAACCGAACCCGCAGAAGGCCAACCTTCCCACGTCCCAAGGGTGACAGCAAACAGGTGTGGACCCAGAGCAAGCCCAGGGATAGACAAGGCAATTATCTCCTGAAGTCATCCTGGTCAAGAAATTTCCACCATTTTGTTATCACATTTTAGACATTTTCAAAGTGATTATATACATTAATTTTATCTGTATTTAAATTTGCATTTCCTTCTGATACTCTTAGTGATGGTTCTCTACCTACACAGCCTGTCCACTCTCTCCTTGATCCCCCAGACTCACTCGCTGGGTTCCCATTTCACGTCCACAGATTTCCTGACTTTTTTATCATAAGGTCCCTTTTGACAAAAGGAAATTGAGACATAGAAATGTGCCTTGCGCAATACCACACCACAAATTAGTAGTGCAGCAGGGACTAGAATCCAGTTCTCCGAACTCTGGTCCAGCACTCTTTCCACTGACCACAACACCTCCGCTTTAGGGGGAACATCTGCCCTAGAGCACCAAGACCAAGAATCAAAACAGTTTATCTGCTTGTCTTCTTAAGCAAAACAACACAGCCAGAATGTTTGGCAGAGACTAACTAAATATTTCCTTTGTGCTCTACGCCGGAGGGGAAGACTGTGGGAGTTAGGTAGGCGCAGCGCACAGGGAAACTGAAGGAAAGACCACTGCTAGGCCAGCAGATGGGTGGCATAAGAGGAAAACCCAATCTTGAACCAAAGACAAGCTAGGGGCAAGGGAATCAGAATTGGGGGAAAAAAAAGGTTGAGATTTAAAAACGGAAATGTAAATAGGCCGTCATCTAACAATTGACCAAACAGAAGTCAGAAGAGATACATGACAGTACCAAGCAATGTAGATAGGAATCTATGGGTATGAGATGGGAACCGGGAACTCGAGAGAGAGACAGGCTAGAGGCAAAGAACCACTAGCACGGAGCGTCGTTAGTGGAACTGGAAGGGAACTCAAGGGAACCAAACGAGGTTCTTCCAACAGGAGAACAAGACCCAAGATCAGTCTGAAGGAAGACTTGGGGTAATAGAAGAAGTCACTGTACAGAACAAGGTCCACTGATTTAAAAAATAATCCTACCTGAATTAGCTAAGAGAGAAAGTCTCCCAAAGTCTGAAAGCTATGAACAGAGTGAAAAAGTTATTACCACCAAGTAAAATTCACTTGAGCTTTCTGAGGACTTTTTAAGAAAGAAAATGCTTCAATGGGCACATAAGATCCCTCAATTATGTCAGAAGCTCTGAAATCAGGATGGTTCAAATGAACAAGAAGAAAAGGGGAGCTAGCACAAAGGAACACAGAGCTGAGGCAGGCCTTCTACCGCTGCCCCTCTTGTACCTACCGTGAGCCACGGTCCACCACACAGTGGCATCAACCTCAGCGGGGGGGGGGGGGGGGGGGAGCTGTGTCTGTGCTCTGGCTGGACAGGCGGACATTGAGAGCAGGGTTGAGGTAGCCTCACTGGCAAAGTCCACCACGGGTGGTCACGCTCCCCATAGGGCCACCTCTCCTCTCACATGCCACAACACAGACTGGGGAAAGGGAAAGAAGGAACCTGGAGCTCTGAACCTCAAAGAGTTTACATTTTACTGGAGCAGCCAAGACATTCCAGAGAACCAGGAAATCCTGCATCCACACAACAAGAATCAATGAGCAGTCCAGCCTCTGGTCTTGGAAGACAACCCTTTCTTAGGGGAGAGTACTGACAACTAAGGCAGTGAATGGCAAAAGAAAAAAGGATCTGATTAACTCAAAGATCACAGCAAAAGAGAATTGAGGAGACAGATTAATTGCTTCCTGATTGTGAACTAATCCACTCACTAGGCCAAGCCTAGGACACAAAGAGTTAAGCCAGGGACAGAATTTTAATAATGAGGGTGGAGGATGGGGTTGGGGGGCGGGCAGCTCTTCTCCAGGTGGAAAAATTGAGAAAGCAGACAAAAGGAAGGAGTGACCTCCATGGAAGCAGGGAAATCCCCCATCCAAGGCCTCATTTGTAATCAAGGCAGAAAGGACCGAACTAATGTAAACAGGCCAGGGAAGCTAATGTGCCCTTCTCCAGAGAGGCCAAGGCACACACTTCCCCTAGCATGGCCCTGGAAATGCAGAAGGTAAGTGTTCCCTCGGACAAGAGAGACAGGCTAGGAGAGTTGGGGAATTCCCAAGCTGCTTTTAGGCTTTTTTTCCCTATTCCCAGGCCCTCAGCATTCACAAAAACTCCAGGGCACGAAGACCTTGTAGAAGGTGGAAGCTAAGACTACACTGTCTGAAGGAAAAGGAGTTTGCCCCAAGTTCCCACAAGAGAGACTCAGAAGAAAACGGCCAGGCAGAGCAGCAGGACCACCCCCAAATCTGAGCACCCAGGCCACAGTCCTGCGGGCTTCCCACACCCCTCCTTAGCATGAATGCAATAAACAGCTGCCCTGGAGAAAACAATGGGCTTTTGTCTATGCCTCTGCCTTTAGATTATCTTGGAGAACCAAACAGGATAATTCCTTTAGAGGAGTGGTTCCCTTAAATACTGGTCCAGGCCATGATAAGTTTTTTACCATCTACAGCATCCCTCTCAAATAAATTCCTACTTGTTCCATATTGGGCAATGAGGGGCCCCGTGCAGCCCTCGCCCCCACTCTGCATGGAAATCAGGGGCAGACAGGTCCCTGCAGCCAGCACTCTCCCCGTGGCCTTCACCAGTCAGAACCCAGAGCTACCAATGTGCTTCCTTCTTAGCCTGGCCACAGAACTGAAAGCTAAGAACTGTTCTTACTCCCCTTCTCTCCATTTACCAGAATATTCCATACTGAGTGAATTACACTGACTACTGATACTGTTTTCATCAACATATCTGTTGAAATGGGCTATCAACAGTAACTGTGATTTTAAAAAAAAAGTATGAAACAACTGGACAGTCAAGCTTCTCCTAATGCTATACATCAAATAAAACTTCCAAAACCAACAAACACATCAATAAATTTTATTGTAATTTTTAATTCAAAGTATTTTAAATCTAGCCTAATTTAGTACAAGATGAATATAAGGTGCTTACTTGGGAAAGGCTACCCTTTTATGCTATCTTATTTGCTATTTATTTATTTATTTATTTATTTATTTATTTATTTATTATTCTGGTTTCCAGAATGCCTTTTCTTATATGATGTGAAGATAATAGGCTTGAGGGTTTTGTTTATTTCTAGTCTCTTCCTCCCCCACCCCCCCCACCCCCAAAAAACTTTTAAATCTGGGAATCCAACGTTGGTCTCAAAAAACAAACAAACAAACAAACAAACAAAAACTGTGTTTTGTGAAATCCCATATCCCTAGGGCACGCTAGTCTTCCCACACTTTCCTTCCCAGGGCTTACTGGCGGCAAATGAATTCAGGAGCCACTTCCTCCAACCTACCACTAAGGACTAGACGGCACAACACAAAATCCCTTTCCCTGAAACAAACAGTCTGAAGAACCCCTAGTGTTGCCCCTCCATTCCTCTCTCCTAGCCTGCATACTCCTCTCCCCAAATGCCTCCAACTAAAGCAGACTCGGAGTTTTTCAGAACAGTTAGCTGGATACCATCGGTTCCCTAATTCGATCCAGAATATTGCTCATTTTCCATGAGTTCAGCACAAGGAAGCATGACAGTGTAGTGGAAAGGGTTTGGGAATCAAATGAACCTGGGTTCAAATTCTGGATTTGGGGCAAGTTACTTGATTTCTCCAAGTCCTGACTTCCTCCTCTTTAAGATAATTAGTGAGATTTATGGAAGTGTTAAGTAGTGTATGGCACAGAATAGGTCTCCCGAACTGAGTCAGTACTTGTGTGACAGCATTCTCTCCTATTGCCTCCCACACCCCCAAGAACAAGGCCTTGCTGGTTATATTCCCATGGCTGTCCTCAACTCCTCCAGGCTCTCCTAGGAAAGGCCCAGGGCATCTACTAAATGGTAGAAATCTTCCATTTCTCCTTCTCAAGAGCCTGGAAGAATGAATTATTAGGCGGCTTGGGGTTCTCTAAGGGCAAGGCTTTCAGTGTCATCCTGGAAAATATTAAAATGTGGAAAAACCACCCATCTCACCACCTCGTGTTTCTGTATGGTATCAAATCAACCCTTTGATGATTTCCTTTTGGATTTCATTCAAACTGTTCTACCCAACACTGAATCAGGGCTCTACCACTTTGTGGAACAAATACTCCAAAACGGCAAAAAGCGTAATCAATTTTTTCAGGACTATATACAGTCTCACTTTACAGCACTCCTATTTTGATCCCTATAATGGAGAGTCTACTAACAAAAGCAAAAAAAATTCCCAGTACCAGATGGACCAGAAGTATGACCTTATATGCTACCTTTTCTGGGACCAGAGAAATTGTATACAGTTGAACTCTTCATAATAAGGGTGATTTAGTTAAATTTATATGTTAAATTTGATTTAATTTGCAGAAGTTTGTAAAAGTTTTTCATATAAACAAATTCACAAATCGGGGGGAAATCTTTTATTGGCCCAAGGATCTCAAATTTGGGGTCCAAAAATGTAGTCACCTTTTTTAATGACAAGCTGAAGACCTCAACCAAACATGCGGCCAGTGCGTGGAAAGAAGCCTTGGACTCTAGCACTAATTTCAGGCTACCCATCACTACTGAGATACAAAACCTGTAAAAGGAATAGACCCTGGCTGGACCTCTCTTTTCTTGCCTAGCAGAATATAAATAAAAATCACTACAGTTGTAAGAATGTCCAGAAGACAACCAATACGGGAAACAGTCACTAGGAAAAAAGCACAATTAATGGATCTCACTTGTTCTCACTACCTCCTGCCTGCACACCTCCCCCCGCAGCCCCCGCCCCATCGCCTCTGCTTTCCAGGTCACCAACGTGCACTGTCAGGCTGGCTGTACATCACCGTCCTGCTCATGCCACTCCTCCATCTCCCCCAGGTCTCCGTGTTCTTTTGTGCCTCAAGGCCTTCTGCACACACTGTCCCCTTCCGTTCCACCTCTATCTTACCAGCCGACTCCCATAGTCCCCCAGCTTCGGCGCCAACAGCACCGTCTCTGGTTGCTTTCCTAGTCCTCATTATTCTTCTTTTTCCTCTGGCTAATCACTTATATCATACTCTATTATAAATATTTGTCATGTTGCCCTAAGTGAATTTTACAAAACGAGTACTCCTCCCATATGTTTAAATTAAAAATTATATTTTTGAATCATAAATAGTAGAGATACACTTTCTGGCATATTACAAATATTGACACTTCACAAATACTGACATTTTAAAATAAAACTACTATATTACTCTCTCTCTTTTTTTTAAAGATTTTATTTATTTATTTGACAGACAGAGAGAGAGAGCACAAGGAGGGGGAGCAGCAGGCAGATGGAGAGGGAGAAGCAGGCTCCCTATTGAGCAGAGAACTGGGACTTGAGGCTTCACCCCAGGATCCTGGGATCATGACCTGAGCTGAAGGCAGACGCTTAACCAACTGAGCCACCCAGGTGCCCCGTACATATATTTTTCAATTCTATGATTATAAATTCTAAATGTTCAAAAAATTTTTCTTTTGGATTGAGCTCTCATTACCTTTATTACTATTATGCAATTGATCAAAACAATCATAATACAAATTTATATTAAATACAAACAGTAAAATTTTATTATAAATGCACTAATTTTTCCATTTTTAGTCTATTATTTGCAAGGGCCAGGAAACTTTTTCACATAAATAACTAGATAGGAATGAAAGAAATTTTGCTACAGCAATCTTTGCACTCCTTCTGAGTTATATGCCAAAATTACACAGTGATCTATAATCAAAAATTATTTTTAGGGGCGCCTGGGTGGCACAGCGGTTAAGCGTCTGCCTTCTGCTCAGGGCATGATCTCGGCGTTCTGGGATCGAGCCCCGCATCAGGCTCCTCCGCTATGAGCCTGCTTCTTCCTCTCCCACTCCCCCTGCTTGTGTTCCCTCTCTCGCTGGCTGTCTCTCTCTCTGTCTAATAAATAAATAAAATCTTTAAAAAAAATTATTTTTAATTCTCTACCAGCTGACAATTTTTTTCAATTTTGTTGAAAGCAAAAGCTGGAACCATCTCATTTGGGAAAGGATTTGTTACCCAGAGTGACTCATTTTCTTAAAAATATTTCTAATTGTTCCTTTGCTTGCTATCCTGGGAGTTTTCAAACACCGGACACAGAAATGGCAAGAGTCAGAATGAGTAACAGCAGCGGCCAAGTGGAAGCGGAATGACTGAGAAGGAGGACAGCACAGGCACCACCGCCTCCCCGACCTGGAGGCTGCGGCCGTCAGTGAGCTCTCCAGAAGCATGCCCAAGCCATGTGTCTCTCAGGCACAAGCAGTGTCTTCACAGAGAGCTTTCTCCCATCATCTTAGGGCTCTTCCTCCAAGTTCATCTTAACAAAGATGAACTGGGAATTTGGAATGTCATTTCTCTTTTACAAAGTCATTTTCCAAAATGGGGGATTTGTAATTAGGTGCTCATTAATTAAATTCACCATCAAAAATAAAAAATGCCTCAATTCCTTAACCCTTTAATAATAAGGCTGAAATGAGATCTCAATATATTGAAAAGGACTTATCACAAATCTCAATAAATACAATGTAAACAAAATAGTCTGAAACTATGAAAGGGGAATCAACAAGTAAACTTAGAAAAATGAATAAACAGGAAAAAAAATATAAGCAAAGAAAAAAAACTTAGGGTAGGAAAGAAAAACAAAGCTAATCCCTGTAATGGAATGTCTTCCCCACAATAAACACTCGATCAATCAGTCAAATTTACAAAGCAGTTGGCACTGACTCTCAAGGAGATGAAACAGACCATCATAATGACTATACAAGTCCAGGCTGTAAAAACAGAAGGTCCGTCCTAAAGCAATGAATAGATATGAATGTAATAAAAACACAAGTGATGTTACAGAAAAAGCTAATCAATAAAAAGATATAATATGCAGAAATGAATGAAAGATAAAGAGAGGTTCAAGAATGTACAAGTTGAAAATCATGAGAAGGAATGCAGCTCAGAGAACCACCCTGCCAATACTAGAAGTCTTTGAACAAATGGCCTCACATCTATAATTAAAAGTTTAATGGAAGCAAACTGTCCAGAAAAGAAGATTTTGGTCCAAATTCAAAAGATTTATAGAATCCTGAACAAAATCAACAACCACATTAACACTATGACAGTCTCATATTTTTGAAATGTAAAGAAAAGAAAAAATTCTGCATATAGAAAAGACCCAAATCTGAATTTCTTCCAATTCTGCAGAGGATACAACTAAGGCCAAGAGATGCATACAAAAATCTCAGAGAAATGGGGCGCCTGGGTGGCTCAGTCGTTGGGCGTCTGCCTTCGGCTCAGGGCGTGATCCCGGCGTTACGGGATCGAGCCCCGCATCAGGCTCCTCCGCTGGGAGCCTGCTTCTTCCTCTCCTATTCCCCCTGCCTGTGTTCCCTCTCTCTGGCTGTCTGTCTCTGTCAAATAAATAAATAAAATCTTTAAAAAGAAAAAAAAATCTCAGAGAAAGTATTTTTTTAATCTCAAATTATTTAACAAGGTGAGACTTCTTGAGAAAATGAAAAAGAAATATCTGGTAGGGCTTTGATCTTAAGAAATTTAACCATCATATACCTCAGTCCAAAATATGGCTGAAGGAACAACTTTAAATGAGACGAGTGTTTAAGTTTTAAAAATACCAAATAGGTGCACCTGGGTGGCTCAGTTGGTTAAGCATCTGCCTTCCACTCAGGTCATGATCCCAGGGTCCTGGGACTGAGCCCCACAACGGATACCCTGCTCAGCAGGGAGTCTGCTTCTCCCTTTGCCCCTCAACTCGCTTGTGCTCTCTCTCACTCTCAAATAAATAAATAAAACCTTTTTTAAAAAAATAAATTAAATAAAAATAAGACCAAATAACCAAAATCAACAATTTCTTATTAAAACAATAAAATGTTAAATAGGGAAAAGAGCAATTGTCTAGAGCAAATTATTAGTAAAAATATACCAATGTAAGAGGCAACAGAGAAGCAGGGGAGGAGCCGTATCAGAATATGAAGACAAATTAACAAGTAATTTACACAATGTCTTTAAAGGGGAAAAAAAAGGAAATTAAAAGTTTTTCAAATTAGCATATTTATTGGGCATCTACAAGTATCAGGCACTGCCTAGGTACCAGACACAAAGATAAAATGGCCTCAAGAAAGAAACACAGTAAAGCAAGAGTTTTTAACCTAAGGTTCACCCTGGCAAATATCCATGACAAAGTCACAGGTAGTGCTATTACTACTGTGCTTTATTGCCTATACTCATAACTGAAAGAAATATTAAATTTCAGTCTGGGATCAATGAAAATGATGATGTAATTTCTTCCTAACAAAGTTGCAGACCTTCTGAATTCTATCCATGAACCTCCAAGAGTTACATCATTCTGCAAATATTCATTAAATACCTTCAAGGCAAAAGTCACTGCTAGGCACTGGGGATGCAAAGGGGAGGAGAATACCATCTTTCAGCTAAACAAATTAACACGGTGTGGCATTATCACCGGAACAGACCGCTCGGGGAACAAAAGTCTAGTAACACACCTAAGTATATATATAAATTGAGCATACAATTAAAATTGGCAATTTCAAAGCAGTGGGAAAAGAATGGATTTCTTAACAAATGACATTGGGACACTGGGAAAAAATTAAGTTAGCAGAGTAGTTAAGGGCATGGGCTCTGGGGCTCAACTACCTGAACCTGAATCCTATCTCTGCCATTTTGACCAGCTGAGCAACCATACCTACATCACAGGTTTGTTGAAAGTATTAAATGAGTCAGTATAAAAGAAGCATATGCCTGGCATATAACATGCATTCAAAAAATTAGCTATTATTGGTATTATTATTTCATAACAGAATAAGTTCCAGACTGAGTAAAGATTTAAATGCAAAAAATGACATCATAAAAGAGGTAAAAGAATATATAATGGATATTTATCTAATCTTGCTGAGGGAAGACCTTTCTAATAACACCACAGGTAAAGAAAATTATTTAAAAGACTAACAAATTTTACTACATTAAACTATTTTAAATGTTTATATGTGGAAAACAAAGTTAGAAGATAAATGATTAAGTAAGGGAAATATATGTAGTATATATGATGAGTTAATATCCTTCATATTAAAAACTAATAAAATCAATAAAAATAAAATATGAAAGTACATGAACATGTAAATCAAAAAAGAAATATAGATGATATAAATTAAATGGCATTAAGCATATGAGGAAATAGTCAACCTCAGTAGCAATCAAAGAAATGCAAATTAAAACAGCAATGCAAAACTATTTCTATCTTATCAGATTTGCAAATACTATTTTCCTTCTTTTTGGTTTGGCAGGGACAGCTGGAAACAGGCACTCTCACCCTAGCAGAAGCGTACGCAGGTTAAAGACTTTTTGGAGAGTGATTTAGCTAAGCGTATCAAAGCCCTTAAAAAATGTTCGTCTCTTTCATCTACCCATTTTACTTCTATAAATGTATCCTCCAAAAATAATCAGGGAAGGGAACTGCATTAAAATACAGACAAAGTATTTTTACACCAAAAAGTAGGGGGGGAGGGGGCCAAATGTAAATAATAGATTAAATAAGTACTTAGTATTTTGTGAATGTATGTTTATTTATTTGTTTTACAGTGTTGGTGTATATATTCTGGTGTGTGTATATATATATATACATATATACAATGGTCATCTCTATATAGGGGGATTTGAGGTTATTTTTTTGTTTCTGTTTTCTAATTTTCCTGGAGAGAAGATGAATTACTTGTGTAAGATTGGGGGGAGGGGGATGACCATCCATGGGCTCTTGAAAATGATGAGTAGAGGAGAAAGACACGTAACTAAGTAACTAACAATAATAACCATGCTTCCAGAGTACAGAGAAGAGTTTGATTCGGCCTGGAGCGGAGTTTTGAAGGATGAATTTGCCAGGGAATGAAGTAGAAGGCCAAGAGAATATCAAGAACAGAAAAAAAAAAAAAAAGGGAAAAAGAGCCTATTGTGTTAGTAAACGACACGCAATTTTGGTGTGGCAGTAAGGGCAGGCTGAGTGTGAAGGATCTAAAGTAAAAGCCAGATGACAAACATTTTTTAATGTCACATAAAATGAGTTGGGAATTACCCTGTCAAAGAAGATGCAATAGTTTTTATGATTCATTTACACAAAGATCAAGAAAAGGCAAAACAAATGGAGATATAAGAGTGGTCAGGGGTAGGTACAAACTTCTAGAAGGAAGGATAAATAAGCATTAGGGACATATGTACAACACGATGACCAGAGCTAACGCTGCTGTATGACATACAGGAAAGTTGCTAAGAGAGTACATCCTAAGAGTTCTCATCAAGAGGAGACAGAATGTTTCTCTTTTTTTGCTTTTTTTAAAATTGTGCTTTTTTTTTAATTGTATCTATGAGATGATGGATATTAGCTGAACCTATTGTGATAATCATTTCACAATATACGTAAATCAAAACATCACATTGTACACCTTAATCTTATACAGTGATATATAGCAACTACTTCTTAGTAAAACTGGAAAAAAAGAATTCTATTCTAAATAGTTGTAAAGAATCGGGGGGAAAAAAAAGAAAAGGCAATAACAAATGGTAATAGAAGAGTGGCTGGGGGTAGGAATGCAGATACTATCCTAGAAGAGACATAAAGCAACCATCCAGAGTGCTGGAAATGTTCTATATCTTGATCTGGGGGGGGGGGGGCGGTTACATGGGTGAACACAAATATTGAAATCCAGTAAGCTATAGGCTTAATATTTGTGCCCTTTATGTTATTCCTCATAAAAAAGGCACGAGTTTTTAGCAAGGAACTATGATAATTAAACTATTTTAGAACGATTACTCTGGGGAGCAGGCGGGAGACTGACAAGAACATCCAGGGGCAGGCCTTCTGAGATTCTGAGGATGCATTCCAGGAAAAAGATGGTCAAATTTCTAACTGGGCTGGAGGCAAGACTTTTGGGAAATGGAACTGACAAAACTTATAGCATGACTGCTGAGGAAAAAGGAGAAATCAGAGATGACTCTGATATCCTTAAAGGAACTCACAAATATAGGAGAAGAGCGGCTTTACAGAGGTAAGTACTGAACAGGGGGAATTTGAGATGCCTCTGGATCATCCAGCTGTCCGGGAGCAATGATTATACACCTTAACTGCATGCCAGGTCATCTAAGTACTTTCCATGTATTAATTCATTTATCCTCACAAAGACCTTGGGAGGTAAGCGCTATTACTAGCCCTTTTACAGATGAGGAAACTGAAGCATAGAGGGGTTAAGTGACTTGTCCAGGATCACATATAAGTGGTAGAAAAAGGATTTGACCCCAGGCCATCTGGCTCAAGAACTCACGCTCTCAGGGTAACCAGTGAGTTATAAGTGATGTTCCTCTGCCACAAAGGAAATAGCTGAAGCCCTGGGGACAGCTGAGAGCCCACAGGAAGACAGTATACGAAAATCACAGATAATAAAACATGCTTCTCAGTGCTGTTGCAAGGGTTAAATGAGCTGACATCTACAAACCCCTTAAATATATGAGTCAGCACTCAACTGAAGGAAACTATTAAGGATAATTCTTTTGACAAAATAGTATCAGACGAAAGAGACTAGGTTAGATTAAAAGAAGTTTAAGAGACATAACAAGCAGATATAGTGTGTGTTATAGGTTCAATGCTGGTATGGAAAAAATGATGAAGATACTTAAGGGACAATAGGGGAAATCTGAAATATGGTCTGGGTATTAGTTTAAATAAAAACGTCCTGACCTGCAAAAGTGGAGAAAACTGAAAATAAGATAATGAAAAATAGTATGTATGATCTTGCTTTCTTCAAAAAACAGAATGCAGATATGTACATACATATGCCTAGAGAAAGATGGAGAAGAGGGTGCACTAAGATATAAACAGTGGTGATCTCTAGGTGATAGGAAAGTGAATCTTTTTTTATAAGGTACTGAAATGTACATATTATATTTTAAAAGAACTAATTTCAAGTTGAAGAGAAAGATAATTTTATATTTTGTAATTTTCCACTAAAAGAGCTCACAGACATGAATAAGTAGAGCAAATCTGAAAGAGACAGTGGACAAGCTGGCTGCAGATGCCCAGCAAAGGAGGGCACGACGACCTCACTCCAGCTGGCAATGGGAAGGCTCAGTGTAACACTCCAACGTGTCCATCTTCTTTTGCCTCTCTTTTGTTGAGCAGCTGCCTTTCCAAATGATGGGAAAATTTAGCACGATTGCTTCCCTCTCATTTGTGTCATTCACTCTAACAAAACAAAACAACATGCCCCTTTTGGCATCCCCACAGAGAGCCAATGAAGGAGGCAGAAGTGAAGAGCCTGAGAAATACCGAATACTGCATACCCTTGTTCACTCTGAAGGCAAAGCAACTTTCAGAGGAAGGAGGAAAGTTCTCCCAGAGTAGCCTCTTCTTTGGGATTACACAGACAGAAGAGATTCTCCAAGAAAGATCTAAAACTTTATTAATGTTTTCATCAGGGAAGTGCCGCCCTTAATGGAACTTCCCAAATTTAATGGCAAAGAAGCTAATTTTCATTTCTCTTAAATATAAAGATAGGGTTAGGGAACAGAGGCAAGGCGGACAAGGGAGAACCTGTTGTGGGCAGAACAAGTGAAGAGGGATGCACACTGCTGAAACACCCTCCTCACGGCTAGGAATCCCAGGAAGCTGCACAGCTGCCTGTCTACCTGGTAAATCCCAGCGGACCAGGTGAGGACCCTCACCCACCCTTGTTCATCTTCAAAACTGCCTCAGCATCCAGAATATCAATTCTTACATAGTAAACATTCAACAAATGAAGCAAGCATAAGTGAACAGTCTGAACTGAGGGTTTATGGACCCAGCTACATAACTTTGAGGGCTAAAAGAACTTGACATGAAATAGAACCAAATGTTAATACCCAATCAATAATACTTGATGCAATATGATCAAAAGATTAAAACCTAATAGTTAGCACAGTATTAGGTGTTTAACAGGTCCTGCTCAATAAGGATCTGTTGGATGTTAATGCTCCAGGATTTTTCTGCAACCCAAACTCTCAGATTCAGTATGAGATACTATTTAAGGGTCTGTGTCCTCACTTACACGCTGACTTTTACAGTTTTTCCTTAGAGATGGAAAAAGATTCCTGAGGATGGAAAAAACTTTTAAAGTATCATACCCTGTGCCAATATACTGTTGTATCTGTCTATTCTCATTTCCGCTCCAGCTGAAAACTTACATGCACTACATGGGGCACCTGGTGGCACCGTCGGTTGAATAACCAGCTTTTGGTTTCAGATCAGGTCATGATCTCAGGGTTACGGAATCAAGCCCCACATTGGGCTCTGAGCTCAGTGCAGAGTCTGCTTAGGATGCTCTCTCTCTCTCTCTCTCTCTCTGTCCCCCCCAAATAAATAAATAAATAAATAATGTGGACCACATGAATGGGCCAGGGTTTCAACACAACACATCCATCCAAAGCATTGTGGGCCCAGGAGACTGGTCTTACTTCTGCTGAATCTCCTTAAAAAAAAAAAAAAAAAAAATCCAGTGCCAGGCTGAGGTCCTGGATTCCTGACTCTCCAGCCATGATGCAGCAGCTCTGACAGAATGGTCCAGGCTCTCTCTTGGAAGCTGCTCCCATTCATTGTCCATCTGCAAATTCTGCCCTTCCCCATACCCTCCACCACGTGCTTCACAACTAGTAAAGTGTTATTTTCTATCCCTACTTTCCTAACCTGGCCAGGGTTTCTTAAGAAGGATTACCATTTAGATACTAAAATTTCATTTACAACATATACGAAATTGAATAAAGTAAAACACTGGTTCTCCAGGGTTCTTACTCCCAAACTCTCTTAGAAATCTGGGTACACACATCTTGTCAGAAAAGTATATATCATCTTCAAAAAACACACAATTTCCAACAACAAAAACAAAACAAACTGAAATGTTACTAGGCCCCAAACTACACTAATACCTGGATTGTTATAAGGGCCTTCTAACTCCTCCAAGACTCCAAAGTATTCTTCAATTCTAATCCATTTTCTATACTACATTATTGGTTACCTTCACTGGAGAGAAAATACAGAACGATATTTAAAGTATTTTCACATGCCTCCCTGTCATTCCAAATTTAAAGTCTCTAAGATAACATTCAAGATCCTCCAGGATCTGGGGTGCCTGGCTGGCTCAGTCAGTAGAGCATGCAACTCTTGATCTCCTGGTTGTGACTTCAAGCCCCACGTTGGGAATAGAGATTACTTAAAGGAAAGAAAAAAAAAAAAAAAAGAATCCTCCAGGATCTGGTCTTATCCAGCTTCTACAGCCTACTATATCTCCCATGGATCCTTTTCATAAACTTGCTGATTCAGTCAGGATGATCTAATTTCCATCCCACACAGCCAACATCTTTTCTGCCTCTGGGCCTTTGCTCTCGATATTCCTAGTCACTTCCTATCCCCAAAGCTCCTCCTTGATTATGAAGACAGCACTGTACGTAGGAAAGAGAACTGACCTAGGAATTAAAATAGCTGAATTCCAGATATGGTTCTAACAAAACCATATGGGCCTTTGGACAAGTCCTTTGCTTCTCTGGGTTCAGTTTCCCCAGCTATAACCAAGAAGACCGAACTAGATCATCCTAATAGTACTTCCGGCTTTAAAAAACAACAACAGGGCACCTGGGTGGCTTAGTCAGTTGAGTGGCCAACTCTCGATTTTGGCTCAGGTCATGATCTTGGGGTCCTGGGATCAGGCTCTGCACTCAGCAAGGAGTCAGGCCTAGAAGAGTCTCTCCCTCTGTCCCTTCCCCCAATCACCTATGCACTGTCTCAAATAAATAAATCTTTAAAAAAATAAGCAGCAACAACAAATCCACCTCTATGATTCCTATACACCAACCAAATTCAATATTGCCTTCAAGGCCTCCACAAATTTTCTCTAAGCACTCCAGTCCGCACTATTCTCTCCCTTCTTTGAACTCCTGTCAGAAATCCAAAATAAACCAAAGAGTGCATTCGTTCAAGTCAGATTTTCTTTTTTTTTTTTTAAGATCTTATTTATTTATTTGAGAGAGACACAGAGAGAGAGAGCATGAGCAGAGAGAGGGAGAAGCAGACTCCCTGCTGGGCAGGGAGCCCAACATGGGGCTCAATCCCAGGACACTGAGATCATGACCCAAGCCAAAGGCAGACGCTAAACCGACTAAGCCACCCAGATGCCCCTCAACTCAGATTTTTTGAGCATTTTCTTGGCAAGATATTATGGCAAAGCCTTGGTAATAAACATAAAACCAAGTAAGACCCAGACCTCTATGTATCACCTGTATATCCCTTTCCTCTCTGCTACTTTTATCTAAGTGAAGTCATGTTAAACGTGAACGTCAAATGCAAACGACACCACTTACTCATTTAACAAATATTTAAAGAAAACTTTCCATGTACTGTTCTAAAAAGTAAAGATAGCAGTAAACAGATGAACCAACTCCTTCATCTCATGGAGTTTATTTATTTGTGAAAGCAAACAGGAAAAACACACAAATACGTCATATAATTTAAGAAAGAAAAACAAAGGAAGGGTTAGAGACTCACTAAGAGCGTTTACATAGGATGACCAGGGAAAACCTCCTCAAGGAGGTGCATTTAAGCTAACACCTGAATGAAGGAGGTTACAGACTAGCAATATTCAAGAAGAGCATCCCAGGTACAGGACAAAGCTCTGAGACAGGAGAGATGGGCAAGACAACGGACAGGAGGTGGGAGGACTAGAGTCTAGAGCACTTAAGGACTTGGCAATTGGACTCTTAAGTGTGATGGGTGGGATTCCATGAGAGCTGAAGTAGGGGACAGACATAATATTCTGGTTGCTATGTGGAGAAGAGACTGCAAAGGGACAGGAGTAGAGGTGTCAAGACCAGTTACAGGCTATACAGAACCAGCTAAGGGCTTGGCATTCAGTCTCTGTCTAGATTCACATCCTGGCTCTTCTTCTTTTGAGCTATGTGATCTCAAGAAAGCTGATTTATCTGTATGCTCACTTATGGATATGTCATATAAATTTCAAAACAAAAATCAATATAATGCACTATGCTTTTTCTTAAAGAAAAAAATCTTCTTCAAGGAATGATGTAGGTTACAAAATTTCTCAGTACCACTCCATCACCCGACCATCAGTCCCATTTTAGCAGAGACAGTCACAATGGCCAAATCAGTTACACCACCTGCCATGCCATTTTCCCTTCTGACTTTGTGTATAAATTTTTCTGTCTCCTCTTTCCTAGAAATTTGTCTAGGTGTAAAAGCCTCTCATACCTAGTAACAAAAAGAGGGAAAGAAAATGGAAATAAAGCAAATACATATCCAGAGAATCATCTAAAAGGATTCTTCCCATCAACGTACAGGAATCACAGCGCCTTCAGCTAGTTACAGTGAGTATTCATAAAATGACCTCAAGTGATAAGCATTTCTAAAGGAACAAAGGTCTAAGTCAATGAGGGGGAAAAATGAATTCTAACTTCTTCGTTTCTTTACTCAATTTCTGTATGCCCTTCAGTTTTTCTTCCCTGTCCCATCCACTCATCTCCCCACACCCACAACCTTGGTGATCTACCAGGTCCAACAATTTTAAAAAAAAAAAAATTTTATTTTAAAGCACTCTCTACACCCAACGTGGGGCTCAAACTCACAACTCTGAGATCAAAAGTCTAATGCTCTACCAACTAAGCCAGCCAGGCACCTTTTGATGTGGCTTCAACCAAGTCTGAGCCTTATACCCTGAGATCTACCCTGGCCCTCCAGGACGACAAATACATGAGAACTAAGTAGGCAACTTGAATGGGGGCAGGGCTGGGCACATCATACTGCTCCCAAATTGGCTTTCTTGCTCATATCTAAACCAGGAATAAACCAAAGCTGATAAATGTTATTTTATCAACACTTTTCAGCAAAGCGATTTCAAACTAATACCACTGAGCTACTTCTGAGCTACTCATGGTGATTTTTAAAATGGTCCATCTGAAATAAGATACAAAGTGGCCTCTGCCCATTTCCCAAAACTCTACTATCACTTTCTTTCTTTTTTTTTTTTTTAAGATTTTATTTATTTATTTGACAGAGATAGAGACAGCCAGCGAGAGAGGGAACACAAGCAGGGGGAGTGGGAGAGGAAGAAGCAGGCTCATAGCAGAGGAGCCTGATGTGGGGCTCGATCCCATAACGCCGGGATCACGCCCTGAGCCGAAGGCAGACGCTTAACCGCTGTGCCACCCAGGCGCCCCTCTACTATCACTTTCTATATAAACATTTTGGTCCTAATACTATTCTAATTCAAGACAATGACCTGTCAAAACACAGATGGGGGAAAAAGAGCAAAACAAAACCATCACAACTGGTATTTCTGACTAATTTGACATTAAGGACACAGATGAACACTTTAACCTTAAATCCCATTTTTCCACGCTCTCCCTAATCCTATACAGTATTAACATTCATTTGTAAGCTGGTTTTCTTCATCTCTAGGTCTCTGTACAAATTCTGGTGTCCACTGAGAAACAAAAGCTTTGACATCTCTCCCGTACCAGAACAACATTTTAAGAGAACTTCCCGTCCCCTTGGGTCCCGGTGTTAGAATCACTCTGGTTTGTGTAGAAGCCCTTTGGGTCTAAGCACCTAATATCCATCCTTGGCCAAACCAGGCCTTCGGGAAAACCTTCTCCAGATAGTCCTTACTATCAACTACCCAGTACTTTTGAATGCAGGGGATATTATGCTAAGTGGAGTTCCTGGCAACAGAAAATGTCATCTAACACAACTGACAGTGAAAGTAAGTAACTGGGCCTTATTCACTCACTAAAAAATATACCCCACATGCTCAGCCTCCCTGTCAAGGATCATCGCAGCACCTAGAACAGAGGGCAGAGTGATGTACAAATGGCCACTTTTCAACAGCAGCATTCCAATCAGGAGGTATGCAAACACCCACATCCAAAAATAATTTCCCATCAATTTCTTTTTTTTTTTTAAGGATGTTATTCATTTATTTGACAGAGAGACAGCCAGCGAGAGAGGGAACACAAGCAGGGGGAGTGGGAAAGGAAGAAGCAGGCTCCCAGCAGAGGAGCCTGATGTGGGGCTCGATCCCAGAACGCCGGGATCACGCCCTGAGCCTAAGGTAGACGCTTAACGACGGCACCCCTCCCATCTAATTTCTTAACTTCACCTACTCACTGATTCCTCAAACACCTAATATGAATTATGTTCACTGCAAAAAAGTAGTGAGAGAACAAACAGATGCTTAAAAGCACTAGCCCAGTGCTTTTTCCATAGTGGCTATTCAACAAACGGTGAACACAAGAAAGAATGTATGAATGTCAGTAAAACACACACATGTCAGACAAAACATTCCAAGACACTGACTCCCGGATGAAAGGCACTTTCTGCTCCACTCCAATTAGCCTTTAGGATAAAGAAGAATAGGGAGAAGGGGTGGAAATCCACAACTATCTAGATTCAAACTTGTCCTTAGCTAAATTAACATCCACAATCCCAACTTCACATCAAAGAAAGACAAAAAGACCCCAACATTTACACCTGTCCACTCAAAGTAGTTTCCAGAACAGGGTTCTCAGCACATTCTAATCACTATGGCCCTTTATCACAAGAGTCCACTAAAAAGGTTTTTATTTCTTATGCCAGTAACAAGGGGTTAGTAGATTCTTTCTATCATATTTGCTTGGGGATCCTAAATTCTGATATAAACAAATGATTCCCACACTTCTGGAAAGGCCCTGATTGGGCTAATCCGTTACTTTTAGTGTAGTCTTACAAAGGCTGGATTCTTTTTAAGCTCTTAAAGACTTAGGCAAAATTCTTTTGATAATTTTTTCAGAAGATCATCTCCAGAGTTTACAGACATTACACAACGATTCATGCTGATAGGGAGGAAAAGCACATTTTATTTCCAAAAGGCTCCCTTCACCGAAAGCTGTAATTGCTAACATATCTGATATTGACTTCCTGCATAAAACAAAGCAACAAGTATAATCAGAGGTCTAAAAAGAGAGATGTATAAAGAAAAATACAGAGTGCTCAGCTTGGTTAGCCAGACAAAGGGAAAGAAAGGATGAGTCCAGAGGGGCAATCTGCACATTTGGTAGCTGCCACTGGAGTCCTTGAAAGACAAGTTGTTCACTCTGTGAACATCTGCATGTTGAAGAAGGATGGGAAAACAGTGAAAGTAAGAAACACTACAGACAAGTTGTTCACTCTGTGAACATCTGCGTGTTGAAGAAGGATGGGAAAACAGTGAAATTAAGAAACACTAAAAGAAAACTCAGGCTAACTACAAGGAGATAATCTGTAATCATCAGTCTGGAAAGCTCAAAAAATGTTTCCTAGAGAGGCTGTGAAATCTCTTGAGAGACAGCAAATCACTTGAGAGAGATTTAAGGATATTTGGAGGCAGAGTGAGTTAAAACGGTCAAACGGCTCTACTACACTAGGAGATTATATCTGAGTACCAAAAGGATATTCCAGTCCTATTTTTCTAAGCATTCAGCTACCTTAGAAAATCTAAATCACTCCTTTAATAAATGATAAAAATAACAAACGCCTGCCACATATAAAAATATTAACAACTGTATGAGTAAGCAATGATCCAAAAATGCAACCAAACAGCTCTGACATTTAAGTAAGAACACTGCCAAAGTCACTATTTGAGACCCCAATTCTCGAAACTAACCTCAAGAGCATTCTCACAAAAACTCCTACCAAAACATCACTGGTCAACTAATAAGGAGATATGCCAGTCTCTAGAGGAAACCCTAACTGATTTTCCTTTCTGATCTATAACCACAGGCTACAGATAAAACAAAATGGTTTTCAGGTGACACAAGACTACAAACAACGAGAAGGAACCAAGGAACTAATCAGGGCATGAACTCTGGCTGGACCTGGGGATTACCCTCCTCTAGAAGAACTGGAATAACTGAGCTAAAAGATCCCCTGACAGCAAACTCCAGACACTTCTAAATAAAAGTGGCAAAACTGGAATTTTAACCCATATCTTTAGAGTCTAAATCCCCGACACTGAGAAGTCACATTCTTCTGAGATCCACAACCCAAACTGAGTCATGTCTAGTTGCTGGTGAGAATTTTACCTATCAAAGCCCCATTCAATGGGGCAACCTCTCCACTTAGAGGCTCCTCAAGGTAAATACGGTATAGAGAATTGAGATCATATTTTGGCTTTACGTTTTGTATGTGACAAAAAACTATGGTTGACTCTAACATTAATTTTTTTAAAAATCTCTAGTTGAAAAACTTAATTTTTCTACTTTTTTTTTGCCCAACCCCCCTCCCCACTACCCAATATTACTTGCCTAAAAACCAAATCATCAGAGCACTGACAAGTTCAGAGGAAAAGGCCTAGAGGCTGCACAAGGAAGAACCTGACATCTAGATTGTATTCAAAGTGGGGGACAATTATAATAAAATGGCTCCACCCACTGTTGCCCTTCCTGAGCCCATTATCTGCAGAGAATCAAAGGGTCTGGCTATAAACTTGGGTATTCCAAGGCCCTGTAAGCTCCCTAGCTGTGTATATAAACAACACAATTAACTGGTAAGAAATGCAGAGGGATAGGAAGAGCTCTGCACATCTCTAAATCCTGGCCTTCCTAGGATTAGGAAATTCCCACACAGTAATTCTCCAAAGGCCTCTATTGCTCCGCCTTAACAAAAAGTGAAATAAATGTGCATTTTCTTTTAACTGGTTTTATTAAGAAAGGTCCTCTCAATTCATTTTTATCTTGACAGTACCAAATTTTAAAATTCAGCATTTTTAAGAAAAAAGGGAATAATGGGGGATAAGGACACCTCAACTTAAATGAGATCTTTAGGGCCGAGGCCCTGGTTTGGAAACTCAATTTCGCCACCTAGTAAAGGCTCTTAAACAAATGACAACATTGATCTCTGTCTCAGGGTAGTTGTAAAAGAAAGAAAAACTTTCACCAAAGCATGGCAACCCATGTGGGGAGTATAAAGGGTAAGCCGCCGGCCGTGTTGTTGCACATACGCATTCCGGTTCAGCGTTTGCCTGGTCAGATCCAGCTCTTTTCTAGATCCCCAGCAGCCCTGTGGTCAGTGCAAAGAGTTCTTACCTAGGCAACCAAGCTAGTGGAGGCTATGGTTAAATGGGGCAGGAATTTAAACACCCAGGTATCTGTGCTACCTTCACTTTTTTTGACCTCCTGAATTAAGAACTATGTCTTACACCTTCCCTGTGATAAGCGTATCACATTGCTGTACTCTGATGTCACATTAATCTTAAAAACACTGCTTTGCCCGTCACTCCTTTTCTCAAAAATCTTTAAAAGCCAGAGAATGTGCATAGGATAAAGTCCCAGCTTCTGAGCCAGAATTCAAGCTGACAGTCCGCTTCAACTGAACTTCCCACCACCCATCGTGGAAGGCAGCTGCGGAAGCACAAGCTTGAGAGGCGGACAACCAGGAGTGAGAATCCAGCTCTCCCACTCACGGCTTGTGTGAGTTTGAGCAGGTTACTCATCTGTTTGAATCTCCTCTCTTTAAACGAGAATAACAATACCTACTTCGCATCACTAGAGGATGAAAGAGAGAGCATGGCATGTGGCACAGAGTGAGATGCTCAGAAAGGATTACTTTTCTTGCCAGCTTCGATCCAAATTATCTTCTCTCTTCTTGGAAACGCTCCCCCAGCAGCTCTCCACCAGTTTTAGACACCACACTTTGCTTTAAGGCCTAACTGAAATCCCTTCTCTTCTAGGCAGCCACCCTGGCTCATAATCCTTTTCTCCCCTGAGCTTCTATAATTAATTCTTATATCCTAAGCCAACGGATTGAAAATTTTTATTCTTCTCTTATGTGCCCTCCTCTTTCTCCCATGAGCCCACAAACCCAAGAACAAAGTTTTTACTAATTATCAGCCAATCGCTAAGTGTTCCATAAAAAATACTTTGAAGATAATACCACTTCCCATATACAGTTGAACAAAACTTCCCCACTGGGGAGTTTTTTTCCAAGGGTAAGAGTTACCAGATAAATGAAAAGGAAGCTTGTATCTAGGTAGTCACAGGGAAATGCTCAGACTAGCCAGCAGAGTTCAGGAAGCCTTCACTTCACTCCCTGCATTCAACAGGCTCTTCTTGAGCTCTTGCTTTGTGCTGTCCTTAATTCAGCACTAGAGACAGACTGAGCAATTTGTTCTCTATCTTTGATCAACTTTCTGGAACCTAAACCATTTCTGATTCTTTAGAAACCCATTTCTGAAAAATCTCATCAGTGAAGGGATTCACCTTCTGAAAATATTCCTCGGAGGGAAAAGGAAAAAAAAAAAAACAATAATGCAGTAACTTGGGTTTTAATCTTGTGGTCCTATCCCAAGATGGCCAGTCCAAGTGTGTGGATGTAAGAGATAACTCAACACTGTCCTGGAGAGGAGATAATGCCCTCTCTCCCATTCGCAAGCCCTCATGTCTAAACAACAGAAACACCTGCATAGGGATAAAATCAAGAACTGGACTTAAGGCAGCATTAAGGCAAATTCTCTCACTTAGTGAAGAAGGTGAAGTTGTTTTATTCATATTCAAGTAAGTCTAAATGACATTCATATAAAGATCCCAGGAAAATCATCTCTTTAGAAACACTTGAAACTGTTCAGTCTCTTGAATTCTACTAAATTACTAAATTCTTGGATAAGGTAGCACAAACATTGGCTAAAGTGTATTCCCTTAGTCTTGAGTCACTTAAAAACACATCTTTAATACTTCGTGCACTTCAGGACAAGGGCAAAAAAGGAAAGCTCATCGTTTACCAATAGTCGCAGTTTAATTTGTTGACGTGACAGAGTGCAAAGTTAATTTTCCTTTGTTTGAGTTCCGTGCTGCGTGTGTCCCTCAAGGAGCCTGCACACCAGCTACCACAGCTCCAGGTAAGGGCTCCACAGGCACAGCAGTGCAGCTGGGGCGAGGGCAGGGAACCGGCGGCAAGCCGAGCCCACTCCCAGGCCCGCCGGGACTGCCTGCGGTGTCCTCTGCGCGCCGCACCGCACTTCCCCAGACCCTGGTCTCGCCGCTCCCCACCCCCAACTGCGTGGCCCCAGCCCGCCGGAAAGCAGAGCCCGCTCCGACCGACCGTCCGGAGGGTCGTCCCCACCAGCCCCGCGGAGCTGCCCCTCCGCCCTGCTTCTTTGCGCCCGCAGAGGCCCCGCGAGTGTGGGCGCCCGGCGCGAATACTCACAGAGCTCGAACTCGGCCCGGGCTAGGAGCGGTGAAGAGCGGGGAAAGGGCTGGAGCTGCAGCGGCGGGCAGGGCGCGGCAGAGCGGAACCGGCGCCCCTCCTGGAGTAAGGGCACGGGCAACCCTCCCTCTCCCCACCTCCCCACCCCCGCCCCAGACCAGCGGGAAGACCCGCTGAGAAAGCCGGGGCGGCGGCCGGACGCACTTACCTCTGAGCTCCCCAGCCAGGCTGGGCGCTCGCACTGAAGGGGGCTCGTCTGGAGCCGCGCAGCCCGGAGGAGGAGCCGCTCCGGGAGAGAGGGCGGTGGTCGGGCGGGCATCCGCGCCCGGGGCTGTGGCCGGGCTGGAGAGAGAGAGATGGGAGGGAGCACGGATTTGAGTGGAGGGGGGCGTGGAGGAGGTGTGCCTCCACCCGAGACGGAGAGGGTGGGCTGGTGGAACCCGGTGGAGGGGTGTGCTCCGACGCACTGGAGGGAACAAGAAAACCGCGCCGAGAGTATGGAGCGGGAGGGGGGGGGAGCTACTGGGCCCGGGAAAATGGGGGTGGGGGACGGGATGAGGAGTCGGCCCTCAAACTCGTCGGCCCTCACCTCGGCACCATCCGAACAAGAATTGTCTGGATCTGGAGCAAAGCACAAGGGGGTCTGAAACTTTATGTCATTTTCTCATACACACGTGACCCCCCTGCAGTCCAGATGGTTTCAATCACTGGAGGAAAAAAGCGGCTCTGCTGGTATGCATGAAAAGCCGGAGTTGGGAGAGTCTGGGAAAAGCTGCCTGTACAGCTTGCCTGCCTTCAAACAAACCGATGAGCTCTTTCCGTTCTCCCAGCCCTTGGCCCGGGGGAGCCCTGCAAAACCCAAAAAGACATGACAAGAAGCTGCATTGGGAACTGCAGCAGTGGCCGAGAAACTCCGAAAGCACTAGGGTTCCAAGGAGTCTGAGCTGAACCAAAAGTTGCGAAGGCATGCAGAGATTTTGTTTTAAATACTCCATTTAGCTTGCAAAACCCAGAACTAGAATAGGGTGTCATTAAATAAGCAATGGAATACTAGCAGTAAGAATCTGTGATTTATGAGTGGAATTCCAAAAGACATTGTTAACTCTGTGTGACAATCCACTTGGAAAAGAATAACGCAAACCACTTAAAATCCAAAGCCGTACATACTTGGTGGGATGTTAGGAAGCCATGTAACCCAATTTCTTATCCCATAAATCACTATAAATAGACCTTGATATGGTAATGCATAAAACTGACTTTTACAAACTTAGTTACAATTTGAAGGAGCAAATGTGCATGAATGAACATAAGCAGGCTATAATGCCGAGACATGTGTCAAAGCCCACGCCAATTCAATTGTCACATATCCTAAAAAGGGATTTACTCCGCTGCAGGAGAAGCATCAAAAATAATGGGTATTTTAATATAGATCCTGGAAATAACTGAATTTGTTCATGATAGAATAGAAATAGTGGCAAGAAAACTGATAAAGTCTATTGTTCCTTTGCTCAAAAAAGATATTAACATAAATTACTAGTACTAACTCTTTAATAGTGGTGCCAGAAGATATATTTGGCCTTTCTAGCAGAAGGCCTCATATACAGTGTGACACAGTTGTCTGTGTGTGAAAAATATATCATTTCTTGGTAAGCTGGATTGGTTCTCCATTAGGAAAACCCAAGACTTCCGTTGTTGAGGCACACTGGAAAATACAGGTGAAAACCTAAAACGGGGTAAATCAGAACAAGTTTTACTTCAAATTCAAAATCTAGCAGCAAGTTTCTCCTCTAGTTCAGTGAAGCACTTGCACCCTTCAGGAGACCAGCATATATGGATGGACTTAGCCTTCTTCAATCTTCAGTCTCCAATTAGGGTGGTTCTGTCCTCCACAAGCAACAAGAGAACTCATGTATAAGAATCCTTAGGGAACACAAGCCACAGAATTTAATAATGTTCTAGGCAGGGGGCGCCTGGGTGGCTCAGTCGTTAAGCCTCTGCCTTCAGCTCAGGGCGTGATCCCGGAGTTCTGGGATCGAGCCCCACATCAGGCTCTTCCACTGGTGGCCTGCTTCTTCCTCTCCCACTCCCCCTGACTGTGTTCCCTCTCTCGCTGGCTGTCTCTCTCTCCGTCAAATAAATAAATAAAATCTTAAAAAAATAATAATAATGTTCTAGGCAAATTCCGCCTGCAGCTCCCTAAGCTCTGGAAGGAGGTTCTTAAGTTTCCCACTTGCAAAACTATTAAAATTTCTATCAAAATCCTGTTTTTCTAGTGAGTGACATCTGTAAAGAAAGCCAACTCAGAAGAAAGCATGGAGGTTTTCTTCAGGCAGAGCCAGGACCCTAACTGTTTTCACCTCTAGCAGCCGCTGCCTCTTATGCCTGCTAACGGCAATGTATGAGGGCAATAACAGGAAGCAAATAGTCTCTCCTGTTGGCCAGTGCTATCGCAAATTATGCATAGGACTTTTTTAATTCTTAAGAAAAACCTTAAGTAGATCTGTTCTTTCAGAAAGCAAACTAACATTTCTTAAGTTTTCTAAATACAGGGCGCCTGGGTGTCTCAGTCGGTTAAGCGTCTGCCTTCAGCTCAGGCCACTATCCCAGGGTCCTGGAATCAAGCCCCATATTGGGTTCCCTGCTCAGGGGGGAATCTGCTTCTCCTTCTGCCCTTCACCCTGCTTGTGTGCTCTTTCACAGTCTCTCCAATAAATAAATACTTTAAAAACAAATAAAATTAAAAATTTAAAAAGTTTCCTAAGTACAGCCTAAATATTGTCTTAAGTCTAACTCCACTGATGTCAGTGTTAGTTAATACTGGCCAAAATTTTATTAGAGACACATCTGAAATGTTTTTAATGCTATTTTAAGTAGTGCTAATTAAGTAATTTGCATTAATCTAATATCCACATCACTTGACCAAGCTAAGGGAGACGTAAGCTCTGTGAGGCCTGTGACCAGGTCTGTCTTGCTAATAATTACACCATATGAGCCTAGCACAGTGCCCAGCATGAAATAGGTGCACAATAATACATATTGTATTACTCAGTACAAGTTTGAGTAAATGAAATGTAAATAAAACCACTCCCTAGGGACGCCTGGGTGGCTCAGTCTGTTGGGTGTCTGCTTTCGGCTCAGGTCATGATCCCAGGGTCCTGGGATCAGATCGAGCCCCACGTCAGGCTCCCTGCTCAGCGGGGAGTCTGCTTCTCCCTCTCCTCCCCGCTTGTGTTCTCTCTCGCTATCTCTGTTACTATCTGTCTCTCTGTCTCAAATAAATAAATAAAATCTTTTTAAAAACAAATAAATAAAATAAAATAAAAGCACTCCCCATAAGTTTACAATCCTGTGGAGGCATGTGACTTGTAAACCACAGAATGAAAGAACAGCTTTAGGAAGGATACTAGCAACAGAAAAGAGGAAGAGGTGATTAGAATTAGCTGGCTTTGGGCTTTACTCACAATATATATTCAGAAATGTTCAGAAACTGCTGCAAATAAAAAGCGTTTATAGGAGGAATCTGGTATATTTAGTGCCTAATTTAGGGATCTCACAGATACACTTTCCCATGTCCCCATTATTCAGTCCCCTCAACCCAGAGCCAAGACAAGATTTGAGCATAAACATCCTGGCTCTAATTTGGATAGTATGAATACTGTTCCTTTCATCCTCTCTCATACATCTCCTCCACCCCCAAGCCATTTCCTCTGTACTGTCTTCTGTCAGTCTAATGAAAGTTTCCTAATCTTTAGAAGCAGTAGCTTTGCTTCTCTTTGTCTGGAGAAACACAATGCTCTGATTACATGGTTCTATTCCATACAGATGCCTGGCAGCACATCTTATAGCTTAGAGTCTGTTTAATATTTTAACTTTGAGGGACTTATGATTCGACTATTTTGTTACATACCAAAATAGCACTTGACATCACAGAGATGAGCTTTACTTCCTTTTGCTATTTTAAATCCTGCACTTAAACATAGTGAGTAGTTTGGGTTTTCTGGTTCATAGATTTTGCTTGGGAATGTTTTGTTGTTGTTGTTGTTGTTGTTGTTGTTGTTTTCCTTTGAGGGACAAAGGGTTAAGATTTTCGAGGAAATCTTTCAGGTTTGCAGGTCTAGTACTCATGAAGCAGTTATTTCCTCCTATGTACTCTGCCTGTAATATTATAAGTGGTCTTAATTAAAGGGGCAATAGGGGGCTTATCTATGCTTCATGATCCAAATAACCAGGTTTCTCTGAAACAGGCAACTGGGCAAGAAGGTTGTCCCAGATGACCTTAAAGTTTTCTAGGGCATGCTTTTCCACATATCATTTCCTTTTTTAAAATTTCTTTCTTTTTTTTTTAAGATTTTATTTATTTATTTGACAGAGAGAGACAGCCAGCAAAAGAGGGAACACAAGCAGGGGGAGTGGGAGAGGAAGAAGCAGGCTCATAGCTGAAGAGCCCAATGTGGGGCTCGATCCCAGAACGCCGGGATCACGCCCTGAGCCAAAGGCAGACGCTTAACGACTGTGCCACCCAGGCGCCCCTTTTAAAATTTCAAATAAAAATAGCATGCTTTCTTTAAATAGCAAATCTTAAATGCTAAAGATTGAAATCATCCTAAAATGTTTTTTAGAGAAACTAATTACTAATTATTAATCCATAACTTCAACAGGTACTATTTAATCCAATCCTGCTTTCCATTCCCCCTACATTTGAATAGAACCTCATTTCTAAAGCACCCCATATTTACCCTTGAACTTCTTCCATAAGCTTTAAGACTTAGGGCCAGTATCAACATAAAACAACTCTGATCTGTAATGTCCAGAAGCCCAGCATGACTCAGAAGTAACTATCATGACTGCAAAGGGATGACCTTGTCATTCCCTCTGGCTTTTTACTTTCTTCTTTTCCAAGACTGTCAAAAGGTGAATACGGCTTACATTCACATAGATGCAACATCAGTAGTACGAATCCTTGTGACTAGTTTTTGCAATCAGTAAAGCAAAATGGCATGAACTAGACTACTAGTTCCTAAAGTTGAGAGCCCTATGGAATCATTGAAGAAGCTTACAGAAATACAGATTCTGGCCCTAGTCCCAGACCTACTGAATTAGAATCTCCAAGGTTAAGAAACACTACACTATATTAATTGTAAGATCTTTGTCAGTTCTACATAGGCCAATTTTCCCTTGGAGGAAAGCCCCTCTATCACCACACACTCACACAGGCTTCCCAAAAGGAATCAAGCAAGATAATACACGAAGTGAAACATAATATAGCTCTTTCCTTTACAATAAGCAACTTCTTTAGGCACAATGGCCTTTATAGCCTACCTCTGAAAGAAAAAAATCCTTAAACTGAATTTTCAAAAAAAAACAATTCCTACTAACCAAAGATTTTAAAACAGATCATTGAGGAATCAGCATGTTTTGTTATACAAATATAGTGGCACTTATAGGCTACTGAAACTATTGATTACATTTCTATCTTTTGTAATCAAGTAAAATAATCCATAACAATTGACTAAATGTATATTCTATTAAAAGCTACTTAATTTTTAAAATTGTAGGAGATAAGAAGCACAGAACCCAAAATTGTGTGCAAAATTTTTTGACATTGTGACTTAAACACACACACACACACACACAATTATAGTATATACATATATATGTAAGATGTATACCTGGCTGAAAACTTGAAAAACAATATAAAAGAATATATAGAGGGTGCCTGGGTGGCTCAGTCGGTTAAGCACCTACCTTCAACTCAGGTCATGATCCCAGGGTCCTGGGATCAAGTCCCACATGGGTTCCTTGCTCAGCGGGGAGTCTGCTTCTCCCTCTCCCTCTGCCTGCCCCTCCCCCCATTTGTGCGCTCTCTCTCTCTCTCAAATAAATAAAATCTTTTTTAAAAAAGAAAATATAGAGAAAGAGAAGTCTTCTTTCCCACTCTTGTCCTCCAATTCCCCTCTCTTCAGGTAATCACTGTAGTTTCTTGTGTATTCTTCCAGAGATATTCAAAAGGAATGCAAAATTATTTATATGTGCATAATGCATTTTTGGGAGAAGAGGTCCATAGCCTGTAATAGATTATCAAAGAAGTTAGCAATCTCAAAAAGGACAAGAACTACCACTCTAGAGCAGGGCTAAGGGCTCATGCTCTACTCCAGTCCATGGGTAGGGTTAGCAGAACTGCAGCCTTCGGTTTGCTTGTGAGCATTACGATGCACAATTCCAGACTCCAAAATAGCTTCAGCAAGCAATGTTGGTTAACATGCAGATGTGGTTATAAAATGCCACATCTGTTTGTAAATAACTTCCTCATTTTTATGTTTTTCTTAAACAAACCCTCCAATGAATAGTTCCTTCTGTTACTGTGTTACCAGACTGACAGTGAAAATCTCCAAAGACAGTAAACATTTTCTCTCACAACCTGAAATTTTTCTTTTGCAATAAAAGAAAGATTTTATCTATATCTACATAGAATCTAAAGGGGGAAAAGTAACTTAGTATTCCTGATAGGAATAATGAACATAAATTACAAGGTTATTAATAAAGATCTTAAGAACTATATGTTTTAAGATAAACATTATTTTTGTCAAGATGGTAAATCTCATTTGGATTTCACTGATTATTACTTTCTTAAGTGTTATAATTGGGATTTTAACATAAAGCTACAAAAAAGTTATTAGTTTGTTTTCTCTTTTTCTCTCTCCCTCTCAAAAAAAAATTAATAAAAAGGGGGGGGCACCAGGATGGCTCAGTCCATTAAGCATCTGACTCTTATCAGCTCAGGTCATGATCTCAGGGTTGTGAGATCAAGCCCCACTGCGCTAGGGCTCTCTCGCTCTCTCTCTCTCTCTCAATTAAAAAAAAAAAAGTTAACGTATTAAATGGCTAACTGAAACTGTTTTACTTACCCCCTTGTTCGGAGTAGAATTTGTTTCCTTGCCTGAATACCATGCAGTGCCTTTCACTCCTCCCTTCCTAAGTGCATGAGAGATGTAATAGATAAAATCAAGTTTCTTTTCCTATAATCAGCTTGCAAAAAGGTTCAATCTGACCTAGGTCCATTTATTTTTTGCTCTGTAATGCCATTTGGGGTTTTATTCCAAATACTGGCTACTTATTATTTAAAGCAAATATTAGGATAGCATGACTGATGATACTGGGCAGGCTGGACCTGGGAGAGAATAAAGAATAAGATGAGATGCTGGCTGCTCTTCAGATGGACTGGAAACAAGAAGAGGCTCAAAAGGCTAGAAGGTCTCCTCACTTGTATCTCTTGTTGAATGGTCCTTTTTCCTTCTCTCGGGGGCTTGAAGATAATATTTGATTGGGAGAAATTAAAGTTTAAAAGTTTACTGATTTGAAACACTAGTCCTTGATCTTTGTTCCAATGGTATTGGTTTTAGATCTAATCAGATATCCCTAGATTAAAGAATGATTTACCTTTGGGGCTCCTGGGTGGCTCAGTTGGTTAAGCGTCTGTCTTCAGCTCAGGTCATGATCCCAGGGTCCTGGAATCGAGCCCCACATTAGGCTCCCTGCTCAGCGGGGAGTCTGCTTCTCCCTCTCCCGCTCCCCTGCTTGTGTTCCCTCTCTCTCTCTCAAATAAATAAATAAAATCTTTAAAAAAAAAAAAAAGAATGGTTTACTTTTGTCACTAAGTTCACTGAATTTTGCCCAAAAAGCATCCTTGAAATAAGAATTGTGAGAATGTGATACCTTCCAGTCATTTTCCATATTACTTCCAAAAAAGTGAACCCGTAGCAAATGAGAAAAAAAAAGGCTATGGCTCAACATGTATTAAACATCTGCAAAAACCTGTTTTTGACATCATGTGGAATAAAAGAGAGTAAATCATATAAGCATATCTAAAATCTACTGAGGAAGATATGAATAAACAACTAGTCAGAATAAAATATGTGGTATAAAAGAGATAAAGAGGAGGAAATACAGGAATTTGCAGAAGTAGTAGAGTTTCTTACCAAGAACTGATGGAAGGAAGGTTGGAACTGGACCTTAAGTAATTGTTAGAATTTCTATTTCGACAAATAGAAAATAAGGGGAGATAAATCAAAACCAAAGGACTTGCCTGAGCTATGAAATACTAACTTTAAGAACAATGACTGCTCCTCATATAACTAGAGTAACAAAGGCTAAGAAGGCAAATTGGGTGGAAAACAGTTTGGCGGTTCTTCAAAAAGTTAAGCATACAATTACTGTATGACCCCACAATTCCAGTCCTAGGTATACACTGCAAGGATTGAAAACAGGTGTCCAAATAAATAATTTTGTACATGAACTTTCATAGCACTATTCACAATAATCAAAAGGTAGAAACAACCCAAGTGTCCATCAACAGACAAACTGATAGACAAATGTAGTATATTTATGTAACGAAATATTATTTGGCCTCAAAAAGGAATGAAACACTGATACATCCTACAATACGGATGAACTTGGAAAACACTATATAAGTGAAAGAAGCCAGACACAAAATGTCACGTATTATATGATTCCATTAATATGTACTATCCAACATAGGTAATCCATAGAGACAAAAAGAAGTTTCCAGGGGATGGAGGGAGGGAAAATGGGTACGGTGTCTCCTTCGGAGGTGATGAAAATGTTCTGGAACTAGACAGAAGTGATGGTTACATAACACCGTGAATGTAATTAATACCACTGAACTGTACATTTTTAAATGGTTAATTTTTATGAAGTTATATGAAGTCCTCCTCAAATTTTAAAAAAATATGTAGATATGGGTCTGTGGTAGATACAACAAATGCTTACTTATATTCTTCCTAGTCTCCAAAAGTTTATGTTTCACTCATCCTGCAGTTAGGCAGGGCCATAGGCTGTGAGCAGAAATGACACATGTCACTTCCAGGTCAAAGTACTTAAGAATGAGTGAGCGGGGCACCTGGCTGGTTCAGTCAGTAGAGCATGCAACTCCTGCTCTTGGGGTCGTGAGTTCAAGCCCCACGTTGGATGTGGAGCCTATCTTAAAAAGAAAAAAAAAAAGAATAAGAGATGTGCATGTCTATCTCCTTCAACCACAAAGCTCCAAAGCCATGTGAGATAATGGGGCAGAATGGGTCATTGAATAAACCAGTGCCTCCCTATTGACCCATGCTGGACATGTTGTAGGAATAAGAAATAGACTTCTATTGTCTTAAGCCAGGGAGTTGTTACTGCAGCAAAAGCTAAACCTACTCTGACAGGATCAGATCTAGGAAGGTCAGGAAAGCAATATTAAGAAATTTGAATCTTATTCTGAGGGCAATGTTTTTGAGGAAAAGAGTAACGTGATGTGCATTTGAGGAAAATAATTCCAGAGGCAGTGCACAGAGTAAGTTAGAAACAAATATAGTCTTCAGCCTTGGTGCTCATCAGAAATTGCCTGAGAACTGTGGTCATCTTCCAATTCCTTTATATTTCTATAAAGAATAAAATACATGTTCTCAGGGGGAAAAAATCATCTGAGGAGTTTATAAAAATGCAATGCTATAGTCCATTCTGATTCAGAATCTCCAGAGGTAGGGTCTAGACACTTATAATTGAAAAATGTTTTATGGGAGATTCTGGACTACAGGTTGGAGTCAAGGGGAAGATGTCTACTAGTTCAGAGATGACCAATGTTACATGCTTAGTGGATTCAAATAAACAGTATAATAGAATAACTACTTTCTTGACAAATGGAATGATAAATGCTTAGGGGGTTTCTATTAAAATAGTCAGTTATGAAAAGGTTACTCACATTAACATTTGTATAGTCATAGTTCTGACTCTGAAAATCTAAACATCAGTAAGTGGGGGGTGACAGTTTGTATGCGTCTACTCTATTGCTAAGTGGTAGCCTACCCCAGCATCTCTGATAGGCTGGGAAACATGGCTGACACGTTAGAGTCAAAGGACTGGAAGGCCAAGCTCTTCCCAGCACTCACATCTATCTTATTCTCCTTTCTTTCCTCTTCTTTTCTTGCAGGATAAACTAGCATTCCATTCTGTCTTTAGTTCCTTCCTCCTCACTGCGTATCTAACTCATCAGCAACTTTCAAGTCATCAAGACTTAAAGAGCCAAGATTTAAGGGCTCAAAAAATCTGGGTTACAGATACATTGGAAGCTGTCACTCTAAACTTCATGTGTGTGTGTGATTTATTAATAGCCTCAGCTTTCCAGCATACAGATTCTTTTTTTTTTTTTTTTTTTAAGATTTTACTTATTTATTTGAGAGAGAGAGAGAGCATGAGCCAGGGGGAGAGACAGCAGAAGAGGGAGAAGCAAACTCCCTGCAGAGCAGGGAGCCCAACAGGGGGCTCAATCCCAGGACCCTGAGATCATGACCTGAGCTGAAGGCAGACACTTAATCAACTGAGCCACTCAGGTGCCCCTAGCATGCAGATTCTGATACTGTGAAGAAATAGATTTTCTGACAACCAAAATTCAGTTTTGCAAAAACAAATCTTCAGAGCATCTCAGGAAAAAATGATCTCTGATAAACAGCATTGAAGTTGAATGACAAAAATTTACCATTTCTGAAACCCCACTGAAAGGTGTAAAAGAAATGGACAGGCTTCACTAAAAACCTCCTACCAATATGGACTACTGCTCAACTATCCTTTTTACTTATTCTTACATTTAGATTCTTTTTTTTTTTTTTAAGATTTTATTTATTTGACAGAGAGAGAGACAGCCAGTGAGAGAGGGAACACAAGCAGGGGGAGCAGGAGAGGAAGAAGCAGGCTCCCAGCGGAGGAGCCTGATGTGGGGCTCAATCCCAGGACCCCAGGATCACGCCCTGAGCCAAACGCAGACGCTTAACGATTGAGCCACCCAGGCGCCCCTTAGATTTTTTTGCTTCCCACAGCAACTGTTCCAAGTCTGTATATTTTCAAAACTTCTAATTACTGTCAGCAGGCAACTTGCCTTCACTGCTGAAAAAGCAAAGGTGTGACTCCCTCAACATTCCCCTATGTCCTCTCCTATGCTTCCCCCCTCTTTATTTTGAAGAATAACTTCTCCTATGTTGGATCTTCTGTTTCCTGTGTCTCATGTCTTCCTCTTTCTTCTATCCCTTTTTTTCAGGTAGGCTCCACACCCAGCATGGAGCCCAATGTGGGGCTTGAACTCACAACTCTGAGATCAAGACCTGAGCTGAGATCAAGAGTTGGACACTTTACCGACTAAGCCACCCAAGTGCCCCTTTTTTTAATCCCTTTTGTAAGTACCTACTCCAATAGTTTTCTGAAAAGGGGTGTATAGGAGGTAAAAAAAAAAAAAATTGATACTTTGCAAGACTGAAAATGATTTCAAACTATTCTCCCACTGGACTGACAGTTTAGCTGGGTAAAGAATTCTAGGTAAAAAATATTTTTGATTCAGATTTTACCTTTTTTTATGGTGTTTTTTTTTTTAAAGATACTTATTTGAGAGAGAGAAGGAGCACATAAGTGTGCTGGCAGGGGGAGGGAGAAAGGAGGAGGGAGAAGGATAGAATCTCAAGCAGACTCTGCACTTAGCACAGAGCCCCCCTTGGGGCTTGACCACACGACCCTGAGATCATGACCTGAGCTGAAACCAAGAGCTGGATGCTCAACCAACTGAGCCACCCAGGCAGATTATAGAAGGCATTGCTCCAGTAGACACGTGCTAATAGTGCAGCTGGGAGATAGAATGCTTTTTTTTTTTTTTTTTTTTTTTTTTTTTTGGTCTCTGGAAGCTTGTAGGATCTTTTTTTTACCTGAAACTTCATGATGATGTGCCTGGGTATAGGTACTTTTTCAAACACTGTTCTAAGGCACCTAGTAGGCCCTTTTAATCTGGAAGCTCATATCCTTTATTTAGTCCCAATAAATTTCTTATTTATTTTTATAAATTTCCTCCCCTAATTTTCTCTAATTTCTCTTTCTAGGACTCCTATACATATGTTGGACCTCCTAAATCGATCTAATTGTCTCTAATTTCCCTTTCTAGGACTCCTGTACATATGTTGGACCTCCTAAATCGATCTAATTGTCTCTAATTTCCCTTTCTAGGACTCCTGTACATATGTCGGACCTCCTAAATTGATCTCTTAATTGTTCATCTCATTGTCTTTTTCTTCTACCCGATGAGAAATTTTGCAAATTTTTCCTTCTAACTCTTCTGTCAAACTCTACATCTTATCACTGGCTTCAGGCAGTCTATGCTCAAATCTCATAAATAACTTGCCATTCCCCAGAAATGTCAAGAAAGTTAACACTTTTGATAGGCCCCATTAGAAGGTCGCCTCTTCAGTAAAGCCTTCTCTTACCCTAGGCAGAATGAATTACTCCCTCTCTTTACACCCAAGGCACAGTTCACAGCCCATAACACCTGTTCACAAGTATTGCTCACCATAACCCAATCTGTTGATTCTGCTAGAATGTGCACCTCTTGAAGGTGTATCCATCTTCAACATCTAGTAAATGGCAGTCACCCAATAAATAGCTGTCGCATTACAGTAATTTCTGGGGTTTTTTAAAAGATTTTATTCATTTTAAAGATTTTATTTATTTATTCAACAGAGATAGAGACAGCCAGCGAGAGAGGGAACAAAAGCAGGGGGAGTGGGAGAGGAAGAAGCAGGCTTATAGCGGAGGAGCCTGATGTGGGGCTCGATCCCACAACGCCGGGATCACGCCCTGAGCCCAAGGCAGACGCTTAACCGCTGTGCCACCCAGGTGCCCCGATTTTATTCATTTTAGAGAGGGAGAGTGAGTGCATGAGTGCAGAGGTGCAGAGGGAGTGGGGTGGTGGGGCAGAGGGGAAGCGAGAAAGAATAGGAGACTCCCCACTGAGCACAGAGCCCTACTCGGGGCTCATTCCTGAGATCCTGACCTCAGCTGAAACCAAGAATTGGATGCTTAACCCACTGAGCCACCCAGGCGCCCCTACAGTAATTTCAAAAGAATATATAGTATAAATATTTGACTATGTAATCATTAGCTAAGTAAAGAATGTGACCAGAAACCTAACCCACTAGAAAAAATTACATAAACTTAAAAATGCACCTGTGGATATTTTTAATCTTAAAAGATGATTATTTCTTAACCAAACATTCCCAATCTTATCCAAAGGCACATTCTTCATAGTCACTTACACATATGTAAATTCTGAATTTAAAAAGCTAATTCACTTTTAAAGCATCTGCTTACCCAAGCAGGCACCTGAACAGTTTCCTTAGCATACAGAATATACTTGTTGTTGTTGCTTGAAATAACCAAAAATAAAACAAAAAAGGCAAAAAAGAAATTTCTTTAAAATATATCACCCATATAAAAATGTTAGTAAGGGGTAGCCAACTCTCTGGTAATTTTTCCCAGAAATGTTAAGTGATTAAAGAGTAAGGGACAGAAAGATTCTCCTGAACACCATCTACTGCACAGCTGCTTGAGGGCATTACAAGGCTGAATAAAGAATGTTCATTCGTATACAGGGATTTAAGCACTGTTATGGGCTTTTTGTTTACTTTAGTTTGGGTTTGATTTTCTTTTTAAAACTATGCCCTAATGCCAAATCTTACATTTTTTTTTCTTTTTCCTGTTGAACTGATGCTATGTTAAGATATAAGCGCAAACATCTCATAAGTGTTTTAAATCCATCCAATTGTTTGAGAAGGCATACGTGCTGGGCCAATGAAGCCAAAACATTAGAGCTAGGAATTTTGATGAAGATAATAATTGCTTACAGACCAGCTTGTTTTAACTTGCTGAACAAAGAACACAATTTTATACCACATTTTCATCACAGGCTTCTTCTCTGCATAATCACTATTATAATGAACACTTTTAAAAGAGAGATTATCTACAGGTTAAAGAGTAAGGAAGTTATCAATTAGATTCTATCATCTTCAAAATTTCACTTACTCGAACTTTATATTAATTAAAAAAAAACTCTTTTTGCTGGCCTAAGCACTGTTTTGAATCTTTACAAACCATTTGTTTAGTGTGCACAGCATAAATCTAAGAACGAAGACACTCAGTTAATTTCTAATGCTGCCCTAGATGGCTCTATAGCCTTGGATATGTCAATAACTTCTTTGTGCCTTAGTTTATTTCTAGGACATCTCTATATAGCAGAACAGTTTCATCTTTCTCACATCTGAAAGCTGCATTCAGGCTCCGTGCCTATGTCAGGAGTTACTCATTCTCCCATTAAGTTACTTTCATCACTTACGGGCCCCTGCAATAATTCAATATTCAACCAATACTTGTTAAGGACCTACTCCGGGACAGGCAGTGCGGTGGGGGTAAGGATGAGCTCTGTTTCTGAGAGGACAGTAATATTAGTTTCCTGACTAACAGGATCGTCTCAGTCATCCTGCTTGTTTCACCCAACTCTGGATTTCCTATTCTTTACTTCCTCTGAAATACATAGCTGGAAGTCCTAAAAATTAAGGTGGTGTAGATTCACAGGATTGGGCTGAGGCCCTCGGTCAGTAATCAGATTGTTACTGGGCCAGGCAGTCTGGGGAATCAACATGGCTTCAAGACAGAGATAAGAAGTCATGGAAGGGATCAATGTCACCAATTCACAAGACCAAGATAATTCTTTGTGCATGGTACCAGTGGTGACCCTAGCTTTGCCGAATCACTTTGCCCTTATAACTCCAGCCTCTAAGACAGAAGTCTCTGGACTCTGGGACTCTGCTGACTCTTGATTCTCTTAATGCAGGGAGCCATTCATCTCAGCACATAAGCCTTCAGTATCAGTAGTGTAAAAGCAGGGCCATGTCTTCCGACTACATCTGAAAACTTGTAAATTACAGAGACAAAGGGAGGGTGGGAAATGAGAAACCAATGTTGTCCAGAGTATCAAGAGGACAAGTTCTAATGGCAGACCTTGAATTTGAGACTCCGAACTTTGGATATGTGCTTATCACTCCCTATCTATCCATCCCATTGGTGTTTGCATGCCAGTCTGCTATACTCTGTCTCTGATGTGTTGCTTGCTCTAATCCTTGCCATTCAGAAGTTATCTTGGTCTGATCCATGGTCTTGTTCTGATCTTAGATCAGAACAAGAGGACCTAAACTTGCTCACATTTAACTGCAGTAGGTACCTCAAGTTATTATATCTTTCTGTATCTCAAATTTCTCATCTTTAAATTAACACATTTGCCATCATATTCCCTCAAGGATACATTTATACTTAATTGAAATAACATGCATTCTGGGATCACAATAAAGTTATAATATGCTCCTGTATTCCTAACTATATAATAAGTATTAAAAACATTTAAAAGTATTAAAAATATTTAAAAGTATTAAAAACAAATTTACTCCCTAAAAGAAATAAAAATTTTGAGTAATTTATTTTTTTTAAAGATTTTATTTACTTATTTGACAGAGAGAGAGAGAGAGAGACTACAAGCAGGGGGAGGGGCAGAGAAAGAGGGAGCTGCATAGTAGGGAGCCTGATGCGGGGCTTGATCCCAGTACCCTGGGATCATGACCTGAGCCAAAGGCAGACGCTTAACCAACGGAGCCACCCAGGCACCCCAACTATATTTTTTAAATATAATATCTACTTCATGTCCCCAAATATTTCTGAAATGGTATATGAAAAGAAAAAGAAAAATATAAGTAAATTAAGTAGAGCATACTCTTCAGAAGAAACTCAACAGTGGGTTCTGTTTCTTAATGAGGAAGGATTTTGAAAATGTTAACAATTATCCCATGATTAATCTTATGGGAAAGGAATATTCTAATTACACTGGGTTAACTCACTTTAAGGCTTTGATGTCTCTGCTAGTGAATTACTAAAACAGAGGCATTTTTTTTTAAAGAATTTAAAGACAAGAATTTTCATTGTGCTAATATAAAGAGTAGACTCTAAAGTCCTATAAAGTATGCTTCTAAAATTTAAAAGAGCTAAAGGAGATTCCTCATATCAATTCCTAGGAGATGCCGTATCTGGAAGGGTAAACAGAAGCAAATAGTTTTCTGAAATTGTGCCAAGGCTACATGTCCACTGCCTGGCAGGAAATGCTTTTGGAGGGCCTAGATAAACACACCATCATCTTTTTTGGGAAAGATCTTCTCCTTTAGATTCTTACAGAGCAAATGTACTGAGTTTAAACTAGCATCATAAACACAATAAGCAGAAAAGGATTTTTAAATTGTGGTACCTCTGTCCTTCACTTTGAACATACATGAGCCTCACTGTTCAGCAAGCATAGACTCAATATGTACTTGTTGAAATTTGTGAAATTAAACCTTATCTTTCCATTAATTTTCATTACGATTTTCGTGAAGCTTTATCATATGAGAAATTTTCATTTAGCAGTAACTCCTCCCGCCGTCCTGGGATCGAGTCCCGCATTGGGCTCCCTGCTCCTTGGGGAGCCTGCTTCTTCCTCTGGCTCTCCTCTCTCTCTCTCTCTCTCTGTCTCTCATGAATAAATAAATAAAATCTTAAAAAATAAAATAAAGCAGTAGCTCTTAATATTTTAACATTATACAATGATGTTTTCTTGCATTTATATAGCAAAGTGTTTTTCAAAATTATTTCACATCCATTATCTTTTCATTTTAACATCTCATTTTCTAAGTGCTAGCACTGAGACCAAGCTAGGACTTATGAGATGTTAGTATAAAACTTAAGTCAAAGATTACATTAGAGGACCACATCTAAAACCAATTAGTGTGAAACATTTTCTAGTACATTTCCCTCTGTCCATTCTATGTGTCAGATAATGGATCCCCAAATCCAACTAGTGTATTTAGTAAAATCATCCCTTGACCTCACCTTTTACTTTCTTAAACTGCAAAAAGGATGATGGGGATCTAGCTGTTGACTCAGAACACCTACTATTAGCTGGAGAGACCTTCTGCCTTGTGTCAAGCCTAGTCAGCCCTTTTGTGCCTCCTCCCTCCACAAGCCTGCTTGCTCTATTTGGCTACAGTCTCAACCACCAATCTTCTTTTCCTCCTTTCTCATACTGAGAGCATCCTCTGCCCCACTCACCTTATGCCCAATCTTGCCCCGTCCACAATAGAGTAAAATTTCCCTGGCCCAAGGAACAAATACGAAAGGTGACATACCTCTCTACCTGCCACACCTTGTCCTATAGTCAGGTAACTTCGGATAATAACGTGAGCCACCTCAACTTTGGTGTCCGTCTTCACATTTTACAGCCACCAGGCATAACTTCCAAAATCCCCCCCAACCCGCTCCCTCCCACCCAAATAGGACATCTTTGCCTTAGTTACTATTGGGTCTCATAGGGGAAAAAAAAATACAGAAACTTTGTGTGTAGACCATTTTATGATCTCCCCACAATGTGAAGAGGATAGTGTATGACTGAAAAAAAAGTCTCAAAACTGAAGAATACAAATATTTGAGTGTAAACAGCATATTTTAAATAATACAATCACCCTATTATCTCTTAAATTTTTAAATGTATTTCTATTATTTCTTAAAATGAGATACACCTATAATTATAATTAGGTAAACTTACTACAGGCCAGGGCATATAAGTAAAGTTTACCCTAAAACTGTTATAATTCTAACCCTGGAAATTTGGCTTCCTACTTGACTCGTGAGAGCTTCCTGAAATGGAAATACATTCCAACATCAATATAGAACAAAGACTTAATACATGACCGCTGAACAAATAAAGGAATACTGATAGAAATAATAAATTTCATCCTAAAAAAATATATAAAAGTAAACTTATGAGAGTCAAGAATTATATTTTAAAAGGCTACGAAGGATATAACATTGGAAGGGAACAGTAAGATCTAAATATTGACTTTTAAAAAGCTGCTGCATCTGTCAGGATATATTGTGTCAGTTTTTAGGACATTAAAACTCTACATAGGGACAATTACAGAATGATGGAGTAAGGAGGTTGCCAAATCATCTGTCGAAATGAACAATAAAACTATACAAAATTGTCCAAATAAGCATTTCAGGGGTGCCTGGGTGGCTCAGTCGTTAAGCGTCTGCCTTCGACTCAGGGCGTGATCCCGGCGTTATGGGATCGAGCCCCACATCAGGCTCCTCTGCTGGGAGCCTGCTTCTTCCTCTCCCACTCCCCCTGCTTGTGTTCCCTCTCTCTCTGGCTATCTCTATCTCTGTCAAATAAATGAATAAAATCCTTAAAAAAAAAAAAAAAGCATTTCAGCAATTGGGGGGGGGGCGGAAACTGACCAGAGGTACACAATGGATTGAAAAGCATTTATTTTATAAATAAACAATAGAACTGCTGAACCTCTGTGAGGAAAGTGGGCATCTGGGACATCAGAGACCATTCCCATTCCCTAGTCCTGACCCCAGCGCTAACACGGTAGTTCTGTAAAAGCAGAACAAGCCATGAAAACCAGCAGTTCTGCTGCTGGAGGCAATGACTTGATTTGGTGCCCAGGGTATTGTCGGAAATAAGCGACCTTAGAAAACAAGTGGTAAACAATCGGGAAAACTCAACATTACAGCTGGCTGAGACTGCAGTATTGGTTGGGGCAAGCAACAGACCAGCCAGCAATTTAACAATGAGATCCAGGGAACAAGCTAGTCATAGTGGACCTTGATAAACTCTCATGCATGTATCCTGGGTGGTCTGGAAGGTATACCTGGGTCCTAGGTATGCATTGCCAGAATGCGAGGCCTTGCACACAACAGAGAATAAAAGTCGTAGCAGACTTGATGTTGTGTTCCCCAACCTGTACACAGATCATTTGGCAAACCTCTTACGCAACCTTGGGTGAGGCAAAGATTGCCTAGCAACCAAAAGCGCAATCCATAAAAGAAAAAAATTGGAAAATGGACTTCATCAACAAGATGTTTGTGTTTCGATAAACACCATTAAGAAAATGAAAGACATGACACAGACTGGGAGAAAATACTTACATATCACAAAGCTGATAAAGAATTCTTGGTCAGAACAAGAACCCTTATAACTCGGTAATAAAAAAACAAGCCAATTTAAAAATGGGCAAAAGATGTGAATAGACATTTCACAAAAGAAGAAATAAGAATGGCTGATAACTATAAGAAAATGTGCTCAATATCAATAGTCATTAAGGAAATACAAATTAAAATCACAATGAGATAGTACTTCATACCCACTAGAATGACTATAATCAAATGATAAACAATAATAAGTATTGAGGAGGATGTGGAAAAACTGGAACCTTCGTACCTCACTTATGGAAATGTAAAATGGTACAGCCACTTTGGAATCTCTCATCATAGCATTATTCATAATAGCCCCCAAGCGGAAACAATTAAAAGGGCTATCAACTAGTGAATGGATAAACAAAACGTAGTATATTCATATAATGGAATATTATTCAGTCATACGCAGGAGTGAATTACTGATAACCTGCTACAATACGGATGAGCCTGAAAAACATTACGCTGGTGAAAAACATTGTCTGGTGAAAACCAGACAAAAAAGGTCATGTATTGTATGATTCATTTAGCTGAACTGCCTAGAAAAGGCAAATTTATAGAAACAGCAAGCAAAGCCGAATAGTGGTTGCCTGGGTCTAGAGGCGGGAGCTGAGACGAACTGCATATGGTAGGCACAGGAATCTTTTTCAGTTAATGAAAATGTTCCAAAACTGGAGTGTGATGATGTTTGCAAAATTCTATACTTATTAAAATTTATTAAATTGTACAATTAAAACAGGTGAATATAATGTAACGTAAATTATACTTCAATTCAATAAAGTCTTTTTTTAAAAACTCCACATGGATTCCAACTATTTATATCTACCAAAATTACCATTCCTTTAATCTCTGATAGTTTTTTTAAATGACAAAACTTTTCCCTAATCATTCCTGCCCTGCAATCAATTTTTTAACTTCCAATTTTTTAACAGGTTGTGAAAGCTAATTCTTAGAACTTTGATCCATTTTCTTTAATCTATATAATCAAGATGACAATTTTGATAATGAGTTTCTTTCATTCCCCAAAAACCCAATGAGTTGATGTAATCAGGCAAAATGAATGATCTAATGACTCAGTCTATAATACTACTTTACAAAGCTGTAATGATTCTAAAGCTCCCTAAGTCTGCTGAAGAAATAAAAATACCACCTGTCAAATAAAATGATTTATACATTCTCTGGTATGTACAGTATAAATCATTGTCTAACTCTGGCATGATACCCACTTTTACATCATAGGTTCTTAACCCTTTTTTGCCCTCTTCATGTGGAGAAACATAATTTACATTTGCTCTTCACTAGACTTCTTTTTTTCTCCTCAAGAAGTCCCAAATACAGCACCAATCTCTTTCCTCAGATTTCAGGAAAAAAGATGTCCTCCAACCCATCTATTCCCCAAAATATAACCTAGACAAGGTCTGTGTGTTCTCTGTAATGTATCTACCCTTGTGAAGAGAGAAATCATGGAAGACTGACACCAATAGTTTGGTTTTCCATTGATGATCAGATATATTCCTGATCCTATGCCCTCCATTTGCTGTTCCATTTCCAAGTCTCATCAGTGGCTTTAAGAAGTACCTGGCTTAGGGGCGCCTGGGTAGTTCAGTCAGTTAAGCATCGGACTCTTGATTTTAGCTCAGGTCGTGATCTCAGGGTCATGAGATCAAGTCCCACGTCAGGTTCTGTGCTGAGTGCGGAGCCTGCTTAAGATTCTCTTTCCTTCTCCCTCTGACCCTCTCAGGTCTTCCTCTCTCTCTCTCTCTCTCTCAAACAAAACAAAACAAAACAAAACCCATTTAAAGAAGTACCTGGTTTGGGCTGTGTTTGATCCACAAAGGGCCTGACGGTAGGTCATGTTTCATCATCATTCCCAACGAATCTTAAAAAAGGGAAAAAGGATTCTATCACTCTGTGGTTTACAGTTCAAACCTTGAAATTATAAAAAAAAGACATGTATAAATATATTTATAAATATAAAAATAAATGCAAAGATTTAATTTCATGTCAGTCTTTAGGCTTTAGTGTCATTCTAAGCATCTTCTTTCTCATATATTTCTAAATGTTAAATTCTGGGAAAATTAGTTACAACTGAATATTCATTATATTCATTAAATTACGTAGGTAGATTTTTTTTTTAATCTGGCCTAACAGGGATCTATTTAAATAAAAAATTAAGTCAGTAAATTCAACAAATGTCTACTGAACACATATTACGTAACAAGCCCTGGATATTTGGGGACAAATTAGGAACAATTTCCACCTTCAAGGAGTTCATAAGCTGTTGGGGGAAAATGAACCATAACTACATATAATTTAAATCAGATTAAGATAAGTACCTCAACATTAAAAAAAAAAATCCATGGAAGCAGAGGTTGCACCTGGAAATAGCAGAAGATTTCAAAAAGTTGACTTGACAAAAAGAAAGTAATGCTTCAGCTGGAATGGAATTGGAGGTGGGAGGTAGTAATAGAATCCTGGCGAAGAAAGCCAAGTGACATGAGGTATGCAAGTAGTATCAGGTAAGGGAGAACATACGGGGAGACAAGGCTGAAGTCTGATTAAGATAATAGTATTAGCTAATACTTATCGAGCATTTACTATGTGCCAAGTACCATTCAAAGCACTTTATTTGTATTAATTTATTTGATCCTCACAACCTTATGAGGAACATTCTATTATTCCATTTTAACGATGACAAAACTGAGGTAGAGAACGGTTAAATAATCTGTTCAGAGTTACACAGACGCAGCCAAATTATGGAGCCAGGATTTTGAAATACGTAAATAATAAAGGAAAAACAAACTCTGTCTTACCCCCCAACCATATTCATTATAAAAGCAGTTAACAGGTACTTTAAATATCTCTTCTCTTATTAATTCCTGGGCCACACTTCCAGACTTTGCTCAAATGCCTCCTTCTCTAAAAAGCTTTTCTTGATGCCCCCAACCGAACGATATTTCTTTCTCCTCTAAGCTTCATAACACTTCGTATCAATCTTATAGCAACAGACTATGAACAAAATCTTAATATTTGGTTCCTAGCATTACAGATTTTATGTGCATCATTCTCTCTTTCTTATTCTGCTTTAGCCTGATTCACTGTCTATTCTCCCCAAGTCCTAGGACAGTGCTCGAAGCCTTAAAATGCTAGCTAAATCTGTGGAGCGCTTACTCTTTGCAAGACATTGTGCTAAGCATTTTCGAGGAATTCTCTCACAAAATCCTTACAGCAACCCTATTCCTGATTCACTGCGTTCAATAGCCACTTTTAGCCCCTTCTGTGACAGATGAAATAACAGATGCACCTTAACCTCAGTAAGCAAAACAGATATGGCCCCCACTCTCAAGAAGCTCACAGTTCGGAGATTGGTACTCTTGGTAACCCTAAGTATCGAGAAGAGGAAAAGTGAGGTTCGAAGAAGTTAAGTTTAACTTGCTCGCCCAGAATCACACAGCGAAAAGTGGCAGAGTTGGAATTCGAACTCAGCTCTCCAGACTGGCTATTCGGGGCCCTGTGCGCCTAACCACTGTTCTTAAGGAGGCGTTTCATAAACATTACTGAAGGAAAAGTTTTAGAATACTTTTACACTACAATGAAAAATATCCCAAAGATAAGGAAGGTTTTACTCGATTTCTTTCCGTGGGAGGAGAGCAGGAACCGAGCAACAGTGCAGACGGCGGTGGCAGCAGTCTCCTGGGGTAGCCCAGCACCGCCGATCAAGCCATCTGCTGAGAAGACTCGCTCAGCATCGGACATTTCCCTGTGTCCCTCAAAGTGACTCCGCTGAGCCGTGTCCCTCCACGGGGTTCTTCCCGAACGTCAAGGCGCCGCTGCGCGCGGGGCGGTGTGGCCGAGTCACCGGCTCCACGGGCTACCAACCGGAGGCGTGGAGGCCGGGAGCGCAAGCGAACGACGCACAGCTCCTTCCTTAAAAGTGCCGCAACTATCCTGGAAAGGTGGGTTCAACCCCCGCCCCCCCGCAGAAGAGGCCACCTACACTGTGAGGCCCTACTTCCCACTGGACGTGAGGAAGCTGCCGGGAGGGGATTACGGGGCTCTACATACAACTCGGGCGCCCCTCTGGCCCTGAACAGCCGCCATCTGGCCGCGGGCGTCCCACGGCCCACAGCCGACCGCCCGAACTCTTCTCCAAGCGCCACCCTGGCAGCTGCACTGTTTGGCCTCGCCTACTCATCTCCTCAAACAAAAGGGTTTTCTACAACAGCGGCATCCCAAGATGTAAACCAGGCAGAAAGAGTCGCTTGGAGGCAGGTGTCTAATTCCCCTAATTTCTTAGGCCAACAGGAGACCACCCGACTTCACACCGAGGCCACCAGGTTTGGCGTTGGAGACGACCTGGAAGGGCGAGGCCCACAGCCCAGCGGCTCTTGGGGCGGAGCAGACAGGCCACCCCCGCCGCCGGCTAGACTCCGGCCCTCAAGCCCCGCACGCCGCCAGGCCCCGCCCCTGCGCCCAGCAGTTAGCCCGGCAACCGGCGCGCAGGGGCCGCGGCCCGGACGCAGAAAGAAGGCGTGGCCGGCGCGGGCCACAGGCCCCGCCCCTCGCCAATGGCCTGCTGCGCCGGCGCCGGGTGCTCCAGACCTAGCCCTCGCTCTGTGCCACACTACGCTGAGCGCATGCGCCTAGAGAAGAGGGCCGGTGAGGGCCCCCCACCGAGGGGAGGGGGAGACGGAAATGGAGGGGATCTGCGCGCACCGGCTCGCCCCCAGCCGGGCGCCGGCTGAAGGGCGCGTTAGGGGTAGAGCCGGGGGCGGTGATCGCAGGGGAGGTCGAGGCTAGGGCTCCGACCCGCAGCTGGAGCAGGGTCGCGGCGGCCCGCTGACCCGCCGGTGTTTGTGTGTACGTGCCCGCGCAGGGAGACATGGAGAACTGTTTGGCGGCCGCGGCGCTGAACGGGGTGGACCGACGTGCCCTACAGCGCACGGCTAGACTGGGTCAAGAAGTGCTGGAGCGGGCCAAGAGGAGGGCGGTGGACTGGCATTCGCGGGAGCTTCCCAAAAGCGGCGTGGGGTTCACTTCTCGGGAGCGGCCCTACCGAGAAAGACGGCCCGCAGCCGGCGCCCAGCGCCTTCTCCCGGGAGAGGTGAGGGCTCCTGTGCTGGGGGACCAGCCCGTTCGTTCGCTCCGGTGGCCTGCTGGCAACCCGGGCACGCCGAGCCCACGCCCCTGATTCAGCTTTGGCGGAAGCCCTAAAGTAACGGGACAGTGAACAGAAAAGTCCTTTGAAAATTCTTGACATGACAGATTCTTCTTCTTGGGTAGTTTACGGTACCGCTAGTGCTCGGCCCTGGTTGGTGACTTTTTTAGAAAAGTTCTTACATGCTACCGTCCGATATTACAGGAAAGCTAGCTAACCTTTCTTTGTCCTGGATAAACTGCGTGTCTGTTTATTCCTTTTAGAGTGGAATTCTTTCTCAGTAAGATCTTCTTGTAGACTTAAACTTGCAGAGACTTTTCAGAAAGTAAAACAGAAGCTATTCCCAAACTGACTTCATTCTCCAGTGGGGAGTGCCAGGTCTCACCTGTGATTTGCCGTTTACTCAAATAGAGAGAAGAAAGACAACCGACCCTAAGTGCTTCTTTCAGAACAATGGCAGAATTCATGGACTATACTTCAAGTCAGTGCGGGGTAAGTTGTGTAAGCCAAAGCATGCCCGATCCACCTGCAGATGGACCACAAAGGGGTCTTTGTGCAATCGAAGGAGAATCTGGAGACTACCCGTTTAGTATGCCCCACCTTCCTGGTTAGCTTGTAAACAGGGATTTAAATGAGGTGATAAATCCAAGTTAGAATTTATTCAGCAGATACTTACTGAACGTCTAACTCTGTGGGTATTATTGAGGATATACCAGTGAACAAGCCACAAAAGGTCTCTGTCCTCCCTGTTGTTTTCAGACTAGTGGGGGGCGGGGAAGCTTATTTGCTGAATTCCAACAATCAAGTCCAGATATTAGGGATTTTTTAAACTTTGAACTGAACTAACGTTAAAAAATATTAGTAAGGTCGTGCTGAACTGGAACTGAGCCTTTCTGGTTTTCAAAATGTATTGAAACAAAAACGGAAACAAAATGCCTACACCAGAATTTAACCTCAGTTTCAAGTCCCCGATAGTGTAGTTTTTAATTATGTCCCTATGAGTTTGTATCACTTGTTGGCCACCAAGGTGGTCGTGTGGAACAGATACAGTGCCCTCATCAGAGGTGGTGTGGCTTGCTGGCAGGAGCAGCCTCCTGGGAATCAGACCCATGGTCTGCCACTCACTGGCTATAATGCCCTGGGCCAGGTAGTCCCACTCAGCCTACCTTCCCTGTCATAAAGTGAAGATCTCGAAAGCACTTTCCAGCCTTTAGAGTCTGTTTCTTTGGTTTCCACTGAGAGATGAACACCAGAAAATTGTCCTTAACTATAGCATGAGGGACATAAATGAGATTTTTGGTATCATTCATTGAAATGGGTGTACAAAGGTTTTAAAGGCCTTCTTCTCAAAACTACATGCTAAGGTCATCTTTAAGTACTTTGAGGGAATGGTGAAAGCAGGCCAGCCTGCATCCAGGGAAATCCCCTGTATGGAAGGTACTCTATTATCTGGGAGTTGCAGCTGACTCTGTGGTCTTGTTCAGCCTTTTTTTTTTTTTTTTTTTTTTAAGATTTTATTTGTTTATTTGACAGAGAGAGACAGCCAGCAAGAGAGGGAACACAAGCAGGGGGAGTGGGCGAGGAAGAAGCAGGCTCCCAGCGGAGAAGCCTGATGTGGGGCTCGATCCCAGAATGCCGGGATCACACCCTGAGCCAAAGGCAGATGCTTAATGACTGAGCCACCCAGGCGCCCCTCTTTCAGCCTTAACATGATGTGATTCTTTTGTAGTTATAAAGGTGCTGGTCTACAAGGGAGAAGGAAGAGAATACCTTATTTCTGTCCTGTTTTTCATTTTCATATACTAAGATTTCAAAAAATCTCTAATCTCTCTACATCTTTTGTAAAATACCTATGACTCCAAGAACAGGATTCCAATCAATGAGATATGGTCCTGAGAATATTTTTATGTTATTCTGTTAAATGGCTTTAGAAAAATCCATAACTTCAGCTCTTCTGTGAAGAGATCAACTGAAACATTTTGATTCATGGTTCACTAAAAGGGATAACAATGGTCTTTGGTCTGAGGTTTAGCCAATTAGTGTGTTCTTCATTTCGATTTTCAGTCCATACTTCAGTTCAAGTGTCCACTCTGGAATGGAGTCTCAGAACCCTCAGGCTTTCTGGAGATAGAATTAAGAACAGTGTTCTGACTTTGCCTTTACAATTTTGAAGCAGCCCCAAAAATACGTTATTAGACCTATGTCTGGAAGTGCTTTCCCCAGCTTCCCATTCTTTTGGTCTCATGCCTTAAACACTGTTCGTACACTATGTTCAAAACAAGCAGACTGGTGATATCCTTATCATTAGTCATAATCAGGGGCAAGTCTAAGGTTAACTTCGAAGGGGAGGAAGGAAGCAGACAAAAAAAAAAATGTAACTGCTTTCTCATCCTTTAGATTATTCTTAAATTAGAGGCCTCTTCCTTCCCTCTGCACGGGGAGAACGGTTGCCTAGCTATTGAGTTTTTGTTACGTTTCCTGTCGTATCTCTAAATCTCAAGGAGATGCACCCCTCTTCCCTTGTCCTTGTCTGAGACTTGGACAATAACCATAGAACAGCTCATCAGAACTTGTGACGAGAAGAGATGGAAAGGCACATGTATTTGACATCAGGGCGAAGACGTTGTGAAAATTCTTTAACCTGGCAGAGAGCATGGTGGTGCCCAACTGTAGTTGGCCAGAGTTCTTGCCCTACAAAGGCAGCAGGTGGCAGCAAAGTCATGCCAAATGCAGTTTCCTCCTCTGCAGCCACTTCACGTGGGCTCAGATTCGTGTGCTGACTTCAGAGGCCTGTCAAGGGAGCAGGTTATTTACCTTCGCTCTGTTGCCTTCCTCCTTAACCATACTTTCCCCAAGTAGTGGAGGTTTTTTTTTTTGAAAATTTGACAAGACTATTTGCTTATCCAACATCTTTCACATTACTTCTGTAGAGATACTATTCATCTGTGCTGGAGGAAGGAGGGGCGGCCCACGTCTCTCGTTATCACAGAGGGAAGTCAGAGCTGCACTGGTGCTGGGACAGGGGGAATGCCCAGGTATGTATCCTCAGCTGTCCGCTCTGTGCCCTCAGCTCCCCCTCCCCCGCTTTTAACAGAATTATTTTCCTAGAGTATTAGAAAATAAACTATTAGTATTAGTAATGAACCATTACAGGCCTCTCACTACAGACTTACCTGTCTTTTTCCACACGTTCTGGGGAAGATTCTACTTGTTGAACTGATGCACTAGGAATTCATTGTTGTTTTTGAAGAGAATAGGCCTGTTATTTTGTTTTGTTTTTTTCTTTCTAAACGCCCCCTAGTTATACTCAGAGATGGCAAACTTAAGTTCAGAATCGAATCCACAAGTTGGATTCCTGACTTCTCTGGCCTGTGGGTTTAGGGAAAGGATGGGAGAGTGGCCCCAGGGGTATGAGTGAGGGCTGGATGCACACTGGAAGGCCCCTCCTGTTTCCCTGGCCTGGGATGTGTGGAGTAACACCAGAGCCCGAAACCTGGGTTCCCTTTTCTGGCCTGACCCTAAGGGAGTTACATGTGGGCAAGAGTCATTCCTGTCCCTCCCGTTCCTTCCTATAAAATGTAAGTTGGTGCCTCTAAAGGGAATTCTGGTTTTCCCCGCTAGTACTGGGACTCCTGGGAGAAGCACAGAAGAGAATTCTATTTTCTGAGAGCCTGTTAAGTCTCAGTCACTCTTTTACTTTAAATCTCCAATCTAGTATCCCCATGTTGTAGACTAGGAAACTGAGGCTTAGAGAACTTAATTTGCCCTTTTCAGTGAAGCAGGAGATAGGATTCAAATTCAGGTCTGACTCCAAAGCCCATAGAAATATAAAAAGCAATCACAGTAAACATCTGACTACAAATACCTCACAGAATTCACTAAAAGCCTTAACAACTTGGGAGACAACTTAGAAGAAACCGACAGAACAATTATTAGTTCCTAATAAAGTAAGAGAAAGTTCTCTTTACAATCCAGAAGTCGAAGTCTAGGCACTAATCAGGGTTTCTGCTTGTCTCTTCAGAGAAAAGACACCTCCCTCGGTCTTGGAGACTTCTGTCACGCGTCAGGGCGTGCTCTCGCAGCATCCCAGCATGTGAGTACAGACCTCCTCGTTCCGGGCTTCACGACCAGTGTCATTCCATGAACTAGTTGGGCCGGTTATAGGGTCCTTTGTACCAGATCTATGGTATTTTTAAGTTGGGGTGTTTCACTCTTGAGAAAAGTGTACACCATTTGGATTCAGTGTAAAATTGTGTTTTCCTCAGTATCCTTCCTTCACTTAAAGCTTAAGGGATACTTTTTGTGCCTGAACTCCTCGTTGTGGTTGGAAAGAATGTGAAGTATTCACATCGCAGCTCCTGCAGCTCAGCTGGGCTGGCCCTGGGTCCTGCTGGAATTCCACCATCTGTTCAAGCAGCAGGAGGGGCCTGACCCTCCTGCTTACAAAGTGAAAACCATTGCTGAAATTCTGAAACATATAAATTTGGTTAGATCGAGTTCCAGAACGTTTGAAGGGATTTGTCGTCATTTTCCACAAGTGTTTCTCTGTTAAAAACACAGTGATGAGTTTTTCATTTTTAGGGTAAAGAAGTACTCATTAGTTCATGAACCCAGGGAATTTTTGGGGACTTGGAAGGTCTGGAATTCGGAGGAAAGGAACTCCAGCATGTTGCTGCAATAGTTTGCTTAATCTTTGTTTGTATACAGTGCGGTCCTAGCCAGCACTCAGAATATACTGGAGTTAGTAACAACTAAGAATGTTCTGCTTCTAGTACAAATATAAGTTAGGTTAAGATGCCTCCCATACTTGCTGGATTTGGGTAATGCTAATCTTCCTGATATTTGTGGTATCGGAATCACGGATCCCAATCTCAGCCCGTGTTTCCTTTTATGAAGACAAATGAAGTATCCTTGGCTTTCTGCAATTCTGTTACGGTTGTATTTTCTGAAATCGACTTTTGTATACTTACACGGTTGAAGACCAATAAATAGTTGTGGCGTAGTCATTTACATTCACGTCAGTTACATGAGAAGACCAAATTTGCAATAACTGGGCATGAAAGGATAGAACATAAAGCAGCTTTGGAAAAAGTTGGCTTTAACTCTGTGCAAGGTGGAGGCGGGGAGGAAGTTTCATAAAAGTGTAAATATTACCACTTATTCCTCCCGGTAGAGTTTGCTGGCCAGTAATTTGTTGTTCTCCCCCCTGGGTGTGGTGGCAGAGATGACAGCTGCTGCCTGTGGCTCCTTCTGAGCATGGAGGAAGCACGTGGGGTGGGGGGCGGGGGGTTCCCAGCTGTGGGATAGCAGCTTCGGCTCTTAGGCTCTTTTCTGGTTTGCAACTTTGCGCTCTGCCATTTGAACTGAGACCCCTCCTCTGCCTGCACTTCTGCCCACTTCCCAGCCGTGTGTCAAGTCTGTCCTTGGAGGACACTCTGTGCTCAGCACAGCTTTAAACACAAGGCTTTCCACTAACTCCAGCTTCCAGTGTTTCGCCTTGTAGGAGAACCAGTCCTCCAAGGGGGGCTTTGGCCAGCCAGCTGACTTGCTGCATGACGAAATGGAGTCCACTCATAGTATGCTCAGCTTTTGGAGAAAAGAATATTTCATCTTCCACATCATGAATTTAGCAAACAAAGCACAGTTGAAAAGATTCTCGTTATTCCATGGTGCCTTGTCGTTACTGCTGATCTGTGTGCCGCTGTCCACCTTTGAGCCCCAAGACAATGATCATTCGCCTTTCTCTCTACCTAATTCTTCTCTTTCTGCCACGATCAGGACCCTTCCTGTTCGTATAGCATTCTAGCACTTGCCAGGTGTTTTCACGTACGTGCTTATTTGTGACGTAGGTATTACCACAGCTTTAGAAATAAGGAAACAAGCACAGGGAGACGTTGAGACTTCCCTAAGTGACATTCCTATTGTCTGGCCAGGCCGAGCCTTGAAAGCAGGGCCTCGGTCTCCCAGCCCGGTGCTTCATCCCACTGCGCCCCTGGCACACAAGGTGGCCTGGTGGTGTCGTGACCTACAGTCTCTCAACAGCTAATACCTGTTTTTCCTTGCAGGCTGAGAACACCTCTAAGGACCTCTACATAGAAGTATATCCAGGGACCTATTCTGTCACTGTGGGTACAAATGACTTAACCAAGACTCAGGTGGTAGCAGTCGACTCGGGACAGAGTGTGGACTTGGTCTTCCCCGTATGATGTGGCCCATCATGGCTATCACATCACCTTTTTTTTAAGTAGCAAGAAGAATAAAGTCACTGTATGATTCTTTTCATATTTACACAGTAATCCTGCTTTCAGGGCTGACTGTAGAGGGTCAGCCTTCCTGGGAACTGGAGTTTGTCTCCTTCAGTGCCTATTTTAACTTAAACGTCTAGAAGCCCCCACCCCCACTTTCTGCTGAAAGTCATAATGTAATAATGCTGTCCGAGTAGTTTTTAACTGCTTACTTTCCAGGTGAAGGCGAATTGTGATAATAAAGGGAGCGATTTGGAAATGAAGAGAGTTCGTTTTTATTGGCATGGAGAGGTGAGACAGTGTCGCTCGTGGGCAGCTGTAGGTTTATGAGAAGGCGACAGAGAGGCTGTGGAAGCGTTTGCCCAGAGCAGGCCAACCACGCCCTATGCTTCTGTGGAAGAGGCCCCCTGGAGCAGGCCCCCCGCAGGACCGCCGGGGGGGGGGGGGACCGGACCGCCGGGCTCCTGTGCCCCTCAGCGCAGGTGCCTTCGCGCCACTCATGTGCGGGCAAGTCTGTGCGTGAGGATGCGGCTGCTATGCGCCCGCCACGTGTGACCTACGCTCTGCCCCGGCCACCGCTTAGTAGCGCCGCCTCAGGTGGTCAGCACCACTGCTCTTCTAGCTTCCTGTAAGAGGAAAAGTCCTGAGGGTCTGATGCTGACTGTAATTTTAAGGATCAAAAGTCACTGATTTTAAAAAGTCCATGATGTGCCCTAAACTCCTCAGAGACGCCAGGCCAACAGCAGTGCTGTGTCGGCCAGTTCGGTTTTGCCTGGTAGTTCATCCCATTCTGAACATGACAGGTCCTTCCTCAGGACAAACGCCAGTGTTTTATGTGATGAGAACCAAGTTTTGAGTAGGGCTGTGTTAGCATTCCTAGTGAGGAACAGACTCCCACGGACGGAGGGCCTCGTCAAGCAGACCCATGCCCATGACCGTAGGGTCAAGTGTCACTTAAATGAGATCCTTGCCTCCGTAAGAAGCCTGTGATCAGCTCTGTGGGTTCTGTAAGCCTTCGGAAGTGGAATGCAAAATTGTGGGTGTGTGCATTTTCCTGAGAAGAGAGCGTGGGAGTTCTCATTCTCAAAAGGGGCACGAAGGGGGCGCCTGGGTGGCACAGCGGTTAAGCGTCTGCCTTCGGCTCAGGGCGTGATCCCGGCGTTATGGGATCGAGCCCCATGTCAGGCTCCTCTGCTATGAGCCTGCTTCTTCCTCTCCCACTCCCCCTGCTTGTGTTCCCTCTCTCGCTGGCTGTCTCTATCTCTGTCGAATAAATAAATAAAATCTTCAAAAGGGGCACGAAGAACCACGTGAGGAGTCCTTAGGAGCCCCTTCCCAACCAGCCTGCTTTACCTGGCTCCTCAGGGCTCCCAGTCTGAGGGCATTCTGGTCTCTCCGGTGGGTTGCTGTTCCCTGACTCCATTTTCTGTGTTCACCATCTTCTGGTGGGGTCTGTGGTGGCTTCACGCCACTTGCTTCCAGGACCAGCTCCTTCGTATTCCCCGGCACTACACTCTGTCCCCTTTGTTGTTTGTTGCCCCTCTTTTCTCTCCAGGTGGTTCCATGTCTTGTTCCTAAACCCCAAATTCAATGAGTTATGTTGCACGTGCCACCATGGGATTAGTCCTGATGACCGAAGTAGAACTATGTGAAGGATCCCAGAATCTAACTGGAAGCTCCTACCACTGCTCTCTATTTTTAAAGTGAAATAAAGGTTGTGTCATTTCTGGCCATTATGCTTTTTGGATAGGTTATATCTGATAACCACATTTGGAATTAGGTGGGAGAAGGTATCAGACACAATTTCCAGAACAGCAAAGGTAGCCAACTGCCACCTGTCAAAGGAGCTTAGAGATCACCCTCGTCATGGGGCGCCTGGGTGGCACAGCGGTTAAGCGTCTGCCTTCGGCTCAGGGCGTGATCCCGGTGTTCTGGGATCGAGCCCCACATCGGGCTCCTCTGCTATGAGCCTGCTTCTTCCTCTCCCACTCCCCCTGCTTGTGTTCCCTCTCTCACTGGCTGTCTCTATCTCTGTCAAATAAATAAATAAAATCTTTAAAAAAAAAAAAATCACACTGGTCACAAAGAAGAGGTAGTAAGCTGGGGGCGGTTTAAGAGGTTGGGTGTGAGGCGAAACAAAATAATGGGAGATGTGACTCCCTGGGGAGTAAGAAAACAACCTGAAAAGGAGGGACTACTTTACAGGAATCCATCGCTTCCTGGCTTTTAAACTACAGATTGAATCCTGATTCAGTCACAAGCTTAGGAGGAGAGCAAAGGAACTGCGGGCAGCCAGCAGCCTGGCCTTTCTAGAAGGGGATCAAACAGGAACTTGAGAGTAACAAAAAGCGTGGAGGGCAGAGGGACCCACACCAGAGGATGCCCGTGAGGCAGAGCCTAAGACTGACCGTCAGACATCAGTATTTGAGCATTTAGGAGAAGCAAAGCAGCACGTTTCCCTAAAAGCAGACGAAATCTGGAGGGGGAGGAAAGGAAAGCTCTGGTGTTTGCCATTGTTTCCAAGCTGGTGCACACCTGGTTTTCTGCGCCTCAGCCTCACTAGTCAGCTGCGGCACCCAACGCCCCATCTGCGACAAGAGCCGGGGATGGCCCCTTTCTCCACACTCTAACTCAAGTGTATTCTCCACAGCTTTGGGCTTGGGACCTGGCAGAGGGCAGGCACAGGAATCCTCATGGTTCAGCTCTAAGAATTAACCTTTGCCTGGAGCATAACAAATGATTTAGTACCTAAGGGAAAACCAGACCAAGTACCTGAAGGTACCATATTTATCTTCTTTATGGACAATTACTAGAATTTTGTGGGGCGGGGTGGGGGGGAACAAAACTTTAGATCTGTTTAAATGTGATGGGGAGAGCGACTGAATGTGGGTGGCTGGTCAGTGGAGGGAGAACAAAGCAGTGTACGCTTAGGGAAAATAGGTGTGGACTTAACCAGGTTTGGAACCAGTCTAGATGGAATGCTGGGGAGCAAAGCTATAGCACTGGGAACACAGAGCTGGTGCCCAAATCCTGTGTGACCACCATAGTCCCTCTGGTTACCCCACTGGCGTTGCCCCCCTGAGGCCGGGCCTGGTGCTTCTCTGTTGCTCCCTACAAACTCCTGTCTACGGGCTAGGTACAGCTTTTCTTTCTCCAGCCTGCTGAAGCAGGAGGCAGTGGAAGCTATGGCGAATTTAGCATGAAAACTTAGCGTGGGCACCATTTTCTTTATAGTATCGCCTGAAGGGAGGATGTATCTGAGAGGAACAGTTGTTTCCAAGTAGCTTCTTCCAGCACGTCTCACAGCCTCTCACTGTGAGATCCATGACCCATCTTCCAGAAGCCCAAGAGCCTGCCCCGCTCTATATTTTCAATACAAAGTCTCCTGTCAGAGGGGAGGAGGAGCTCAGCTGCACATAGCTGGCTTCTTGTTCCTCTAGTTTTCTCCCTGGGGTAGGGGAAAATCCCACAGCTGGAAAGCCAAGGAAGGTCTAGAACGCTCCTAGAGAGTACGACAGCAGCCAACTTATATCCATTCCCACCCACACCCCCAAAGCTCAGGGGTCCAGGAGTCACCAAGAAAGTCTCTCTGTGTAGAAACAATTTCTCAACTTTTTGGAACTGAAGACCAATGAAGTTCTTTCCCCTGGGGCAAGAGTGAAATCCTCGTGGGCTATGAGGTCCCTCAGCTGTCCTGGAAACAGGGCAGTGGCTTCAAATAGGGACCCACAGTGGGTCCCAATGTGAGTGGTGTCTGGAGATCTTTCAGCCCTTAGCAGTGGTACTCTAAGCACACAGCCTCCCTGCCCCGGACTGAATGTTCATTTAGTTCACTCAGTGTTCAGTTAGTGACCCCCAGGCCCCAGGAATCTAGTCTAGGGCTGGGCTTATCCCAGCCCCCTCTGCCAGCTGACAGGCTTCTGCTCTTTCTGGGCCCCGCTGGGAGTCTAGATAAGACAGGCATAAGGCATGTCAGTGATACACGGCTTCTAAGCCCGTAAGGGCGTCACATGGTTCCCAGCTCAAGGTGAAGATGGGGATGGCTGCGGATTGACAGGAACACTGCCTCCCCTTCTCGTAAGGAGTGAGCAGCATGATGCAGTGCTTCTACCCACTCGGATTTACTAAGGGGACCATTGGAGAGTAGGGCCTGATGACCAATGAATGTTTAAAGACCAGTTGTTGTGTCTCTCTGGGCACTGAAGACACTAATCAGCACCTGGAGGCATTTTGACTATTCAGCTAGAGAAAAATCAAGGGCTCCAAGAAAAAAAGGTGGGGGTGGGGGAGGGTGGCAAAAACAGACAATGGCAGCACCCTCTCCCTAGAGACTAGTGAAGAAGGAGAAGACTACTGTTAGACAGGGATGCAGACCTTTGCATGAAGATCAGCCCATCTTCTCCTACCGGGTTTTACTGCTCAAATGGAAACCTACTATTTCCCTTTTATCACAGCCTCCCCTTCCACATGGCCACACTCCCAAGTGTGACTTCCAATCCCAACACAGTGGACCCGTGCATGAGATTCCTAAGAGACACGTGGTAGGGAAGGGAACAGGGCCCTCAGCCCTGCCTTAAAGAAGGTACACCTACCTGGCTTCCCAGGATGTGGCTCAGACCCATTTCTCCTCCAGTACCTCCACTCAGGCTGGCAGAGGCCACCCTGCCTCCTCGGGGACTTCTCAAGAAGGATGGGGTCTGTGTTGACTGTGCTGTCCACCATCAGCCTCTGGGGGAGGCCCATCTGCAGCTCATTCTCCAAATCCTCTTCAGAAGAAGAGGAAGAGGAAGAAGAAGAAACCCCCAGGGGAGCTCGCACTGTTCCTCCCTCTTTTTCAGGACCCTCTAGGGGCAAATGTGCTGCGGGCCTCAGTTCCACCTCTGGATGTTCTTTGGCTGTGACCCCTGAGGCCCTGGCTAGAGGCCACCAGGTAGGTCCAGCCAAGGGGCAACAGCAGAGGCAGCCCTGGCCCAGCAGTTGGCAGCAGGCCTGGGAGAGGCAGGGAGGACACAGGAACGGAGCGCCCAGAGAAAGCCCAGTGGTGACATGTCCAGTGGCTGGTCCCAGCAGACAGCAGCAAGGGGCCCAAAGGAGGGGGCTGGGGTGCTCCTTGATTAAAGGCTTGTGCAGCCTCTCCACAGCCTTCTTCCAGACAGCGGGGGGCACCCACCTGACCCCACCTCGAGGCACAGTAGCTGTCTTGCCATTCCAGAAGTGAACAGTAATTTCTTCTTCTTTTGATGCTATGTAACAGAAAGAGCAACATTTTCTTACAATTACCTCTTCTATAGCATGGGACAAGGTTTCTCCTAGCCCTCAAAGCAAACCTCAGGGTGGCCCCCTGCTCCTTGTCCTCCTCCAGTGCACCTCTCCATGGACAGCCTGCCGGGAACATTCCTGCACCCGCTCCATATTTACTGCCACTTCCCGGTGCACTGGCATGTACCTCCTGGTTTCGATTTTCATGGGGGAAGAGGAGAAGCCTCCTCCTGTCATTCTGGAAATCGCAATGATACTGACTGCTGGGCCCTGCAGAAGGGGACTGTCCCAGTCTGTGGATAACTTGATGGGGGACCAGTCATGAGTACTGGTGCGACCCCAGTTTAACCCCATCACACAACAGGTTAGCGAACCCACAAAGACATAATAGTTTTAGGCTATTTTGCCCTGATGAAAGGTAATTTATCATCCGAAAGCTATGATTTGTGTATCTGTTGCCACACCCAGGATTAAGCTGCAAGTGAGGGGGGCAAGGATTTCTTTCTTTCTTTATTCCTTTTCCTTCCTTCCTTCCTTCCTTCCTTCCTTCCTTCCTTCCTCCCTCCCTCCCTCCCTCCCTCCCTCCCTCCCTTCCTTCCTTCCTTCCTTCCTTCCTTCCTTCCTTCCTTCCTTCCTTCCTTCCTTCACCTCTAAGATCCTCAGCTCACCTCTAAGACACCTCTTGCTCTCTCCTACCAGCCTGGCTCCCCCTGGGGACCGCCAGGTCAGAACAGCTTCACTTACCTCTCTGGGGGTCTCTTGCCTCCGGGGCCAAGAGAACGGTGCCAGGGCCATACCGCTGTCGGTCTGGCTCCCAGGGTGCAAGCACCTTGTCCCCAGGTCGCAGTGAGCGTTCAGTGGATGGCAAGAACTGAATGACGTCATCTTCTAAGACCACATTCTGCCTCTGGGCTGGCAGCTTTGGGTCTGTGATGAGGGGAACCTCAAATTCCACAAGCAGGCCTCCCCGTCTCTCCAGCTGTGAAAAGAAAACACAATAAGATCTGGCGTGCGGAAGTGTAACAGGGAGCCCCGTGGTTCCCCGCAATGCCCTGCAACCAGGCCCAGGGCCTTCCTTACAAACAGTGAGGGCGCTCTAGAGAAGGGACAGGGACAGATGCTGTTAGAGCTGATTGTGGCGGAGACAGACAAGCTGCAGTGTGGACGCTCTTCCCTTGACCTCTTTTTGCCATGGGCAACTCTTGTGTATCACTTTCCGCCCTTCCTTTCCCGTTCTCCTCCTCTTCCTGTTTTTCTTTGCTCCTCTATATATTTGGCCTGCAATTCCCAGGGATAACCTGGGTCCTTTGGATCTTTCTCCAGTGCACTCCCCCTCCTCCCAGCACTTCTGAAAAGTGTTATCCCTGCGTCCAAGACCAACCAGGGATATGTATTCACCCACAGGCCCAGCGTGAGCTGTGGCCTAAGGTGAGGGCAGCCTTCAGCACTACGAGGAGGAGAGGTCTGGCTAAGCAAATGAACATCGTAAAAGAGAGGGCAGGAGAAGTCTTTAAGCTAATTAAAATTTTGAGAACTCCATATGATTTGAAAGAGAAATAAAATCTGGTTACAAATTACTTTAATCACTAGACAGCCTATTATTGGAGCAAAACGCTGCTAATATTTCATTTGAAGTCACATATTAGTTCCTTGAAAATGACAAAATAACTTTTGAATGGAAATTCTAAAATTCATTTTTTTGAAATTCACACTAGTCTTCTCTCCATGAATCCACAGTCACAACGTCTGACTCTAAGAAGAAGAGAAAAACTCCAAAGAAGGAAGTAGCCATGGAAGTAAAGCGCAGGCCTGGCTCCTCGCATGTGGGGGACCAGGCTTCCGTGTGTTCAGGCAGAAACATGCATGTGGGCATGTTTTATTTCTCTTCCCCTTAGGCTGGTGCCCATCATTCAACACACTGAATTTTCCTGAACAGAGCACTTTTTACTGTCAATTTTTTTCACTGTCACAAGTTCAGTTCTATCCCTCTCTCAAATGCATCTGATACAATCCTAACCCCTAGTACCTCAGGTTGTGACCTTTTTTGGAAATAGGATCATTGCAGATATAATTAGTTAAGACAAAGTCATACTAGGCTGAGTAGGGTGGGTGCCTCACCCAATGACTAATATTCCTATAGAAAGGGGAAATTTGGACACAGACATGCACAGGGGGAAGATACCATGTGAAGGTGGGGCAAAGATTGGGGTGACGCTTCTATAAGCCAAGGAGCACCACAGATGGTCAGCAAGCCACCGCAAGTTAGTCAGGGAAGGCGTGTAGAATAGATTCTCCCTCACGACCCTCAAAAGAACCAACGTGCCAACACCTGTCAGTTCAGTCCCCAGAACTGAGAGACAATACACTTCTGTTCTTTAAGTCCCCCCGTTTGTGCTACCCTGTTACACAGCCCTAGCAAACTAATACACTCACTGCCATTACATTTCCCTTCTAGAACCTGGCCATGAAAGCTGTGCACTTATCCAAGAAACTGTCCTGCTGGGCACACAGCTGAGGCATAGCAGGTATGACAGGGCCACCCCGAGGAGTGCACTGGGAGATGTGAGGAACTTGCCTCTGGAGCAGCCTTTATCTGAGCCCGGTAATAAAAGCCATCTGGTCCCCTTCTTGCCAGGACCCAGGTGTCAGCAGCAGCTCCGACTCTTCTCAACCAGCCAGGCCCCTGCCATGCTGAGTCAGCAATGTGGAGACACGGGTGGTAAGATGCATATCTGGGAAAAAGCAAATGGAATTAGGGAATGGAGAAGACCGAGCCCTAAAAACATCAAGAACCGCATTTCACAGATCTGAGCAGCACCGCAGCGTGCATATGACATGGAAGGCTGTGTGGAACAGAAATCCATGTAGAAAGTGGCTGATGATCTGTGACTTCCAGTAAGACAAGGAAAACTGCTGGAAGGGGCAGAAGGAGAGGACAGTGAAGGGAACTATCATTTGGGGATTGAGAATTGCTTCAAGGTCATTAAAACGAGATTAGCCTGGATATATTCAAGTGAATTAATGCTGGTTCTGAGACTGAACAGCGGACCAGGAAAGAGCACTGGGGAGGTAAATCCAAAGGCAGTGTGTGGGAATTCAGGATGAGGCAAGCACGTTTGGATGGCACCAAAGGAGTAACATGGGAAGGATGCTTGGTGCTATGGGGTCAGAAGAGAGGAGGAAGTGTTTGAGCAGGGGAAGCACAGAGGAGGGCGCTAAGGGGCTGAGAAACAGGAAAAAGGAGAAGCTACTCCTGGAGAGGTTTGTGGACAGGGCCAAACCGGGGGTGCAGTGTTGGGGGAGGTTATTGAGTCAGGGTTTGGGTTACTGAAGAAACTGTTTACTTTGTGGACAACCCTGGAGGCAGGGAAGCTGAACTCTGGCTTTGAATGAAGACGGTCACATAGGTGAACCCAGAAAGCGGGCTCTTAAGGGTTCAAGCTGGCATGTCCCTAACCCGGGCACGGACACAAGTGAGTCCCTGGGACTGACACCACTTGTATATGCTTGAGAGCTGAGCTTCCTTTCCTTCTGCAATCACACTAGACAGCCCACCCAGGATTCGGTTCCGGAAGGGCCAGGATCACTGAGGGTTACTGAAGGAACCTGAGGCGGTGCCCGGGGCCCTCGTCTTAGCTGTCGGTTGCAGAAGCCCTAATTTCTCCTGCGGTGCAGGGCTAGTCTTGCAGTTGATGGTGAAAACGAGCTAGAAGCTCTCTAACTGGTGATGCCTGACTGCCTTCTCTACACGTGCCAACTCTGACATCGGCCACCTTGCCACACGGCGCTACGAGGAGCACGGTTTAGACGGGAGCGATGGAACACCACGAGCAAATCATGGCCCACACCTGAAGAACCCGTTCAGCCTTCCCAGGAAGCAGCTGGTCCCCCCCGCGGTACACCGTCGAGCGCCAAGAACAGAGAGGAACGAGAGGGGCCGAGACTAGTACCTGGTGAGCGGGTTGTGCCGGGTGAGCCGGGTGCTTGGATGGCAAAGCGGCGGGGCAAGGAGAGCTCCCGGGGAGGCAGCGCCCGTCCAGGAAGGGGGCTTCAGGGTCGCGGCCGCGCCGCGGTATTTGGGCGAAGGCGTGCCAGGCCTTGCAGAGGATTCCATGGCCTTGGGAGGAGAAATCACGCGAGAACAAGCGCCGCGGTTCCCGAGCGGCCGCCCCAGCCCCGCGGAGGACGCCTGGCCGACGACGCTCAGCTCTGCTCGCGCAGCCGCCGGCGGTTCTCTGAATCCTGCCCTGCGGACCTCAGCGCACGAGACCGGGAGGGGCTGAAGGAGCAGTGCTGTGACTTGACAGAAAGCCGGCGTGGAATGCGCGGCAGCCTGCTGGCTGCGTGCTCACGTCACCACGGCGCTCCAGCTGTGTCTCGGGAGGTAACACGGGGCAAGCACCTGGCTGATCTGTGGCTCAGTATACCTGTTTCCCGCCTCCCCAGTTGTAGGGACTCCCAGGGATAGAACAGAACTTCCCTTCACAAGGATGGCTGGCCTACCCCTGGTGACAAGCTGACCCCTACTCTTTTTTTTTTTTTTTAAGATTTTATTTATTTATGTGACAGAGAGAGACGGCCAGCGAGAGAGGGAACACAAGCAGGGGGAGTGGGAGAGGAAGAAGCAGGCTCCCAGCGGAGGAGCCCGATGTGGGGCTCGATCCCATAACACCGGGATCACGCCCTGAGCCGAAGGCAGACCCTTAACGACTGCGCCACCCAGGCGCCCCAGACCCCTCATCTAAGCCACAGACTCCCTTCCTAATCCAGTGACCTCCAGGACTAACTCTAGCCCCAGCTGAGATCCCAGGGTCATGTCCTCCACAGACCCGTTCAGACGCGACAGCTGCCCCCCGCGGGGCCCAAGATCACACTCCGCTGCCCCCGCCCACCAGAGCTCGGTTAGGGTCTGCCCCTGCCCAAGTCCACAGGTCGGACCCCAAGGGGACTTACCCACAGCCCCAAATTCCTCCACCTCAGCCTTCTGACAGTTGGGGCTCAGGGCCTCAGCCCGACTGACTCCTGGTTGCCAGGCACGTTGCCATGGCTGCGAGCCAGCAGGAGCGCTGTGGACTGAGTGGGCTGAGCATGTGCAGAGAGGTGGCAGGGGCCTTGGGAGGCGTGGGCAGGGCAAGGGGGCAAGGGTTTCTCCGGGGAAACAGGGACAGGGGGTACTGGAGAGAAGGGTCACCGCAGCCTCAGTTCCCCGAAGCTCAGTCTTCCCCACAGCTAGAAGAGACAGTCACGGTGGGAAGCCCTCATGAATCCCAGGGGAGTCTGGTGAGGGAGGGGGCTACCCTACAGAAACTGAGGGCTACTGATCTGCCTCCATCCTGTGCAGACAGGAGGCTGGGTCCAGTGAGCCACTGGCTGGCTGACGGACTCTAGGATAGAATTTGTCTGTAGTTTAAGGCAAAACCACCAGAGGTGTGGGTATGTTTGTCTGTAACAGACAGGACCCCGCAAAGGAGCAGAGATGTGGCGACCACTTGGGGGTGATGGGAGTGGACATTGGTGACCAAGGGAACAGAAGTCTGGACTCTGCTGTCATTTGAACATCCATGGGACAGGACGTCCTGCTCCGGGGATGGGTAAGCATGGGCGTGTTCCCCAGCCTCCCCAATGAGAATAAATCTCAGGACTTCTGTTGGGAGTCCTGGGTATATACTCTCTCTTTCCTCTTATACATAAATGAGAAAGTACATGGTTCTGGGAGCCTCTGACTGCCTTTTGGGGACACTGAAGCTATTCCCAGAGAAAGGGATGATAGAAACAAAACAGGTTCTCAGTGACATTGTGGAGCCCTGCCTGAAGGCAGCCCTAGAGCTAGATGCTTCAGTTAGGCGAACTTGTACTGATTATACAAATTTGGATTGGATTTTTCTCTTACTTGCAACCAAAAGATGACTGCCCTCCCAGAGCCTAACTTTGCAGTTATGTCAGGAGAGTGACTGTTGCTAAGGATCACACATGTAAAGGCTGAGAGTTATTTGGTGCAGAAAGTTAGAGTCCAAGAAAGACCAATGGAGTCTCTGGCAGTGAAAGAAGGATATCTGAATAAGATGGGTGGGATTTCAATGATGGAGGGAAATAGGAGAACATTCCAGTGTAGGAGGCAAGAGCTAAGAGAGAAAGATGCACTTACAAGATTGCTTTTCTCTTTTGGAGAAAATAGACTATCATGAGAAAATCAAGGTGTGACAGATTGATGGGAGCTTTGAAAACCAGGCAGATAAATGTAAACAACATGGTAGTCAAAAGGAAGACGTCATGGGGTTTGAGCAATGAAGTGACATGAAATGCTTTAAGAAAAAACATCAGAGCGAGAATGTAGCCAGTCAAGACTAGACCCCAGAAGGCCAGGAGGAGACTCTTAAGAGTGACCCAGGTAAGACGTGACAGGATTGGAATAGGAAAATAGTAACACCAAATATTTACCCATAACATCTACCTGATTTGAGGCTCTTTGCTGGTTGCTAGGAATATAGAAGGAATAAGACTGGTCCCTGTCTACTGAAGAGATAGATGTGTGATACAGTGTGTAAAGATAGTAGGATAGGAACTGCAAGGAAATATGTGTACAAAATAAAGGAACACGTAATGGCTGGAATGGGAAGACTTCATAGAGGTGACAGTGGAGATGAATGTGCTAGGGTGTGGGATGTCCTGACTGGGCTTGGTGATGGATGGGACCCGGGAGTTAAGGGAGAAGGAAGAGCTGACACAGTCATGGGAATGGAAATAGAGACATTTTGAAGGCAGTCTCCAAGATATGGGGCAGTGACTGTCCTTCCTCGAGGTGAAGGACAGGTGTGGCCCCTGTACATTTTCTGGCCAGGAGAACCTGCAGAATGGTGATGCTATGGACAATACAAGATTAATAATAATAATAACGGTTATGAATACTTGTGTGTCAGGCATTGTTAATTCTCCTAGTAAACATATGGGGGAATAGTTGCTGTTGTTATTATTATTCTCATTCTCTGGACGAAGAACTGAGACATGGAGAGGAGAGAGCAGAGTCGTAGTTCAAACTGAGGCAGTTTGATTCCAAGACTCCACAGCCTTCTTAACCCCTCGACTGAGCTGCCTGAAAAGTCTTCTGCATACAGGAAAAAGATGACTCCAAAATAATTTCAAATGACAATGAGATTTTGTTAGCTAGCTTTGCCTCCACCCTGGGTCACTCTCCATCACGACATGGGTAAGGTATAGATGTACAGATTTCCTGTCAACCCCAAATTATAATAATGAGAACTACCAGACTTTGACAAACCAAGGGAGGTTCATTGTGATCGCTTAGCACGAAGTGTTTGCAAAGGGCAGTACAAGCATTGACTACTCATTGGTCAGACTTCACAATACTTTTGTGAGGGTTTCTCACAGCTGAGCCCCTGGCCAAGTGTGTGAGAAGGGCAAGGTGAGGGGTATAGAGAATCCTGGGGACCCCTGCTCCCCTAAAGTTCTTGAAAGAAATCACCAAAGCTTAAGACGCATCTTCTCAATCCCCATAAGATCACGTTTAGTACACCCGAACCCTGGTAGGAAACACCCAGCAAAGCCGGACCTTTGAGCTGTTACCTCCCTGTGCAGAAGTTACATTTAGGAAAAACTAGTGAATGATGCTGTAATAAAACCATTTTGTGAAATTATTTGTTTCTTTTCAGAAACGCTAAATCAAATGATTCTAAAAATGGGGTCAGTGTGGCAGCTGGTGACTGCCATTATGGAGGAAGCTTTCCCAGGGTTATTCTTGGTCTCAGCCTTATCAGGGTGCAGAAGAGACTGCAGGTAATTAATATACTTGATGGCAGCTCTGAGGGTCTCCACTTTGCTGAGTCGCTTCTCCAAGTACTCCTCCGGTAGGTGATGTCGGAGCTGGGCGTAGCCTTCATTGACACACTTCACTCGCTGCCTTTCCCGCTCATTCCTTTTGCGGATGAAAGCCGGCCCATAGGAGTATTCACACCTTCTATAATTTGGATAAGGCATTGGGAAGGAGAAGGGGCAGGGTTCACCATAATTCTCCATGATCAGGGAATCGCTGGGAAAGGGCAGCAATGGCAGGTCTTCAGGGTAAGGGGACGGCACCGGGGCCTCAGGGTACAGGTGGAAAGTGACCATGGGGTCCAGATAGAAGGACCTGGTCAGTGGCAAGTGGGCAGAATCCGAGAAGGCAGGCAGTTTTTCTGGCAGATTAGAGAAGCTTCGATTGTCCATCATTTCCTCTTTAGCCTGGAAGCATAACCAAGTTTATTAATTTGGCCAGATCGAAAGAGAGTAGATATCATCCACTTTCTCAGCGATCAGTGTTTTCAAAGCCTTTTCTGCTTTGATGAATCATTTCTGAGCTCATTCTGAAAATGATGTGGGGTTACAATACTCTGTGGGTAATAAGAAGGAGGATTCTTTTGGCGATACAGAGAAACAGCATTAAATAACATTGACTCACTTTGTGAGAAAGTTACCCCCTTTCAACTCTTTTCAGTTCTGGTGATTACAAAGATACAGCTTTAGTCTTGTAAGAGTGTGTCTTCCACACTCCTAGAATGCTTTCTTATCTTCCTCAGATGGAAGTCTCCAACAAACGATACAATATAGCTAGAATTTAATAATGGTTTGCTGTTAATTTCTACTAATTGTGAGTTATCCTGATTTCACACTCAGGGCAGTGATATAACATTTCTTTTAAAAATACATCTACTTGAGGGGCGCCTGGGTGGCACAGCGGTTAAGCGTCTGCCTTCGGCTCAGGGCGTGATCCCAGCGTTCTGGGATCGAGCCCCACATCAGGCTCCTCCGCTACGAGCCTGCTTCTTCCTCTCCCACTCCCCCTGCTTGTGTTCCCTCTCTCGCTGGCTGTCTCTATCTCTGTCAAATAAATAAATAAATAAAATCTTAAAAAAAAAAGAAAAGAAATACATCTACTTGAGTGAAAATTGTCACTTAAAGAAAAATAGTAAGGGAATAACAGTACAGGTGGAACACTGATAACGAAGGCCATGAAAGTTCATGCAAATAATTAAAGTTTGGGAAACACTGAAATACCGCAATATTCAAATACATGTTGGAGACATTACAAAGGAGTTAATGATCATGCAGCCTCATGGGCATAGCCTTCTTAAATAATTCCTGATATGCCAGAGGTAGAACCAAAAATAAAAATAAGAAAAGAATCTTTTGCTCTTAAAAATTCACTTTAAGAACCTTTAAGAAATTCCCCAAACTTCAAACATAGTCAATTTATATAGTTTTACTTACACAGAACTTTAAATATACTGAATGAAGTGCATCTGTATTTAGGTTTTGTCTTTTTTTCCCCACGGGACATAAGGATAAAACATGACACCCCGAGAGGTCACACACCAAGACAGTCCTTTTTTCTGATTAGGTCTTCATGCACCTCATTGATTAAGCCACCATTACTTTTTGCCTTTGACTATAATAATAAAACCACAACAGATTTTACAGGGATATTGCAGTTTAACCAGTTAACTGGGAGGCAGGGTAGTGCTGTAGGAAAAAGGCATTCTTCTTTCAGTTATAACACCCTTGAGTTTCAATCTTGGCTTTGCCCCTTCCTTCCTGTGTGTCCTTAGGCAAGTTTCTTAACCTTTCTGAGCTTCACATTTTTCCTAGGACCAAAAGAGGTATTAATTATTCTGCAGGGTGGTTGTGAGGATAAAATGAAAAAAAAAAAAAAAAAAAAAACAACCAAACAAACCCTAATGTACAGGCGTTAGTTCTTTTCCTCTTTCTTTACAGATAAATATTTGTGCAGCGTTCTTTCTAAATTGCACCTTACAGAAAAACCTGGCTTATATTTTCCCTAACACTAGAAAGTCAAACACTGATGTATGCAAAGCATATTTGTTGAGAGAGGACTATACTTAAAATGGAAAAGCAACATGAACTCTGCCTGTGAGCCTCCAGAAACGAGGGAAATATGACTTTCTGTTCATTCCTCGGGGTGTGGTTTTTTCAACATTTCTGAGAATGAGGGCTTGACCTCTATGCTTGGCATGGGTAGAGAAGAAGAGGCCACTCTCCTCCCCCAGCCCTGTTTCTGAGCAAGATCGGATCACAGGGCCACTTGCTTCTCTACGTGAGCATAGCGCAACCTGCAGCCCGCGCCATGGAATGCGTGGAGCACCCTCTAAGCACCAGAATTCAAGGGCGACAAAGTGTATTCCTTTCAAGCATGAAAAAGCCTGTCCTATCTAGTGTGGCTGCTGAGAGACAAAAAAGACTATGGGATCAGAAGGGGCAGCATGCGATGCGGGACAGGTTGTGGTGGGGTGGGTGGGAGGTGGAGAGTGCTATAAGGAGTCATGGTGAACACCCTGGAAAGGAGTCAATAAATACCAGGGAAAGCTCTTCCTAATAGGGGGTTGGGGATGGGGTGGGGAAAGAGATAAATGTGAAAGGTGCAATTAAAAATCAAAGCAGGGGCACCTGGGCGGCTCAGTCAGTTAAGCGTCTGCCTTCAGCTCAGGTCACGCATGATTCCAGGGTCCTCGGATGGAGTCCGTGTCAGGCTCCCTGCTTCTCCCTCTCCCCCCTGCTCTTGCCCTCTCTCTTTCAAATAAATAAATAAAATCTTTAAAAATATATATAAAAATCAAAACAAAGGAACAAGAAATTAAAGATTCCAAATTACTGACCAAATAGCCTAAAATAATTAAAACAAAAATCTCTGGAAGATTAAAAACTAGCCAAGATTCTGTCACAAATGAAAAGTTGCTGAGAGAAGAGTTAGGAAATTCCCAAGGCAGGAATTCCAGAGGGTAAGAGACCGAGAACATGTATGGCAGAGGCTACAAAGTGATGGCACAGTGGGTATGGAGCCTGTGTGCCTACATTCTGAGAACAGCAGAGCCCTACAGCTGCCTGCGGCTAAGAAGCCAGTCCCAGCACAACAGAGTATTAAAACGCAAAGCAGATGTCAGCAAAGCCAGTCACACACAAGAATTCTTTAGGTATGTTTTTATCCTGACAGATCATTTTAACGTCTTAAACCCTGACCCAGATGAAATCTGAGTAATTTATCTATGCCACAGGTACTTAAAAGTTTCTAGGCTTTAAGTAGACAATGCATAATTCTTGGGGAAAAAAGCTTAGCGTCTCTGTAGACACACTGATGAGTTTTTTTATTGAGCATTTCCCAAAAGTTCACCAATCAGTGTAGTAGCATTTAAATATGATCATCTTTTATTCAAAGAAGAAAATTTAATCACAACAGAATAGAGTGATAGAATGAAAAATGCAGTAAAGAAGTGGACCAAGATAGGAAGCCTAGTGGAGGATGGAAGTGTTTGTAGAAATTGAATACAAGTTTTTAAAAGAAAGCAACACAGACTATTGGTGCTGGGGGTCTGCAGCTCCAGATATATGCACAGCTAACAAACGCACCTATTTTGGGAAAATCTCAGATATCTGTCTTCTGGGAAATAAGTGATGAGGTCTTAAGATTTTTTTTTTTTAATTCATTTGTCAGGGGGGTGGGGGAGAGCACAAGCAGGGGCAGCAGCAGGCAGAGGGAGAAGCAGGCTCGCCGTTAAGCAAGGAGCCAGATGCAGGACTCGATCCCAGGGTCCTGGGATCTTGACCTGAGCCAAAGGCAGACGCTTAACTGACCGAGCCACCCAGGCATTCCAATGATGAGGTCTTGATGATAAAATCCTAAAAGATTCTGGCAGCGCCGCTGAGCACAACAACTTCAACTTTTCAAAGATATTAAAAATAGTGTGTAAAAAACACAAAGCTAAAACTGTACATATAATTAATTGCTTGATGGAATGTTAGGGGTGGAAGGAATCTTAGAAATCCTCTTATCCAGCCCCTCATACATTGTGAGTTGGCTCAGCTTACAGAGCTGGCAGCAGAGCAGGGGTCAGAACCTAGGACTCCTGATTTCCAAACCAAATGCTTCCCACTCTTCCAGATGATTTAATCACCAGCAAAATCTGGCCCGTTTAACATGTGGGCATATTTGATAGTTCAAGACAATAGAATAATCAGCTGATAAAATTTATCATCAAGGCCATGTTCCTATTCTCCCCCCATGGGCTACTCTGAAGAAGAGTCTCTTACCTGTTTTGTCGCTAAGATGCTGTATTTTGGGCTGTGTCAGACTTAACGTGATTTATAGGTGATCATTTAGTAACTGTATGCAAAGTAGCTTACAGTTAAACAGAACTGCTTAGTTCTGGTTTAGCTATTTTTTCTACCTAATATGTAGATATGGCAACAGATAACAATACTAAATGGAAAGGTTTGCTTACAAAACTAGACTCTTGTAACAAATTCTTTTGTGAAAAGAATGCCTCCCCATTCATCTGGTTTATATGATTTTCTATCAAAATTATTTATGGAAAATATCTGTAAGTAATAGTCTCATAATGTTGATCAATATTCTTTTAAACAGGGGTGCCTCGGTGGCACAGCGGTTAAGCGTCTGCCTTCGGCTCAGGGCGTGATCCCAGCGTTATGGGATCGAGCCCCACATCAGGCTCTTCTGCTATGAGCCTGCTTCTTCCTCTCCCACTCCCCCTGCTTGTGTTCCCTCTCTCGCTGGCTGTCTCTATCTCTGTCGAATACATAAATAAAATATTTTAAAAAAATATTCTTTTAAACAGAGATTAAGGCCATGACCAGGAAGGTCAATATGAACCTAAATTTTATTAAAATACCTTTTAAATTTATTTTCCTCAATTTAGACTTTTCTTTTTAGAGTAATTTTAGATGCACAGAAAAATGAAGCAGAAAGTACAAAGAGATCCCATATACCCTTTCCCCTACACATGCATGTCCTCCCCCACCATCACCACCTGCCCCCAGTCATACATTTGTTACAACTGATGAACCAATACTGATGCATCATCAAAGTCCATAATTTACCTTAGGGTTCACTGTTGGTGTTGTACGTTCTATGGGCTTTAACAAATGTATAATGACATGTATCCACCATTATAGAATCATACAGAATAGTTTTACTACTCTAAAAAGCCTCTGTGCTCTACCTTTTCATCTCTCCCTGCCCCCACTACATGACAACCACTGATTTTTTTATTTTTATTTATTTTTTTTACTGCCTCCATAGTTTTGCCTTTTCCAGAATGTCATATAGTTGGAATCACACAGTACGTAGCCTTTTCAGACCAGCTTCTTGCACTTAATAATATACACTTAAAATTCCTTCATGTATTTTTCTGGCTTGGTAACTCATTTCTTTTTAGTGATGAATAATATTCCATTGTCTGGATGCATCACAATTTATCCGTTCACCTACAGAAAGACATCTTGGTTGCTTCCAAGTTTTGGCAGTTGTGGATAAAGCTGCTATAACCATCTACGTGCAGGTTTTTGCATGGATATAAGATTTCAACTTCTTTAGGTAAATACCAAGGAGTGTGATTACTGGATGATATAATAAGTTCACGTTTAGTTTTGTTAAGAAACTGCCAGACTGTTTTCCAAAGTGGCTGTACCATTTTGCATTCCCACCAGCAATGAATGAGAGTTCCTGTTGCTCCACGTCCTCACCAGCATTTGGTGGTGTCACTGTTCTCATTTTGGCCCTTCTAATAGGTGTGTGGGAGTATCTCGTTGTTGTTTTAGTTTGTATGTCCCTAAGGACACCATGTGGAACATCTTTTCACATGCTTATTTGCCATCTGTCTATCTTCTTTGGTGAGGTGTCTGTTCAGGTGTTTGGCCCATTTTTAATCAGGTTGTCTTACAGTTGAGTTTTAAGAGTTCTTGGTGTATTTTGGATAATAGAACTTTATCAGATATATCTTTTGCAAATATTTTCTCCCAGTCTGTGGCTTGTCTTCTCATTTTTTTGATATTGTTTTTCACAGAGTACAAGTTTTTAATTGTAATGAACTCCAACTTACCATTATTCCTTTCTTTCATGATTCGTGGTTTTTTCTTTTTTTTTTTTTTTTGTCTTTTATCTAAAAAGTTATCATCAAACCAAAGATCATCTAGATTTTCTCCTATGTTATCTTCTAGGAGTTTTAGTTTTGTGTTTTACATTTAGGTCTATGATCCATTTTGAGTTAATCTTTTGAAGGGTATAAGGTCTGTGTCTTTTTTTTTTTTTTTTTTTTTTTGCATGTGGATGTATAGTTGTTCCAGCACCATATGTTGAAAATGCTTTTCTCAGGACACCTGGGTGGTTCAGTTGGTTGTCTGCCTTTGGCTTAGGTCATGATCCCAGGATCCTGGGATCGAGTCCCACATCAGGCTCCTTGCTCAGCAAGGAGTCTGTTTCTCCCTCTGCCTCTCCCCCCTGCTTGTTCTCTCTCTCTCTCAAATAAATAGATAAAATAAAATCTAAAAAAGAAAGAAAATGCTTTTTTCCATTGCATTACCTTTGTTCCTTTGTCAAAGATCAGTTGGCTACATTTTTGTGGGTCTATTTCTGGGCTCTGTTCTATTTATCTGTCTATTCTTTGGTCAATACCACATTGACACTGACTTGACTACCGTAGTTTTATAGTAAGTCTTGGAGTCAAATAGTGTTAGTCCTCCAACTTTGTTCTTTTCCATTAATATTGTGTTGGCTTTTCTAGGTCTTTTACCTCTTCACATAAACTTTAGAATCAGTCTTTGATAGCCACAAAATAACTTGCTGAGATTTTGGCTGGGATTGTGTTCAATCTATAGACCATTAGGAAGAACTGATATCTTGTTAATATTGAGTCATCCTATCCATGGATATGAAATCTCTCTCCATTTATTTAGTTCTTTGATTTCTTTCATCAGTTTTGTAGTTTTCCTCATGTATATTTCGTTAGATTTATACCTATTTCATTCTGGGGAGTGCTAATGTAAAAGGAATTGTGTTTTTAATTTCACTTGTTCATTGATAGTATATAGGGAAGCAATTGACCTATATGTATGTTAACCTTCCATCTTGCAACCTTTGTATAATCACTTATTAGTTACAGGCGTTTTAGGGTTTTGTCAATTCTTTTGGATTTTCTATATAGACAATCATGTCATCTGTAAACAGAGTTTTATTTCTTCCTTCCCAATCTGTATACTTTTTACTTCCTTTTCTTATTATTGCATTAGCTAAAATTTGCAGTATGATGTTGAAAAGGAAGTGATGAGAGAGGGTATCCTTGCCTTGTTCCTCATCTTAACACGAAAGCTGTTTCTATTAAGCATGATGTTAGCTTTAGGATTCTGTAGATGTTCTTTATAAAGTTCAAGGATTTCTTCTCTATTCCTAGTTTACTGAGTTTTTTTTTAAATCATAAATGGGTGTTGGATTGTGTCAAATGCTTTTTCTGCTTCTATTAATAGGATCATGTTTTTCTTCTTTAGCCTGTTGCTGTGATAGATTTCATTACTTGATTTTTGAATATTCAATCAGCCTTGCATATCTGAGATAAATTCCACTTGGTTGTGTAATTTTATTATTTATTATAATTTTTGCCAAGAATTTCTTTGAACAAGATTTCCTTCATGCATTTTATTTTTCTCCTCATGAATTTTAATCTCTCAATTTGTCAAAATAGTAGTTGTATATTTTCAGAGCCCCATCTAAGTACCATATGTTTTTTCTTTCTCCCTTTTTCTCCACACATACATGCACACAGATAATTTAGTGCCAATATTTTATGATGAAACACTGTTATAAAACAGTAGTCTCATAACAGGGTATCAAACGTCTTTGTATCTTCGAGTTTATTATACAGCAAAAGAAGGAGGAGATAAACACTGGTGTTTTAAAAATTATTTTTATTGTTACATTCCAAAGAGGACACAGGAGGAAAAAAGCCAGTTATCCAATAACTGTTATGCCTTTCAGAGGGAGGCACCCAGAAAGGAACTCCAGTCTTAGTTCAAAGCTGTACACACTAGAGCTCAAACAGCTGCCTCTCCACCTGACCGGAAATGTTGGCAAATGTGTGTATGTCACCAATCCAGAGACGCTTGAGGTTAAAAGAAAATTCTTTTATTGCAAGTGTCCAAGTTCTTAGGATTCATCCTTAAAGATACTAGAAGAAGATGAGAAAGACCACACACACCAGACTATGTTTAGTCATTAGAGTAAACTAGCAAATTGCTAGCTTGTTCTAGGATGCATTGCATCAGACATCACAGAACATGAGGAAAATCTGCATTTTATGAAGAGCCACCAGGTAGCTCAGATCCACTTTACCATGAAGTGCAGCCACAGGCCAACCAGATACCTAGATAATATAGTCAGTGCAAAATTCAAATGGGTAAGTCGGGGCTTTGATGAGGCTGGCTACACTGCAAAATATAAATGAAACTTGAAAATAGAATGTTAAGTCTATTTACAAAAGTTTGTTTAGTAAAGTGACTTGAGAAAAGTTATGTTAACCACTTCCCACGCATCCCTCCCCTCCCCTGCCAGAAAGAAAAAAAAAAAAGAAAGAAAAAGAAAAAAACAAAACAAAAAAACACCTGAAAATTATCTTGAAAACCAAGTTAAAACTGTGTGGTGAAAAAGAGAGTGCTTGTTCCAGATAAAGGACTTCAAGATAATCTACAGGCAGACTTATTTTTATTAGTAAAAGTCACGAATAGGAAAAAGGTTAATTGGCTAACTTTGAGGTGTGTGCTCTTAAAAATGTCTGTATTAATATGTTAACAAGAAAAGAAAATACCAAGCACATTTCTGTTTCCAATTCTGAATTTCCCTGCAACAGTTGGTGAAATCAATAGGGTATTAAAACAAAACCCAGAAAAACGCAGTCAGTTTTTTTTAGTTGTCTGCCTCATTTCTTTCTAATCACCTTCGATTTGATTTCCAATTAGCTGAGGACAACATGACGGTCGAAGACGGATTTCCGCTGCTCTTGCACTTGAAGCTTCCAGCGCTGCTGGGCATACTCCACCTTATTCAGCACATTGGCTCGACCGCGGGAGCGGGCCAGCACATCGTGGGCGTTTGCAAAAGGCTGGTGATCCTGAAAGTCCAGGAATGGAGACCATCACAGATGGCATGCTCAGGGTACAGCACACACACACGAAAGAGCAATCGTCCAGCCACAGAGACAGGAGCAGCTGGACTTTACAAACAGACCGTCTCTGGAGCCAAGCAGTCCAGGCACCCATGTGCCAAGAGTAAGATGAACTCAACTACAGAAATAGGTGGTTCTAGTAGCTTGAGTGAGGAGGAGGTATTTGTGAAATGTTTCCATGAGTCATCATTTCCAAAGACATTTCCCATAAGAAGCAAAGACCAAGACAAAGACAGTGGTCATTTATGTTTAAGAACAGCCTTCCCTGACAAGTAGGGGAAAGAAAATCTATCTTCGTGTTAATACCCACATGTTACAGATATGGAAGATAGAACTTCTCCTTGCTGTATTCAATACGATCTAGCTAATTTGGCAGGGGAAAGACTTATCTTTTACTTTCCTGACTGCTGTTATATTAGAATTGTTACTTGCCAGCTTGGGGCCACATTCACCCTTGGGAAAGGAGCTGACAGGATCTTATCTCGACTGGTTTTACTCTCTCCCTGCACATACACTAAATGGACTGGTTTCCAAACTCCTTTTTCATTTCCCCCTCCCCAATCTGTAATGAAGAGACACAGCTCAAGTGCTACGATCACCCTCTATTACCAAGGACAGTAAGGATTTATTAGTTCAGCACCTGAATCTTTCACTGCTGAGCACTCGGGGGCTTCCATGTTAGTTGCTGCTTTAAGAAAGAGGCTATTAAAGGGTTACCCAGGTATCTGTGTAGAAAACCAACCCATCCTGGTCAAAGTAAACCAATGCCACTGATGTTTGTAGTCACGACACAGGAAACCACCATGCTAATCTATCTATGAATGAGATATAAACACAGCTGCCTGAATGACAAAAAGCATTCAATGCTAATTTATTGCTTTTATTTGCCCTTTCCTTGATCTCTTCTTCCTGAACCCTGTGCTAGCAAAGCTTCTAAATGTCCCAGCATAGGATCCAAGTCACGAGTTGTACCTCGTACATTAAACCTTGCCTCAAAGAAAGAAATACTGTTTTGCTGTGCATGTTTGCAAAAGCTCTATTATACATCGAAGGCAGGAGTCAGCATGTCTGTCGAAAGCTCTACACAACCACATAACTACACACAGCTTTAAATACATGGAGCTGCAGCACCTGGTCTCTTTTTACGGTAAGACACTTATACACAAAGTCTACATTTCAAAGACATCAAACAGTTTTCTATAAGGAATCTTTCCCTGCCTTCTTTACCGAAATTTCCTCAACTTTTTGCTTAACTTAGGTAACAACTTGTTATAAGAGAGGCAAACAGCAAGACCTGTTTTTTAAATTTTTAACCTTACGAATGAAAATAATAAAAACGATTCCATAAAGTTCGAAATGTTTCAAAGATTTAAGAAAAAAAGCCAGGAACGAGGAAGTCTAAAGTTGTTGGATTACTTGTTTTCTCATAAGGAAATAAACTGACCCGAGGTCGTCTAACAAATGAACACAAGGCTTAGCTCCCCTCACCCTGACTGGGTGTCATGTCATCTCGACACACTGATTTTGTTCAAGTAGATTAAACGGACTCTATGGGAACACAGTGCTTCAAGGAACTTGTATATAAAATAGTATTACCATTGGTTTGTTTCGACATAAACAAGACTGGGGAGAAGGATGTACTTTATCAGCAGAGCAGCTCTCAATTTCATAGTCCTGTTATCTACCCTTCAAGGTAGGGCGAGAAAAACTTTCCTAAGGAACACATTTAAAGGACTAAACAAACCAGTTAATCCTTTTGGTCCCTTTTCCACCTATCAGAACAAGAATGAACTAGCTGCTTGTGGTCATGGACGCGAGAAGAATGCAAACAGAGATTTACCCTTTTCATATGTTTGGTCTTTTTACACCTGATAAAATTACAATAAACACAAAACATGTTTTAATGTAATGCTTTGATAATAGCAATATGTGTCATGGATATGATATGATAAATATTGTGACTACTTGCAGTGAGCTTCTTAACTATTTGTACTAACTCTCACTTGATTTAAAATGCTCTACAGTGAACAAAAATGAAACAGAGTGAAAGGCTGTAACTGAGAATTTAACAAAAACATTTTTAAAAGCAGATAATTCTCATGTTAAGATAAGCAACAACTGTAGGAATTTAAATTTAACTTTTTTGTACATAGTTGTTACCATAAATTCACAGCTAGAGTTTAGAAAACCTCTCTCTGCCCAGAATCAATTCAATAGATATCCAAGAGTCAGCCAGGACTCTCAGAGATGATGTTTTCAGTTAATATATCCACAGAAGCAATCACTGGTGAACAAAATGGTTATTAAGCACATGACCCCACCAATCAAATGCCTTTCCTACATGTTTTCATCTACATAATTGTGCATCCAGTTCTTTTATGTTCTATGTGTATCATACTAATATTGTTTATTTCTAAAATCAGGAACTAAATATTTAATACTGTAAAGGATACAGTTTAAGTCAGACTTTCTATCTATCTATGTGCCTATTAAGAAATAGTTTATGTGGCCTTTGATATATAACATTTGCATATGTTAGTTCTCAACTGGGGGGTGATTTTGTCCCCCAGGGACACTTGGCAATATCTGTGGATACTTCGGATTATCACGATTGGGATAACAGGTGCTACCGACATCTAGTGGGTAGAGGTCAGGGACGCTGCTAAATATCTTACAATGAACAGAAAACCCCCCACAACAAAGACTTATCCAACCTAAAATGTCAGTGCTGTTCAGGCTGAGAAAAATCTGTCACATGTGAATGAAAAGTAACATGGGAACAGTATTGGAGACTCTAATGCTTCTGGTACACAACCACCTGTCCTTCTAGCTCTCTTTCCCCACTGGCCCCATATGCCTAGTTTTTGACCACATCAGATCTCTCTACCCTTTGCCTTTCTCCCAGCCTATCAATAATCCCCTCCTGGAATTCTTAAAAAATGAACAGGCATTTCTTACACAATTAAAAATAAGAGGTGGGAATGTACTATAATTAGTCATTTCTTTTACATGTCTGTTTCTGTTTTATTCATCTCTCTAGTCCTAGTACCTAGCAGAGGACCTGATACAGAAAAGTTACCCGTTATGTGTTGAACTAATAAGGAAGCAAGGAAAAAAGAGGCAAACAGAGGTGTTTCTATAAAAGTTCTTGACAAAACATAAATGAAATCTTGCCCAAATAAGTTGAGCATTCATAATTGATATTCATATGATAACAATGTATTGATCAAAAAGCAGGCTCTGTTTGTAGTAATAATTCAAGCATCCAGTCAGGATTCCCTCTTCCCATCTTTTATCAACAGGTCCACAAGCCATTCCAGGATAAAAGGACTTCTGACTATAGTTAGCAAGGGTTCACCCTGGCTTTAGCTTTCGGAATTGGTTCTTGAAACTCTATTGAATTTTATCCATTTTAAGGAACGTAGGCCAATAAAGTAATCCAAAATAAAAAGTAATTTCTAAAAAAATTATATATAGAATAATAAAATAGTGGAAAATTTGAAAATAGGCCCGAACAGATTAATGACAAAACAATATAATTCTCTAAACTATACTGAATAACAAGTTTGTGGACTATGTCAATTACCAGACTTTTTTTTTTTTTTAATTACCAAACATTTCTGAATGAAGTAATGTTAATACAAAAAGGGGACCACAAAACAATTTATACACTGATTATACCAACTATATGTTATAAATAGAAATGTGTTTTTAAGACAGGAAGAGAATTGGAATGATGATTTTATTTTTCTCTAAAGATCGTAGATTTTTTAAGAGGGAGGAGAAAAGAAATATAGAACATCAGCAGCTTATCAAGCTGCACTTCATTAAGAAAAGAACCTTGTCTTCGTGCTTCCCTTCACTAAAGCCTCTTTGCCTTCTATATATTTGGTCATGTTGACAGGAAGGGTATTCAGGCAGGAGCTTGGGGAAAAATCTATCTCAGAATCTCAGAAGTTTTCTCAGTGTAAACAGGGAAAGGCAATGAAAATTGTGCCCTTGATACTAAAGGGCAAAGCCTTGTACAGCACACTCAACAGGGATCATCAATTTAGACCGCCATATTGATGGCTACCCAGAGCACTTTCCTCATGAAGAGACACAGACTAAAATTACAACAGTCCTTAGCTTCTCTGGCGGAGGATCTGCTCCAGCACATGAACGTCTATATGCAACTATTTTTCACTTGCTCTTCATATCAGATGGTGACAGAGACTGGCCATACAGAGCCAGGGCATGCCAAGTACTTACCCCAACATCGTCATCGCTCTGTATCAATTGTGAGTGTCCAAACAGGCGTCTCTTCAGGATGGGCTCAACCAGGGTAAGGTACACCATGTACAGAAGTAGAAGGCCCAAAATGGAGAGATAAATTATAATGGTAACCTAAAGGAAGTTGAAATTAAGTTACATCTCTATTCAAGCCAAGGAATCAGAATTTTGTGTACTAACAGTGAAGCCACAGTGAAGACTGATTTTTCTGCTAAGCATATCGGCTTCCTATACAAACCAGATTCCAACATAAACAAACGCAACTCGTCCCCAAAATATTATTTAAAGAAAAAGAGAAAAGAAAGCATTTTGTCTTTGGGATCTTATTATGAGTCTTCAAAACTCCATTTTCACCTACTGCTAATCATTTGTCACCACTGCTCGCACACCACTTTTCTTTTTTCACCTGAATACAGTGTCCTAGATTCAGCAGCACGGTGTTTAGAAAACTTAAAGGAACCCTAACAAAAAATGTAATTCAGATGAATTTCAACAGAATACTCTTTTAGATTAGTTTAGATATACAAAAATACATTTCAGGGGGCGCCTGGGTGGCACAGCGGTTAAGCGTCTGCCTTCGGCTCAGGGCGTGGTCCCGGCGTTAATGGGATCGAGCCCCACATCAGGCTCCTCCACTGGGAGCCTGCTTCTTCCTCTCCCACTCCCCCTGCTTGTGTTCCCTCTCTCGCTGGCTGTCTCTATCTCTGTCAAATAAATAAATAAAATCTTTAAAAAAAAATACATTTCAGGCCAGTGATTTTCTTGAGTTCTTAATCTGTATGCTGTCAAAAAGTACAGTGTGACACCCTTCTCCCCCCACCTCTAGGACAGCTATAATTAGAGATAGACTGTACCAAATGTTAGCAAGGATGTGGCAAAACTGAAGCCAAACACATTGCAGGTGGGAATGGAAAATGGGACAACCATTTTGGAAAACAATCCATCAGTTTCTTAAAAAGTTAAAATAAACTTAACCTAAGGAATCTACCGGACAGGAAAACATATATCCACACAAAGACATGTGCACAGATATTTATGACAGCATTATTCATAATAGTTAAAATCTGGAAATAACCCAAATGTTTATCAACTGATGAATGGATAATGAAAATGTGTTATATTCATATAATAAAATGATATTCAGTAATAAAAAGGAATTAAATATTGATAACGTGTTACAACATGGATAAGCCTCAAAAACATGCTAACTGAAAGAAACCAGTCACAGAAGACCACATGTTGTATGATTCTATTCTATTCTAAGGCTAGGGGTGGGAATGAGATTAACTGTAAGTGGGCATGAGGGATCTTTTTGGGGTGATGGAATGTTCTAACACTGAATTTTAAAAAATTGTTTCAAATTTCCTAAAATTTATTCAATTGTACACTTACAATGAGTGACTTTTAGGGTCTGTAAATTACACATCAGAAACTTAGCTGAAAAATAAAAAAGGACAGTGAGGGTTTCTCTACAGGACAGCACCCTGCTGGAGCAGGAACTCTCCTACAGAAATCTTTGTAACTGTTACAGCTGACCACCCCACATTCCCCATGAGGGCTTTTCTAAGGGGAAATGAATGGGAAGCTCCATGTAAAGAAACTGGGGAGAACGGTAAGCCACCGTAAGAAAGGTCCAAATGGTGATGAGATCTACATTCTGTTTCCTATAAGAAACAAAGAAAGGAAATCTTAGAATCCAGAAGTGATATTTCTAGAATAAAGTAGTCTATATATACATTTTCCCCCCTAAGGGTTGAGAGGGCAGGAGGAAAAGGGCCTAGTCATGCTGTGTTCTCACTAACTTCTGGCATATGTGACCCACAGAAAAGCCGGGATATCTTTCAGGATATGCTAATTACACACAGGCATTTTCGTGCCATTTCCCATGTCACACCGATGTAACTTGTCCTAAGTAATCCACAAAGCATCTCAGTGAGGCAGAGAGCAGACCCATGGCTCCTCTGGGGCTGGTACTGGGGATAGGAAGGAAGGGGTTAGTGGATGGTGGGGAAGGGAGGGAAGAACAGGGGGTGAGTGAATGGAATAGAATTCAGATGTCCAAAATTTTCTTGTCTAGATACCATCAAAAACGATTCCAGAAGCAGAAGAGATGATTTTTTTTACCTTGATTGTAACAGAGCTTCTCTCCTCATATTTGCACTCACAGCGCAGACAGTACGCTTCTACGTCAGGCCCGCGCACAGGCATGGGATCCACAACATGAAGGCAATCACTGAAAAGACAAGGATAAAACATTGCTTCGGCCTACCTGGATTTTCTACTTAGGCTGATCAAAACTTTCCTGAGATCCAGAATAATCACCGAACTTAAGAACTTAAGGAACAAATAATGAGGGGAGTGAAATCATTTGCTCTCTCAGTATTAGCGATTTGGTGAGATTTAAGAGTTTAAGAACCATAAAGACACATATATAGTAGCTATTTTCAAAAGTGCTGCTGTTAACGGTTAAAAATGCACCTGAAAAATCTCAGATGGGATCAAAAACTACTTAGCACATCAAATTATATTTAGACTTTCCCATTTACCAAGAAAAAAATTGCTTTAAATGATTTAAGGTATCTTGGGTCATTGTTCAAATATGAGATTATCTCTTTTCTGAATTAACATCAAACTTAACTGCCACGGAGTGGTATAGAAATGGCTGATCACACTGAACAGTGGTGAAATTCTGAAACTCTGGGAACTGAGCTCTCAAAGGTGCAGTAAGAAACAATTACTTTTCAAAAAAAAGAAAAACAATTACTTTTCTTAATGAGCAAAAGTCTATTGAAAACACATGGAGAAATAGGATTAGGACAACAAAAATATTTAAAAATGAAAACTGATTACCCATAAGAAGTATATAAAAAATAATAAAGGCTAGATGTTTTTGTTGTTAGATGTTCTTTACTTTTTCCCCATTTTCTAGGCCACTTATTTATGGCTTATGAAAAAAGCAATTCCATGAAAAAAATCTTTCCCCAGAAATCTGTCAATTCTAGGAAATAAATTATGACTCTCCCCAACTATTAAGAGCCTACTACTCTGTTTACCTTCAGCAAAAGTATGCAAAACACTCCTGTCCTGTTAACTGCTGGCCAGTTCTCTTTTGTCATCTCTTCCTCAGGTACTTCTGGCTGTCTGAAGAACTACGATAGCATCCTGTCTCATTCCACCCATCTTTCTTGCAGGCACCCAATGCTCTAGGCTACATCTTTCCCTTTGTCCAGCAAAATCTACTTTTTCGTGTCCCATTCCTTCTGAGCCATGTCATAAAGAGAGAAAACTCCAAATGGCATAAATGATGAAAATTCAATCCGTTATCCCTAACAGGTAATTTAATTTCAACAAAGATGCTAATGAAAAAATAAGCCTCAGCTGGTAGTATGGTAAGGTCCCACAACTCACACCACACAAATTTGTGTTATTCGTTCCAAACATATAAGAAAACCAGGAATGTATCCAGCTGGATGCAGGCATAAAACGGCAGAAGCAGCTAAATCCCATTCAATCACAGAGGTCATCCAGCCCAACACTTTCAGAGGTCATCTGCATAAGGTCACAGTAGATTAGAAGCTGAAAGGACTAGAACTCTGGGTTCTTACCACCTAGGCTGGCTCCTCTGTATCTCTCTGAATCTTAGGAAAATAAGACTTATCTCCTAGTTTCCCATTTCAGCTTCAGAAGCCTTCATAACAACACCTAGGAATTACTTGGGGGAACTAAGTGTTGAGGATTGAGTGGGGTTTTTTTTAAGTACAGATACAGTTTAATAACAAGGAGATACTGAGTGCTGTGCAAGAGTTGTGGAGGGTGGGAGAGGAAGGTTGGTTCTGGCTGGCTAGTTGTAAACCTAGAACCCAGATACAGAACACAACCACTCTGGGAACTAGGCAACACCTCCCCCTAGTGCCAAAACAAGGATATTATCAGCTAACATCACACCCCAAACAAACCGGAGACCTCAAACTTTTCTTCAGTCAGACAGCGTAAGTCAATAAAGAATTAAAGCTAACAGTGGGACAAAATGGAAGCCAGACGGTAAAACTATAACTAGGACCAAACAAATACTGGAGGCTTTGTAAAGTCATAACATCCTGATTAATCATAACCTGCTTACCCTTCTAAAACCAGTTAACAGCTGAGAACCTATCTCCAGTAAAAGGCTGAGCTGCAGGAAGGAAGCAAGGGAGAGAGGGAAGAAAGATCACAAACAAGACTTGTTTTCAACTGTTTCTTTTCAAAGCTCCCTATTTTGACCAAAAACCAGAATGAATGGCATATGGTTCTGTCTGAACCTGGAATTATAAAAAGTCAGTGAAAAGATTAGTGCTAAACACTTGAACAGTGAGTTCACCTGCCACTCAAATAATAGGCATCACATTCTATTACTGATAATACATTAAATGAATTGTAAGTGCTTAATGTCTTTGGAAAATGTATAAGAATAACTTAAAAACTTATTTGAGCTTTCTTGTATCATAAAAGTAACTTGATGATATAAAATCTATAAGAATATAGCTAAATTACTTTGTAATATGAGACAATTTAAAGTGGAGCACTGAAGTTCATAAGAAGTTTTCAAGATTGAGGGGCGCCTGGGTGGTACAGTCGTTAAGCGTCTGCCTTTGGCTCAGGGCGTGATCCTGGCGTTCTGGGATCGAGTCCCACATCAGGCTCCTCTGCTGGGAGCCTGCTTCTTCCTCTCCCACTCCCCCTGCTTGTGTTCCCTCTCTCACTGGCTGTCTCTATCTCTGTCAAATAAATAAATAAAATCTTTAAAAAAAAAGTTTTCAATTGAATATCAGATTGAACCTAAATGTATACCATGGGAAGAACAGACAATGGCATCAGAAAAAAGAAACATGCCCCCCCCCCAAAAGAAAGGAAAGGAAAGAAAGATGGAAGGAAGGAAGGAAGGAAGGAAGGAAGGAAGGAAGGAAGGAAGAAAGAAAGAAAGAAAGAAAGAAAGAAAGAAAGAAAGAAAGAAAGAAAGAAAGAAAGAAAGAAGGAAAGAAAGAAAGAAAGAAAGAGGAAGAAAACATGCTCAAGGGCTACTTTTTCTTTTTCAAAGTCAGCTTGAAATATTGTAACCAAATGAATTTAATTTTGCTTTCAAAGTTTTGCTGACTGTTTAGCTGTGAAATCAGGTACATGTGAAACTTGCTAGCATTTCGAGCTATTTTTCTTGTATGCCTATGCAGTATTCCACCATCTTTACAAACCATAAACATCATAATACCATGAGGAGGAGCCCATCCATCCTGCTACAAAACCACTGCTTCCCAATCATTTTATGCTATATGTAGAAAACCTATCATTTGTAAGGTCCATAAATAGAGAAGGCTGTTGGGGGCTAGTGAGTCAAGATCCCAGTCATCACAGGCCTGCTTGATACTCCAAGGGCTGAGGGAGCAACTTCTTGATATATCTACAGCACGCCAACAGGGAAACTATGATATACGTGGCTCGTTCCCATTCCTTCCTGAGCCTTTTGACACTTTTAAACATAGTCTCCTGAACGTGGCAATATATCATCAAGACCTACAAGCTGTGAAAATGATAACCCAGATAAATGAGGCCTGCCTACCTTCCAAGGAAAAGCAAGAGAGAGGACTGAAATTTAAGAGGGCACAGGCAGGTAGCTACGGGCACTTCAGGTGCCACAAACTCAGCTCTGTGCCTTATAAAACCCTCCCTACTTGGGGCTTGTTTTTGGCTATATTCCCTTAAGCTTACATCACGCACTCAGGGCCTTATTCTCACTTTTTCAAACAGAAGTGGAATTTGACACACTTAAAAAGAAATACAGGTGACCCCTGAACAATGGGTTGAACTGCATGGGTCCACTTGTATGCACATTTTTTTCAATAGATACAGTACAGTACTGAGATGTATTTTCTCTTTCCTATGATTGTCTTAATAACATTTTCTTTTCTCTAGTTTACTTTATTGTGAGAATACAGTATAGAACACATATAAAATGTGTGTTAGTCAACTGTTTCATAGGTAAGGCTTCTGGTCAACAGTAGGCTATTAGCAGTTAAGTTTTGGGGGAGTCAAAAGTTATATGCCAATTTTTGACTGTGCCAGGTTCAGCACACCTAAGCCCTACGTTGTTCAAGGGTCAACTGCATTTAAAAAGGAAACAGTACATTGGATGAACATTCTGGACTAACAGTGACAACCACAAAAAGAAATCTGACAGGTAATTCAGTAATCTAGAATACTTACCAATCTTTTTGGGATATGTTCTTATTATAAATATGCCCAGAATTATCTTTATAGGGAGGACAGATACATTTACATCGGACATCCTCGAAATTCTGTAACCAAAATGGAAACTTAGTATAGCCTGTTAACAGTGTAGCAACAATATTTTTAAAAACCGCACCATATACATTTGGCTAAGCATCCCCTGCCAAATATTCTAAAACTAGTCATTTTGCGAGACAGAAGTTTTTATTTTTTTTTTAAAGGATTTTTTTTTTAAGATTTTATTTTTTTGACAGAGATAGAGACAGCCAGCGAGAGAGGGAACACAAGCAGGGGGAGTGGGAGAGGAAGAAGCAGGCTCATAGTAGAGAAGCCTGACGTGGGGCTCGATCCCATAACGCCGGGATCACGCCCTGAGCCGAAGGCAGACGCTTAACCGCTGTGCCACCCAGGCGCCCCGAGACAGAAGTTTTTAAAAGCCACAGGTTCTTTTTGGTAATGCTAACAAATCATTTTATATTACATAAAATTATTTTGAAATAATACCTGTACATGATCTGTGATTAATCACATTTATAGGTCACATGACAGTCAAACTGTGCTAATGTTATCACCATCTACCTGCCAGTAAAAAGACATAGTAGACAGATAGCTGTGCCTGCAAATAAGAATCTGATTACAAAAGGATGGGGAAGAATCAAACTAAAAATTATGAAACAAGTCACAATTCTTCTAACCACCATCCTTCCACCCTTTTGGTTGAATGGCACTGATATGGATAAGGGGGGTGGACCAGAGCTCTACAGCAGGGGTGAAATTTTAGAGGCACTCAGCTTTATTTAGAAAGGAAGTACACAAGGGAAGTAGCCGAAGTCTAGCTGAGATCAGTTTGGTCTACTCTTCCCAAGAAACTTTGCTTCTAATCACTGGTAGACAGAGGGGATAACTACTGATAAAGCAAGTTTCAAGAGGTGGAGACAGAGGTGACTAAATATATGAGTACAGGGAATAGGAGAAGTTTCATCAGCAAAGGGGAATTTATCTGAGAAGGCAAGTGGCTCATTAGTCCCCAAAGGACAAGGCCCACTGCTCCAATATATGGTGCTGTGTCTGGCAGAGCTGTTCACAATGCATTCATTCAACAACCACTTAGTGAGCATTTGCCCAGTGCTGGACCTTGTGCTCAATGAAGTGGATTCAGATAAGTGTAAGACATGGTTCCTGCCAGTAATGAGGGCACACCCTAGTAATGGAGACTGACAGATAAATACATCATTACAATACACTCTTAAAGTGATGACAGGAGATATGCAGAGGATGCCAGCCATGTTTTGACAGACAGGAGACTTGCTGCTGTCCCTATTTCTGGTGGGAGGTAGGAAAGATTTCAAAAAGAACTCCCGACCAAAACCCCCTGATCTGTCTGCATTTAACCTGTCTTTCCCATCCCCTGTATTTAAAGATATTCTAGATTAAAACTCCTATTTTTTAAAAATGCAAATTTCATTCTGTTTCCCCATCACGTTAACGTGAATTCTTTCTGTTTTCTCCAGTAAGGAGCTAGCTCACCAAGGATGAAGCCGAAGTGTGTAGGGTGGCAGAGCAGGACTGGAGGGTAGGAGCATGAAGGGGACTAAAGAGCAGCATGAGGAGGCTGGAAGAGCCAAGAAGTGGCGCATGGGAGAAGGCTACAACTTTACCTCCCTTCTAGTTTGGACCCTTCCTTCCCCCACTGAATTATCAGGAAGAAAAAGGCAAAAAAGGGGCCAAGAGATCCTGGAGGGAGTTAGGTCAGAATATTAGGCTGGTGAGACTCTGTGTAGGTCCTCCTGGGAAGGAAGGCTGCCAGGAGAGGCAGGCTCCTGCACTGGGAAGGGAACTGGTTCAGGGATAAGTGGAAACGAGTTAGTTCCTAACCGCAAGATTTCCGCGAGGTGGGGGCTTCTCGTAACTTTGGTTTAGGGAATGGGGGCGGGGCAGGAAGAGAGCGGTCTGCGAGGCAGGTGGAAGGCGGCGGCGAGTTAAGGAGCTGAAGGGTGGAAAGTGAAAGGCTCTCAGAGCTGGAAAGGCTGTGAAGGCAGGGAAATGTCTAGGGGGTGGAGGAGCTGCCGTCCCGGCTGCGGGCACTGTGACGGCTAGGTGGAGCTGGGGACGCGGCGGGGTGCCGGGCGGGAAGGGGGGAGTCGTGACAGGACGACGGGTGGGAGCGGGGAAGCGGCTGTCGGACTGGCCGGGCTGCTGTGCGGGAGTGCCGTGAGGCAGTGGCGTGCTGGGTGGGGTGTGCAGGCGCTGTGAAGCTAGGGGTCGGGCCGGCAGGGCTGCGCGGGGAATGGGGTGCCGAGCAGGCTGCCTGACTCAGTTTCCGCCAGGCCGGAGGACGGGAGGAGCTCCTGTCCGGAGCGGAGGCTGGGCGGACTCACCTTGGCGGCGTCTGACAGCTGCACGAGCAGCAGCACTGACAGCGCCAGGCAGGACAGGCTAAGCAGGGAGCCGAGCCGAAGGAAGCCTCCCCACAGGGTCGCCATCGCTGCCAGGCCCAGCGGTTCCCACAGTCCGGAGCCCCCGAGACCTGCTCCCGGCTGGGGCTCCGGCTCGGGCTCGGGATCCGGCTCCGGCTCCGGCTCCGGCTCGGGCTCCTCCGCCCGCACTTCCGTCTGGGCCTCGGCGTCACCGGCCGCGCCGGGTCAGCTACGAAAAGCATCCGCCCCGGAAACGGTTCCCGGCGCGCAGGGCCCGGAGGCTGCGCCGTGCCGCGCCCGCCGGGCGTACAGTCCGGCGGGGAAAACGAAGGGGGCGCCTCGGGCGGGGCAGCCTCGGCTCAGCGGCGCTTTGAGGCGCGAGGCTCTCTGTCCTGGGCGCAAAAGCAGCGGGGGCTGTGGACCGCCAGTGCCGTGGGACGTCCTCTCGCCCCGGGAGACCCCCAGCCAAGCCGGGACCTCAGACGGGAGCTTCCAGCGACCCCTGCGAGGCCGGAGCCGTTCGCTGCCAGACCCCTGAGGCTGGAGTGAGCCCAAGCGCTGGGATCGCTCGAGAGGGCGGCACGTCGCACCGGCGCCGCGGGGGCGGCTGGTGGGGGTGGGGAGTGGCCGAGCCATCCGGTCGCAGCAAGCCTACCCCCAGCCAGAGGGTCGGGGTCCTCTCGGGCACTTCGGGTACTAACCTGCCGCTCCCCGCAGGGTTTCTAACTCTCTGCTTTCCAGGCTGGCTTCTGTTTGGGTCTCCCCGCTTGCCTCCCGCGGGGGGCTGACCGCCTAGGCCCAGCCTGCTGCCGGACCTGGGCCACAGCGGCGCGGCTGCGCGGGGCTGGGCCACGTCAGGCCGGGCCAGGCTCCGGGAGGGGGAAGGTGTGGAGTTGGCCGAAGAACCGCCCTAGCAGCCTCCTCCGGCGGGGACTCCAGAAGGTGGGCCGTTGCGGCGCTACAGTCTTACTCAGGGCGACTGGCCTCCTAGTCAGAGTTGGGGGAGCGCGGACCGGTCTTCCTAGTGCGGGTCATCCTCTGCAGGTCATTTAGGAGAACCCTGGAGATGGCAGAGTGTCTCCAATTAAAATATTTTTTTAGTGAGTGGAGATAGTGTGGAGCGGAATACTGGAAAGGATACAGAGCTCACCACTACAGATTTGCTGGGTGACCTCGGGCAACACACACCTTTTCTGGGCCTCTGGTTCTTGGTTCGCTATGAGGAGATTGAACTCTTATCTGTGAGTTTCAAATTCTCCCATGTTTTTTTCTTTAAATAAAACTTAAACGTAGTTCTTTTCCTAGTTTGTGAAATGTTTTAATTGGATTTTTAAAAAAATATTTTTCTCCCGTGTGACTTTTTCATTTACCTTTTTTATGTAGGCTCCACGTCCAACACGGGGCTGGAACTCAGGATCCTGAGACCTAGAGTTGCATGTTCTAAGACTGAGCCAGTTAGGTGGCCCTTCCACGTGATTATTGTTGATGCCAGAATCTAACACAGGTGTCTGATAATGTGCCAAAAATATATTTAGTCCCTTTCAATCCCAAGTGGCAAGTGGTGCCTAGTCCCAACCAGAACCAGAGGGGTAGGACTAGATGACCTTTCATCAAAGCCCCTCCAGGCTGCCCTGTGAAGGTACTGTCACGTTAGTGACATATCCAGTCTTTGTTGTGGGTGTTCTGGCCAGAGAATAACCTGGAGACACTTAGGGTTAAATGTGTCTGACAGTGAGGCACTGTGGATCTGTGATTGCTGAAAGCAAGTTCAGGATCAATTTAGTGTTAATTGTCTAGGTCTGGCATATAAAGGGAGTGCTCATTCTGGCTAAAACTGGCCTTTTCTTCAAAATTGTTCTCAGGGCCTTTATTGGGAATATAGAGGCTTAAAGTAAATATATAGTAATGCCTCTGTCTGATGGGCCTTATCCTTTTAATGGAGAATTACCAAGTGCACTCATGGAAGAATTTTAGAGTTAAACTGTCCAGTACAGTAGCCACTAGCCACATGTGGTAATTGAGCATTTGAAATTGAGTAAGTGTAAAATATACACTGGATTTCAAAGACTTAGTACAAAAAACCCCAAAATATCTCATTATTTTTATCTTAAGGTTGAAATGTTTCAGATACATTGGATTAAATAAAATTTATTAAAATAATTTCACTTGTTTCTTTTTTCTTCTTAACTGTGGCTACTAGAAAATGTAATATTTACATTAGGCATCACTGTCCTAGAATATAGAATGTGGCCGCCATGAGTGGAGTGTGACTGAAAGATGGTTGCGTGGCTGGAGACTGAATGAAGACTCAGGCTTGGGTAAGGAGAAGAGTGACAGGGAGGAACTGGCACAGCTAGAGCTAAGGCTTTGGGGGAGGTATGTGTCCACCAAAAAAATGAAAGTAATTTTAGGTGATGCAATAGAAATAAAGAGGTTTTTAAAAAAGAAGGAAATAAAGAGTTAGTTCCTCTTGTTCTGCCCTGTTCACACCTAAATAACACTTTCCCCTTAGGTCAGGGGTCTTCTAAGCTAGAAAGACTTACCTGACTTAAGTGCACTCCCTTCTGTATTCGTGCAAATATTTCATAACCCCATTATTGTAAAATTATGTTTTCATTCCTGCCTCTATATTGCCAGCCTCCACCCATATATGGTGAGCTTTTTGAGGGCAGGGGCCTTGCCTATTATCTTTGTACCTAGAAACTGGGATATTATAAAAACCAATCGGTGTGGGGACCCAGAGAAGGGAAAAGGTGAATGGGAGAGGCTCCTAGGGTCTGTGTCAAAGAACCAGGTACCTACTTGAATCCCACATGGTTCTTTTCTGACCATGAGAAGGCGATGCTGGGCCCAAAGAACTATGGATGGAATGGGATCTGGGGCACCACAGTAGGCAGGAGCGGAGAGATTTCTGACCTAGGGTCTTTCCAGACCTTTAGGCCACATCAGAGTTCTTTTTACAGGCAAGACGGACTTAGCACCCAATCTTTTCCCTTAGTACCCACTCTTCCCCTCCCTTTTCCTTGCTTCCCTGTTTGTTTGGGTTTTTGTTTTTGTTTTTTTTTAAGATTTTATTTATTTGATGGCGAGAGACAGCAAGAGAGGGAACACAAGGCGAGTGTGAGAGGGAGACGCAGGCTTCCCGCCGAGCAGGGAGCCTGATGCGGGGCTTGATCCCAGGACCCTGGGATCATGACCTGAGCCGAAGGCAGATGCTTAACAGCTGAGCCACCCAGGCGCCCCCCTTGCTTCCCTGTTGACTAGGTTTTCTTACTTCATTCTTTCCTAAGGAGTGACACAGGTCCAGGGGCACCCTCCCACCTGGACTGGCCCTCTCACTTCTTTGTGAGGTTTGAAGAATTCCCTGGTGGGGAATTTAAGTGTGGAAGTCAGAAGGTTAGGAAGCAGAAGTGACAATTTATGTATGTGGGACCACGGTTTTGCCAGCTTTGTCTGCAGCCCCCTCCCCCGCTTTGCCCTCCAGTGATCAAACAGCTTTCTGGATGTCCCTTTTTTATTTTTCCACCCCACCTGATCTACTCAACACCTTCCCAGGGTATGCCAGTCCAGAACAAATGGAGTCATGCACAGCATCAGTGATGATGGTTTCCTTGGATTATGCCTCTAGTGGTTATGGCAGGACACACACACACACACACACACACACAGTTTCTTCCAGTTATTTCTGAACATACCCAGGAATGTCTTATACAGCCTTCTCCTTTACCATATGTTTGGCCAGGATGCTTCCTCCTACCTGACCTCCTTTAGTGAGATTTTCTGTCCTCCGCTTCCTGTAAAGCCATGTACATGTGCCATGCCCCATCACTTGCTGGTCCCCACCATGATAACAACAATGTATAGGGCCAGAATATTGCTTATTCCTAGAGATGCGGGTGCCCCTATTGCTGATAAGTTACTGGAGTCCCTAAAATCAACACAAGGTGTAGTACCAAAGCAGGGAGAATTTTAAAAGTTTCTTTCAGAGGAGTGCTAAATCAGTATTGTTGGTTTCCCAGTGTCGTAAGGGAACACTTAAGGAAAGCAGTCCCTCCTCTCTAATCACTAAGATTTTCAAATACATGGAATACATTATTTGTATTTATTTTTACCAATATAGTATATTTTTAAAAATTGAACAGCCTTTTTCTTACCTTTTAGCTATCTCTTCTGGGATATATCTCCATATTGATAAAATGCTTATACCTAGTTCTTGATTTTTCAGTTTGGCCTATTATTTTACTTCTTCCTATAGGAAATAGAGTATGCATATATACTCTAATGCCCTCTCATAAGCACATATATTATTTCTCTGTCCTTTAATGTGTCTATATCACCTTAGGTAAATAACCTCATTATATTATTATGACTGTACATATTATTCATAGTTGGTTTCATTAGCATAATATTACATTTTGGTTTTTTGATTGAAATTAGCCATTGCCTCTTTTTCCATGCTTTCTTAAATGGCTAGCACTCAAGTATCTATAATTAATTTATCCAAAACTCTCCTCTCAATACACTCAAACACATCAGGGAGCCTATCAGTTTATTTTTTAAACTGGAGACAACCCTCCAGGAGTCTGTCATCGTCCTTCATTCTGGACTAGTTGTTCTCCAAGCCTGCTGCACAGTTTTTGTCCTAGGATAATTTATCATTTCTTCTCTTTTCTACTTCTTTTTTCCTGAAAGATTTCCATATTCCAAATCTTCTTTTGAATTTTTACATTTTAATTACCCTGTCTTACATTTACTAGAGTACTTTCTTGTCCACCCTTCCCCCCACCCTTTCTATAGCATTCGGTTCCATCTGGGGATGCAATATCTTATTTCTCTGAGAATATTTCTAATGTTTTATTTCTTGAATTGTCTGCATTGAGTTTTTCAGTCCTTGTTTCTGTCTTTAGTGTTATTAACTTTTCTTAAATGTCTGGAGATCCTTGGCTATCCATTCATATGTAAGAGTGCGGTCTAAGAAAGAGAGCTGATTGGAAGCTCTGTGTACATGACAGGGCTTGTAATTAGGACACCTGCAGTATTTTTCAAAATTCTGGTTGCATACTCATTAGTGGTCTGTGAAATAAATGAAGTCAGTTGCAACCAGTCTTCCTCCAACCTGCCCCAAATGACAGAACAGAATGGGAAATATTATATCAGAATATATCACATACAAAAAGAAAATTATTTTGTGAAACTTTGGTTTTATATATGTACACATCATATATACAATATTAAGTACTGAGTCAATCCCATAAAATGGGGATTTCTTATTGTGGGTGTTTTTTCAAAGAAGTTTGTTAAGTTACCACTTAGTATCCTCAAAGAGATCTCCAAGTATCAAAATAGGTGAGTCTTTTCTCTTGGAAGGAGAGGTAAGTTTCTCTGAAGAAAAATTCTCTACACTGCTTGCTGGTCCGGTAGCCAGAGTTCATTCATTCAAGTATTTGCTGAATACTTACTTACATGCTAAACACTGTTCTCAGTACTGGGTATATATCAGTGTATAAAACAGACAAAACTCCCTACCTTCTTGGAACTAAGATTCTAGAGGGGGAGAAAGACAATAAACAAACATGATAAATTATACAGTAGTTAGGTATTGTGCTATAGTAACACAGTAACAGAAGGGAAAGCTGAATATATGCACATAGATTCCAATAAGGGGTAGATATGGTACAGGTGGTAAGTGTTATGATTATTTCATGAATGAAATTGAAAGCAAAATCATCATCTAAGAGTGAGAATGGGGAAAGAAGTGTTAGAAACTTGAGAAGTAGAGAAGGTATGAAATAACGTAGGACAAACCCCAGCAAACTACAGCTGGCGGCCAAATCCTGTTTTTGTACAGCTTACAAGCGAAGGATAATTTTTATACTTTTAAATAGTTGGGGGAAAATATGAAGATGAATTCTATATTGTGACACATAAAGATTACATAAAATTCAAATTCAACTCATTTACATATTCCCTCTGGCTACTTTCTGCTACAATGGCAGAGTAGATTAGTTGTGAATAAGACTGCATGACATGCAAAGCCTAAAATACTTATTATCTGGCTCTTTACAGAAAAAGTTTGTGGAGCTCTGATCTAGGAGAATAGAAAGGGAAATGACTAGGAAAATATGATGTTGGGCAGCGGTAAGGGCCCAAGAATTATGGTCATGAATTTAAGGTAAGACCAGTCACAATTAATCTTTGACAAAGGTGGCAGGAATATGCAATGGGAGAAAGACAATCTCTTCAACAAATGGTTGGAAAACTGGACATTTACATGCAAAAGAATGAAACCAGACCATTTGCTTACACCATACACAAAAATAAACTCAAAATGGATTAAGGACCTAAATGTGAGACCTGAAACCATAAAAATCCTAGAAGAGAGCACAGGCAATAATTTCTCTGACATCGGCCATAACATCATTTTTCTAGATACGTCTCCTGAAGCAAAGGAAACAAAAGCAAAAATAAACTGTTGGGACTACATCAAAGTAAAAAGCTTCTGCACAGCGAAGGAAACAATCGACAGCCTATTGAATGGGAGAAGATATTTGCAAATGACATATGCAATAAAGGGTTAGTATCCAAAATATATAAAGAACTTACACAACACCAGTAAAACAAATAATCCAATTAAAAATGGGCAGAAGACATGAACAGACATTTACCCAAAGAAAACATACAGCTGGCCAGCAGACACATGAAAAAATGCTCAATATCACTCATCATCAATGAAATGCAAATCAAAACCACATTGAGATATTGCTTCATACCTGTCAGAATGGCTAAAATAATTCAAGAAACAAGTGTTGTCAAGGATGTGGAGGAAAAGGAACCCTTGTGCACTGTTGGAGGGAATGCAAACTGGTGCAGCCACTGTGGGAAATAGTATGCAGTTTCCTCAAAAAATTCAAAATAGAATTATCCTATGATCCAGTAATTGTACTACTGGGTATTTTCCCAAAGAATACAAAAACGAATTTGAAGGGATATATGGATTCCTCTGTTTATTGCAGCATTATTTACAACAGCCAAACTATGGAAGCAGCCCAAGTGTCCCATCAACTGATGAATGGATAAAAATGCAATATGTATGTATACACACACACACACACTGGCATATTTTTCAACCATAAAAAAGAACAATGTCTTGCTATTTGCAACAACATGGATGGATCTAGAGAGTATAAATCCTAAGCAAAATAAGACACTCAGAGAAAAACAAATGCCATATGATTTCACTCACAAGTGGAATTTAAGAAACAAATGAACAAAGGGAAAAAAGAGAGAGACAAACCAAAACCAGACTTTAAACTGTAGAGAACAGATGGTTACCAGGGGGGAGGTTGGTAGGGGGAGTAGGTGAAATAGGTGAAGGGGATTAAGAGTACACTTATCTTGAATGGGATAGACTGGTGATGGGTAGTAAGGAGGGCACGTATTGCATGGTGCACTGGGTGTTATACGCAACTAATGAATCATCGAACTTTACATCAGAAACCAGGGATGTACTGTATGGTGACTAACATAATATAATAAAAAAAACATTAAAATTTAAAAAAAAGTAAAAGTACACTTATCTTGATGAGCACTGAGTCATCTCTGGAACTACTGAATCAGTATATTGTACACCTGAAACTAATATAACACTGTATGTTAATTACACTCAAAATAAAAAATAAAAGATAAAATACATCAAAAAAAATAAAGTGAGACCAATCAGCATGGTTACTGCATAGGTTTAGGCAGAGAGTAGGCAAAGAGCTGGCTTTAACATTGTCGTTTTGTGAAATGACAAAAAGAGAGGGTAAATGGAATTAAAATATATGCAAGTGAATCATTATATTGACTGACCCTGGGATCTAAACTGGTTATGAAGTGAGGAGAGGAACTCAGGAAGGATAGGGACAATGAAAGGTGGTAGTCAAAGGAGTGTTGAAATCAAGTTACTAGGAGATGGCTGGAAGACAGAAGGTGGTGGTCAGACAGTGAGATACATCAACCTGACATTATGCAGTGGTTAGTTTTTAGAAATAAGAAAATCAAAGGTATGACCATGGGAATGAGTGCAGGGAATAGGAGAGGATAAAATCAGTGGAACACCGTTATTCAAGGAACCAATATGTCAGGGTGTTGAAAGGATCACTCATGTATGTAATTTAATCATCAATATTTAAATCAGGAGTAGTGTTGTGAGGAGTGAAATGAGCCAAGAGCTAAACTTTTTGAGAAATGAGAGTGAATGACCTAGGGGCTTGTAGATTTTGTAGATGACCGCAATTATGAAGGGAAAAAAGTGATATAATTTGATGGCATGAAACTCAAAGCTGGGGAGTTTTAAAGGAAGACAAACGGAGAAATGTCTGGATGCAGTGATAAGGAACAAGGAGAGCATCTACTCCCAACCCTTGACCAGTAATAGGACTGTGGGCGGAAAAACCACCTTGAGAGGGTTGCAGTGAAAGCATTGTCCTAAGAGCAGAGCCAGGGACAGAAGCGTCTCATGCTTCGGAATGCTCAACTTTAAATCCCCATTTTTAGTGATGCCTCCTCCCAGCTCCCAGCTGTTCTTGGTGGCTCCAACTAATTCAGTTTCTCCAGAGGATGAAAGAATGAACAAATGAATGAGTAAGGGGTGAGATTTCAGGTCTAACTGACTTTATAGTCTTTCAAGTAATCATCGTGTTTTCAGCCATCTACCCCTACCCTTTGCTATTCAGATAACTGAGGTCTCCAATTCCTCACTCAGTCTTTTCTGGGGTTCTGTGATATACATTTGCTTGCTTATTATTATTGTCCCCCACCCCTAGCCCCCACTCCCCATTAGGTTTTTGCTCTCTCTGGACTGCTCCAACAGTTGTTGCTTGTCTTTTACTTTCCAGATTCAAAGATTTTGTTGATATTGTTTGGGTGCTATTATCTTTTCTCCCATGTTCTTTGTCTTCATTGATTTACTTCATTTAATATTCCTTTACTGTCATTTTAGCAGGGTTTCAGGAGGAACCTGTGTTTTCGGTCCACATTTTTAATAAGATGTTGCCAACAAGACTTTTGTTAAGGAAGGAGTCAGACATGTCTGACTGGCTCACTCTTCCCAGGATGCTTCTCAGTCCTTCAAACACACAGGCTCTGACTGGCAGGCTTCTGGTATACATAGACAGATCTGAATTGCAGTGGTGGAATCAACTTAGGATGCTGGGATTCCCACTTTGTTTTTGCTTCCCTTTAACCATCACTCTTTTCAATTCCTGCCCTTCCCCTCACCCCTTACTTCCTGATACTGAGCCTTACTATTTCTGAAATTCTACTCTCCATGGGGCATGTCCAGCTGTTCTTACTCTAGCTACCCTTCCTCAGAGCTTAGCACTGGCCCCCTTCACACACCTCTGTGGTCTAACTGTTCTCTATGAGACCTGTTCACCAATATACTTTCTATACCCCACTGGTTTGTATCTATCACAGAGAAACTATTGTGAACTCAGACATGTGGACAACAGTTTCTGTAGAACTTTCAAAACAGAGTACTTGCTTCTTCATATGGTCAGCCCCAGCACCAATCAAATTCTCATGTCCTTACCCATTTTCAAAATAAATAAGATGGGAACCACTATACAAGCTCCCCAAGTGCAAGGTCATCGGTGTATCCAAGGAGTCCAGCAGTTCTTAACAGAATCCTAAGACATTCCATCTTAGTTTGCCACACGATGAAAGCAAAGTTAAATTCCTGTTACACAGGCTCATAGTACAGAAGATTTCATTTTTCCCTCCCTTAACCCTCTAAGTCTCTCCTCTGGCAAACACAAGTATCTCCACTAGGTCAACCATACTCCTTTTTCCCAATCTATTTCTCCTGTTCCAGGCAACTGGCATGGTTTGAGTAAGTCGACATCAAAGTATGTGAGTTAAGTTTTCTGAATTAATTACAAATTTGGAGGGGCGCCTGGGTGGCGCAGTCGTTAAGCATCTGCCTTCAGCTCAGGGCGTGATCCCCGTGTTCTGGGATCGAGCCCCACATCAGGCTTCTCCACTGAGAGCCTGCTTCTTCCTCTCCCACTCCCCCTGCTTGTGTTCCCTCTCTCGCTGGCTGTCTCTGTCAAATAAATAAATAAAATCTTTTAAAAAAATAATTACAAATTTGGAGGCTACTCTGGCTCTAGTAAAAGCAATGATAACTTTGAATTACCCTCTCTGATTTTGGTGGCTGTGATTTGCTGGTTAGAAGCACAGGTCTAAAGATAAAGGGCTGGAAAGAAAGAACAAAGCTTGTAGTCATCTGGCTACTTGAACCTTTGGACCAATCACTACTAAAAATCAGATAAAGACCCATTTTTCTCCATTCTGGTCGGGTATCTGGCAGCCCCAGTCTCTTCAAGAACATACCATGACCCATAAATAAAAGTGTCTTTAAGAAAACAGTTGTCACAATGCCCATATGCTTGACACCATGTAAGAAACACCATATAAGAAACAGTAGGTCATTGGCCAGACAAATAAGACAGTAGCATAGTATAACTCAGGATACACTAATAATGGAAGGAAGAAGTGGCAGCTGACAGAGGAGTCCAAGCTATAATACAAACTAGTTTATCTCTGCTTTCTGATTCCATGAGAACAGTAACCTGCAACCCTTCAAATCTGGGTAAAAAGATCATAATTCAAGACCAAATTAATGAGTTTGTTTGTAGTGATGGCAGTGATTCAACAAGACTACATTTGATTCACAATGCCATTTAATAAAGATGTCCTAGAATCAAAGAATTTTGGCATTAGAAATTACTTCGGAGGTCTCCTTATTCCACCTTCTACCCAATACCAAAATCTTTCACAATATTGCTAGGAAATGATCATCCCACCTTTCACATCCAGTGAAAGAAAATTTAGAGACAATTCATTTAATTGTGTTAAATAGTTGTACCTTGATACCACTCTGAGCCTTAGCACCATAAACAATACTACCTTCTTTGCAGGAGTTAGCATACTCCCCGGTTTACAGTAGATGCTTCCCTCCAACTGAGCCAGGATATGTATGCCTCTCTGCAACCTCCACCTACTGGAAATGCTTGCCTTCTGGTGCCAGAAAGAACCATTTCTCTTTTCTAGATGGTCCACAAATTGTATACATGTCTCTACCTTACGAATGACAACTATATACAGAGTCCTCCATACTTTTATATTCCTTAACTAAAACACCTATATCATCTTCACATAAACTTTTGTTAATTCAAGCTCTCCCCCACTGTGCAAGAGCAATAGGTTTTTAAAAAATGAAAGTCAGAATGTACTTTTTAACTCTTTTAAAACTTAATTTTCTTTATTTCATTCTATGAAGATGATCATGAATCTTGATTCAGTTACTCATTGTTTAAGAGTCAGGTTGGGTAAGTCTTTTTAATGTTTTATATTTATTTTTTTATTTTAAATATTTTAAAAAAGAGTTTGAGAGAGAGAAAGAAAGAGATCGCGTACGCACACAAGTGGGGAGAGGGGCGGAGGGAGAAGCAGACTCCTCACTGAGCGTGGAACCTGGTGCAGGGCTGGATCCCAGGACCCTGAGATCATGACCTGAGCCGAAGTCAGATACTTAACTGACTGAGCCACCCAGGCACCCCCAATTTTTTATATTTAGAATAAATGGACAAAAAAAGACAGAAAATCTTTTGAGGTGGAATGGTAGTATCATCTGAGTACCAGTAGAACTGTAATTCTAGATTGTGATAACCATTGTGATAGCTAAAGAATATTTCCTGTTGGCATTTTAATCACACTGTTTCAATATTAAAATATTAATACTTAAAAGGTAAGTTTCTACCATCTACAAAATGCATTTATTTGAAATTTCATTTAGACAATGGCTTTAACTATATATTAAGGCTCATTCAATAATACTTCCCCTTCTGAAACCTGTCCTATTTGTTTGAACTAAATAAATATGTCCCTTTCTAGAAAAGGGAATATTTTTCTAGAAAAATATTCTCTAACACACAGCTGACCCACCATAAAAGATTGTTCTCATATACTGTTCAATCTTTAAGGGACTACCATATGCCAACAACTTTACATTTGATACTGTGTAGCAAGTACTATCATCACATCTGTTTTACAGACTACAAAACCAAGCTCAGAGAGGTTCACTAATATGCCCAAGGACATACAGTCAGTAAGAAATTGCTGAAGGACCAGTAGCAATGGAAGGAATGAGGACCTCAAAGCCTTGCTTTCAGAGGACCCAATGAGAGAAACTGATGCAGTTAGGCTGTGCCTGGGTTCCCTCACCTTCCAGGGGCCCTGACACAAAGACTTTGTCAGACAAGCACACAGAGGGGAAGGTTTTACTTTATTGTTACATCAATCTCACAAATAAACCCAACACAGCCAGAAACACTGAGCAGGTAAAAGTGCCAATGTAGAGGCCTGGCAACAGAAGGAGGAAAGAATCCAGTTCATCTCCTCCATGTCTCCAGCCTGGAAAGATATTTCTATTAAACAAAAGTCAGGGCAGCTGACACAATAAGCAATCCATTCTACAGACACTTTGAGCTAAGGAATAGAAAATCTTACCAGGTGGGTCTAGTCAGGGCAAGGAAATAGAAAAGTCAGAAAACATTTGTTTCTCATATAACTCAGGCACAGATATACCAAATAACAAAAACAATATTTTTCAGACTTCCTGTATTTGAGATGGACATCTAATAAGGAATGAGAGGGCTACTAGTTCTACAGGGTTACTTCCTGCTACTGCCTGTATTCAGAACACAGCATGGGTAGACACTTTCTTCCCACATCCTGAATCAGAGGTGCTGGAGAGAATTTTCTAAGATTCTGGGAAGAACTAACCTTACCTTTTCACCTCACCAGCCCCTGAAAAGTAGATCACGTACTCCCTCATGAACATCAAGGAGATATGGGCTGTCAGAATAATCAACTTGGCAGCATTTAGAGATTAATGAAGCTCAAGACTTCCCATCCTTGTCTTCAGACATTTTTAGGTACCTCTATCAAGCCTGGGGTTTAAAGCACAATTATTTGCCTAGTGAACTCAAATGATCTGATTGCACTGAGTGAGATTATGATACCTTAAGCTCAGATCAACCCAACTGTTTCTATTCCAAAATTGGAAAGTCAGTGACTGATTCTCAGTGGCCAGAAAGATCACTAAAGGCCATCTGATCATCCCTCTGATGCCACAGAATCCTGAACTCAAAGGGCCAGAGTTGGTCACATCTTTTCAACACCTAAGAATTCCTGGCCTCACCTGGTCCACAGGGAATCCAAATAAGGATAAGCCAGGCCAAGGAACTTCCCACATGCCTCACTTGTGGCCTAGAGTCAAGGCTTGGAGTGGAATTTTCAACCCAGGGAGAAGGGGTGAAGTATTTTAGCTCAGTCTTAGGATAAGGAGCAGGCCAAAGTGGTGCCATGAAAGGTAGGGTAGGAGAGTGAAGAGGCCTCAATGGAAAGGCACAGATCCCCCCTGACCCACCCAGGCAAAAATGGGGTGCATTTGGAGGGGGCGCTGAAGGCTGTTAAGCTGGGATCACCCCTGCTAAAGTATAGACATGGCCTTTCCTGCTGTGGCTGTGCTTAGTTTTCCACCTTGCTTCCTCTATAGAGGCTGATAAGGGGCTCTGGGGGCGACCCAGACTGCAGTATGGCTGCCTAGCTGTTCAAATGAGAGTCACTAAGTCCCTAGTCTTTAGGAAGTTTCTGTAAGCCTAAAAACATTCAGAGTTTTTGAGTTGTTTAATAGAGGTGGTAGCTGAACACTTGACGAGATTGTTGGTGGGACCTGGCAAAATTCAAAGTGGCATCTATTAAATGCTCTGGAAACTACTGCTATGAACCAAGGGTAGACTTGGATATCTCTTGAAAAGATATCCACAGCTGATTATTTTTCTGACTTCTCCATGTACTTCTATGACCAAATTGAAGGGGAGATTTCATTACAGGCATCTGCGTGCCTAGACTGATAGCCCAACAAAAAAGCTTCGAGACACCCCTGTGATCTCCAATATTTTCAGAAGGGTCGGGAGACATTATTGGGCAGCGGGAAGAAGTTGTCCTTAACACTGTCATCTCCTGTCCTGCCTCTTTCCTTGAAGCAGAACAAGGCTGAAGATTTCCCAACCTTCAGTTCCCTGTCTGGAAATTTCATTCCTGACCTCAACCCCAGAAAGGTTTCCATAGGTAGGACTTCCCACCAACTGATTCTACCCAGTACTTCCTTCTATTCTGGATCTGCTTGGATTTTTTTCATCTCCTTTCCCTATTTCTGATCCGTGCTACTTGAGTCCGTGGCGGACAAATAACAGGCTGGGCAGAAACACTGACTAGATCTTGGGGGTATTAATGTCTAATAATGATCCCTAGATTATTTACCAAAGCCTTCAATTCCATCTCAGAAAGTGATTAATGTTCTTCTGTCTGTTGTTCCTTCCCTCTTCTCCCCTCCAAGAAGTTCAAGGTGAGAGTCCATCTCACTCGTTTTTGTACCCTCATCTTTTAGGCACCAAAATAAGGTCCTAAGTGTGACGATTTGAGGCAGACACTTTTAGTAGACTTAGCACACGGGAGGAAGAGCTACCCAGATCCTCCTGGAATCCATCCCCAAAGCAGATTCTTCCCCTACCTTGCCTTTTTAAAACCCTTACCTCTTCATCCTCCTCTCAAGGCCTGAAGACAAAAGAACCAGCATGGGAGAATAAACATAGCCTTGGCTTCTCAAGTGTGAGTTCTAGGTTCCTCTGCCACTGACTTAGTATAACAGCTTAGACAATTCACTTGCCTCTCTGGACCTATAAATGAAAAAGTTGGACTAGATGATCTCTCTGGGTTCTTTCAGGTACACTTATTCTTGAGAAATCAATGAATGAATTAGAAGAAATTCTAATTCTGAGACATAGGTATCCTGCACCTCTTTGAAACAGCTGAAAGGAGGTAAAGGTCAGGTTCCTGTTTTTTATACATTTTAGCTATAGGAAAAGAAGCAAGTGTATCTATGGAGAAACAAACTTGACAGCCCCTATACTTGACTAATAAAAGCAAATTCCTGAAAGCAGCAGAGAAGTAGGCCACAGGTGAGACCTGGCAGTGTCAAAAGGTCTATAAATTAAGTGATCGGAAGAGTAAAAAACAATGGCTATAACCAGATAAGATCTCTAAGCACAGACTAAAGTCTAGAGAGGTCTGGGCTGGAAGGAGCCCCTGGAGCTTCTATTAGAGGGAAGGACTTGGTCCACAGCAAGTTGCTACTGCATTTGGTTCAAACCCAGTTTTCTCAATCTCTCAACCTGGTATGTGTGCATATGTGCAGACATGCTGCAGTCTGTAGTTATGCTTCTGAAGTGCTGAAATGAGAAAGAAATAGAAGAAATGATACCAAATTCAAAGAAGTTAGATTGAAGGCAAGTACAATTTTAGTTTAAAAGCTTATTTTTCCCACCACTCTGTGCAGTATTATCACTTCTTATTCTGGAATGTGGGCTAGAGAGTTTTGTGGGATGGTGAACTCTAGGGGTTGGGGATGGGTGTACTTGTGGTAAGACTGAAGGATGAAGGCAGGACACAACCCAATATCCTGTGTGAGAACCCCTCCACTTAGAGACAAATGGATTTTACTTGACCTGACCCATTTGGGCACTTACTTGTCTTCATTCAAGGAAACTGTCTCCACAAAAGGGATTTCTTCTTTGTCTGTCTTCCCCATGATCAGCCGGTGCTTATCCAAATTTATGATGCACTAAAAACAAAGGAGAATCACTGGTCACTGTCAGTGACCCCAGTGTCAATGGTCCATGTAAGAGGACCTTGCCTCAGAGAATAAGAATCAAAGGGAAAGTAGAATCAATCCTACCTTAAGGGATCGGAGAGTCTGGAGACCAAGGGACAAGTTTTTCTCATTGTCCTCTAAAAAAAAATTAAGATCCAACTATTGCTATGCTGATTTATAAGTCAGCCATATCACCATCTAACCAACCTTCCTTCCTTCCTTCCTTCCTTCCTTCCTTCCTTCCTTCCTTCCATCCATCCATCCATCCATCCATCCAATAAACATTTGTTGAGCATCTATTATATTAAGTAATTTTCCCAGATCATTATAGTTAAAAGGTAATAGAGCCAAGATTCAAACCTAGGTCTTTTAAACTCTGAAGAACAAAAGGCCTTTAGACAAAACCCAGGAATCTTGAGTAGTCCAGAGTAGTGTACATAAGGGAAAATATAGGAGATGGGGGGAAGTTATCAAGCGATTTATGGCAAAGGAATAAGGGGATCTTGCCCTCTATCTCCAACTAGCTCAGGGAAAGCTCTCAGGAGCCACTTTCACTGGCACACAGAAATGTTTCTTACCCCTTACTTTTTTTTTTTTTTATCCTGAATTACATACTCCTTTGTTTTAGTGATTCTCAACAGGTCTTGAATCTAGTACTTCGGAGAGTAAAAATTGGGACAAGTCTATAGTACATAAAATGGAAACCTGGAATTTTGAAAAAGTATATATTTACAGGCATGAGATCTTATGAGGGTTTGGTGGAAGTAGGGAGGGGGTTTACAATAGGGGTCCATAGGGCCAGTTCTCAATTCTACTCACCAACCACAGCTGCTGGACAGTCCAGGCGGAGTGAGCCCAATGTGATCACCAGGTGCTCAATCTGGCCCACTACTTTCAGATGCCGGGGTAGAGAAAGCTTCTCTCCTTCATGCTTGTGAGATCTGACATGCTCCTTGAGTCTGCACCAGAGAGGGAGATATCAGAATCCCCTTGGCAGAGGTTTCTGATGTAATCTGACAATGTCTACCTTATGACCCCCTGTTGGACTTCTCCAGGGATTTCCTGGGATTAATTTACCAAAAAACGTGCTAGGCAGCCTACACTGCTTGTTTCAGAATTTTGTCCTGCATATGCCAGAGGATATAAAAAACGAAAGATTCAGCTCCTGTTCTCAAAAAGCTATGTCACTATCTGTACTGTTGAAAAATGAAAGTTGATACACTCAGAAAATCCTTTTCTGAATCCTAACATCCCCACCTATATGCAAGGCAATTTAGTTAACATGTCTTTTTACCCATCTGTGGGTAAAAGATGTCAAAAAAGGGCAGGAGTTTGTCCTAATTTTAGAAGATGCTTTTTGTTCAGCGTCTAATTTTCTCTTTGCCTTTCTTATTTCTATTTATCCTCATCAGTCTTCAGCTATAAGGTTCATGGAGGCTGGTACTTATTTGCTAGGTACATTGATATTGATATTGATATTGATATCATCAAGGAATATCATGGGGAAAGTCCTGATTAATTGAACTTTCTCTGCAGGGGAGAAAGGAAAGGAATAGCACCCAGGTTTCACACAGTTATATAAGCAGATTGGAACAGCCAGCACCCAAGCTATCATGGGTTGTTGGATAAAAACTTAATTATGGACTTTCTGTGCCAATACTTCTGCTTTACTCCATTGCCTCTCTTTTGGTGTTATAACTCATCCAAAAGCAAAATAATTGCAGTTGTACAGATGGTTATTAATTCTTCTGGAACTATGGCAGACTGCTGCCTAATTATGCACCAGGACATTATTAGTCTTTCTAGAACCATCATGTTACACTACATCTCGTCTCTTCACCACATAAAAAAGCTCAGGATTCTTCCCACAAGAGCACTTGTGTCCTGGACTCCTCCCACAAGCCTAAACAGCAGTGTACAAAACCCAGAGAGCCAGTGTCAAAGAGTCACAGCAGTGGTGAGGGGTGAGAACAGGGTAGAGATAAGAAGGAACAGATCAGGCAGCAGAGGTCACTAATTATACAAATCAAGCCTTGTTCAAGTCCTACCTAAAAGTATGAACATCTTGAAAGCAGCCTAGAATGAACCATTATATCTACCCTAGTGATTGTTTCAATACAGATATTAAACTAAGGAATGATTTGTTGTTCTTAGGGCTAGAAAAGTGGAAAAGGACATTGGGTTGATCCTTCCAATTCTGGGCTAGACCTTGGGGCCCACCTAGTACTTAGGAGAGAAGAGAAGGAAGAAGACATAAAAGTACCAATTGACTGAAAAGGAGGAAAAATACAAAATGGCTTTCTCTTACTAAAAGGGGAAGAACCCAATTCTGGCTGTTAAAGAACCAAAGACATTCAATATCTGCTTCACACCCAATCCCCAGCAGGGGCAGCGGTAAGATTTGATTTTACATGTTCTTTACAGAGAGGAAAGGCACTAAGAAACTATTAGTTACTCACACCTATGATGGTTCAGGCCCAGCAGCAATAGCAGTCCTATTCTAAGTTCTGACAGATGCTTCTTGGGACAGGCAGTGTGGCCTCCAGAAGGACCCTGAGTAAGCTGAGACCAACCACATCCCTGCTTTTACTCATCGGGGGTATACCAACAGGAGTGCTCCTTCTAATTTGTTGTCTTTGCAGGGCATGGCTAACAATGAGCCAAGGACCTCACACTCTCTCATTCCAGAGCCCAAAGGTCTTTGCTCAGAACTTAATAGGTGGGAGTTAATGGAAAACCCGATGCTTTCCTGGCTTGCTGATTTCTCCCAGGTGCCTGAGAATCCAGCTGATACTTGAACTCTGCATACTTCTCTTGGAACCTTGGTAGAGACCCTCACCATCTCTAACCTCAAATAGATTTAGGCAAAGAGTGCATTAGCACCTGACTCCCACCCAGCACAAGTGGCTACTTACCCCAGTCTATCCACACAGGCTGAAGAGATGAGATTATATTGACAACCTGTGTCAACCAAGGCTTTCACATCCTTTCCAGCACACTGTGTAAAGGAAACATACTGATCAGCAGGAACCAGAGAAGCAAAAGGGAAGGGAGCAAGCAGCAGATGTCATATGAAAGGCAGGGCTGGAGAGCGTCTCACAATTATGGGTTGGTCATGTCTCATCTTTAATCACTGCTGAGTCTCCTTTTAGGAGCCTTTTTCCGACTGAATCTAGAGCTGACAGAGGATCCCAAAGGACTTTCAGTATTTAATTCTACATACTAAGTAGCTCTTAATCGTGTGTGTGTGTGTGTGTGTGTGTGTGTATTACACACTCTTCTCCAAATCTGATGAAAGCTTTGGTCTTTATCTCCCATAAAGATGCACATGCATAAAAATATTACATATACTTCCTGTAAAATTCAATTATGAATTCTATGATAAGACCCATGCTCTATACACTTTGGAGGAGAGGGCCCCACTATGAGAATCACAATGGGCCCACATCCTACTCTCCAGAAAACCCTGGAAAAACTATTCTCAGAACATTACCTGGCAAGAAACCAAAATCATGTCATCATCGTCAGACTTCTTTAATCCCTCAAACTTAGCCTGATTCAGTTTGTTGGTCTTGGAGGACCAAGGGACACGACTACTTCGAAGTTTAGACAGGTTGGTTTCCATGAGGCGCCTCTGCAGAATGTTATGAGGTTGCTTGAGGAATAGAAAGCAGAAGATTCTTAGTGACAGGTCATTTCCCCCTTTTCCCATTGTCCCCCAGGTACTGCAGAAATAATAAAGAAGCCTCACATAACTGAGCTCTACCTTTGCTTCTTATTTATTTTTCCTTCAAGCAGAGACTTCATTGGTATTATCAGAACAGGTACTATAAATCAATTTGTAATAGGCCACCGTGAATGAAAGAAACAGCAAGGTGGGACACCGGAAAATGTGGCTAGGGCCAGTGAATATTCTATGGCTAAAGAGAACTGAGGAACCCCTGGGATTTGGATTACCTAGGCCTGCTGTCTTTCCTCCCCTTACAATGGCATTTCAGGAGAAAAGTGACCCTAGTCTAAGTGGAATAAATGTATCCTCCCAGGTAACTTATAGAAGAAGCAGTTTGTTCTCACAGGCCAAAGAAACCTACGCAGTACTGGCTGTCAGAAGCTCTGCCTACTTATATTTCAAGTTTTCCTCCCTTACAGCCTCATGTTTTGGACCTAGTCTGCATATACCTTGGTAGCCTGACTCTCCCGTGGGCTGAGTAACCCACGGGTTGGGGTGGGAAGAGAGGAATTCATACCTGCTGAGCAATCTTCTCAGGAGACATACTTTAGAACCTGGCAGAACCCACAGGAATAATCCCTACTAACATCCCCTGGACTTCAAGAAGCATAGTGCAACTCTTGCCATAGTCTTGTTATCCATTCTCCCTCTCTCCAATGGGCCAAAAAGTGGGAGTATAAATGGGGCAGAAACTGATCAAGAAACAGGAGACTTAATTAGACCTTATATCTACGTCAGGATACCTAATGTTAGGAGGCAGAATGAGGAATGTGAATTCAAGTCTGCTCTTTGACAGAACTTAGAGAGTTCATAAGGCAGCCATATCCATGCTCTGCTCTTTCTACCCAAAGTGGCCTCTAGAAAATACGTTACCTCATAATAAGGACTTATTTGATCCACAGAATTTCTATACACAGCATCTTATTCTCAGTTTACAATAATATTTAAAATCTCTCAAAGGAAAGACTCCAAGTTTCTATATAACACATACCAGATGCCTTTCAATTTTAGGGGGAAGAAAATCACTCTTAGAAGCTCAGAGCCTAGAATTTTCCCAGGAAAGGGGACAGAACTGGGTAAGGCCTTCATTATCCACCACCTTACAATTTCTGAGGAAGAATGGAGTCAGAGCCATGACTCACTGTAACCCTGGTAAGGCGAAGAAATGGATTCCCAAAATACACAGGTTCTTGGCAAAGCAGATTCTAAATTAGTATCCTTGAGAAAAGGAGAGAGAGAGGCACTTAAAATGAGAGCTTCTTAACTTGATAAGGAGCTAGAGGAAGTGCTAACTCTGTCAGATTTCCTTTGAGAATGATTTGCTCCTCAAAAGAAACAAAGTCTTCATTCTTACTCTCTCACTAATAAGCCTGAATTTCTAGATCAAGTCATATGAAAGCAGGGTGTTTGCTTCTGTCAAGTCCACACTCAGCAGAACCAACTGAATTTGTACAACTGTAAGCTGAATTTGTAGAACTGAAGATCAGAAAGGACTTCAAAGGCCAATAAAGGAAAGCCCTCCTCACTGAAAATTTGGGGCTTTCCTTCTACATCAGTCTTGCTGAACACAGCTTTATCTCACTACTCCTAATCTTTCAAAGGAGTCTAATCATCGCTTGACAAATGAGGAAAAATCTGAAATTATTTTCCTCGAAGTCATCTCTCTTCTGAATTTTCCTCCTTCCCTCCTCCTCAGGTTATAAAACATGTTCAAAGTTCTCATACATTAGGGAGAAAACACATAACCTCAGATCCTTTCTCCTCAGCTCTACATCCTCCTCTAATTACACCCTTGTCTTAAATGGTCTATTTTTAAAGAAGCCAAAAACTTCCTGATATCCTTCACTGAGATTACTTCTGATCCCACAACATCAATAAAAATCTCCTAATTTCCAAATCTGGTGATATTTTTCAGCCTTCATTTTCCTTGACTTCTCTAGGGCATTTGACCCTGCTGACAATTCCTGTATTTGTTCTTTTCTTTAGTAACCAAAAAAGTTTCAAACATAATACATGCTCAGTGAAAAAATTCAAATATCTGAAGTATATAAAGTCAAAGGGAAAGCCTCCCAACCTCTCAACCTTTTCTCAGTCCCACTCCCTACAAATAACCACCCTTAAATTTAGAAGAATATCCTTCCAAAACTTTTAGTACATTTACAAACATACATAAAAACAGGATCATACTATAACACTGTTCTAAAATTTTCTATTTTTGTTTAATATATGAAAGACATTTTTCTATGTCAGCACATGTAAGTCTCTTTGTTCATTTTCACAACTAAAAGTATTGATGGTATAGTTCAGGAATTGAAAATTCACAGCTGATAAATCCCTATGAACCTCAGGAATATTTTTCTGTGGTCATTTTATTATGCCTACATGTTTTAAATGACAGTGTAACTGCACATTTGCCTCTGCTCCCAACCAAGGTTTCACTAAAATCATAATCAAGGAACAAGAAAGACCTAAACATACAAGAGCAAAAAGAACAATAAAGGAAACAACAATAACAAAAAAGGAGAGACAAAAAGAGACAACATTTTGGAATCTGAGAAGCAAAAAGAAAAGTGGTAACTGACCTAAGAGTATAGAAAGCTAAGTGCTTCACACCATTCCACTTCACACAATGCTAGAGTGGCAAAGACTGCCAGTTGTTTACCAAATCCATGTTCTCCTATTCTTACTGTATAGATAACTAGATTGTTTCCCAGCCTTCTTTGCGGTTAGGCATGACCAGAGGACTGAGTTCTAGCATAGAGAATGTGAGGAGAAGTGACATACACCACTTCCAGACCTGACCCACAAAAATGTCCTGTGCACACTCCTCCATTCTTTTACTCTTCTCACTGGTTAGAATGGAGACGACCCTTGGGGTAACCTTCTTGGAGGTCACATGTTGAAGACAGAAAAGCCACTGTCAGCCTGGGTCCCTAAGTGACTCCGTGGAAGAGGGCTGTCTTGCTGACCTTTCTACTAGTAGTGTTACTTAAGAAAAAATAAACTATCATGTTTGAGCTATTACATATTTTGGGGTCTAGCTGTAAAAGCAGTTTTCCTATTCAAACTAAAACTCTGAAAAGGCTGAGAAGTTAGAGGTATTAGAACTTCTACGATTAGAGGGTGGGAAATACATTAGTATAAAGCCTGCATAAAACTCCCACTTGACCCACACAACTGGGAAGTATGCCAAAAGTTTATTCTTTTTGAAATAGTAACTCAAAAGACTCTGGTTGGTTAATAGTTTGTCTAAGCTTAGAAATTATGTACTGTCGGATTTCTAGAACAGCTAAGGGTGAGGATAGAGTGCCATACTAAGCCAGAGCTGAAGGATGTGGGTTTAAGGATTGAAAAAAACCCACATAGGTCCTCATATAATGAAAGAAAAAAGATCTACAACAAGATTTCACATCACTATGAATTTTTGGAATATTATGAGTGACACAGATTCCAAAAGCTTCCAAGAAGAAAAAGATGATCCAAATACAAAGGATTTGGACCCAGAATGGCACAGGACAATTCAACGGTAATAATGGAAGCTAAAAGACAATGTAATAACACTTTTTAAAAACCTGACAGTGCATAATTTCTTAACCAGCCAAACTATAAATCAAGACTTGGGAAAGTTAATTCCCAATCATCCTCAAGAAGCTACTGAAGGATATGCTCCACTGAAATGAGGGAAACCAATGAACAAGGAAAAAACCATAGGGTTCAAGAATAGAGGATCCAATAGAAAAGAGAGGCAAAGGACATTCTGAGAATGGCCCTGAAGGAAAAGTCTAGAATACAGGATATGTAGCAGGCCTTGAGAGCAACCAGTCCAAAACGAAAATTGGAGGATGGAGGGCTCTAGGAAGGACGTCTCCAAGAAAAAAGAGATGGACCTGCTAGATCATCTACAGTTTTAACGTTCTTGGAGATTTAAATTTTACATAGAAAATAAAATGGGCAATTGGTAATTTTGAGAAAAAGAAATACTTGCATGAGAAAGGAAATATATAGTACATTATTTGACCCAGTTGCAAATAAAATGAACATAGTCACAATAACATAAGCAGTAAATGCTGATTGGACCCCAAACAGTTATTTAACAGAATATTAGTATAATAGAGAGGACATGACAAAGAGGTGTAAGAGAATTAAAGCCTTACCTGTTTAGTAGAAAATCCGTAGATAACGGTAAAATCAATAGGTCAAGAAATAGTAGTTTCACCATTTACCTAGCTATATGGAGACCCCTAGCACAAGGAATAGTCTAAATTTTTTAAAGTTTTAAATTACATACATGCATTTTTTATAAAAATAAACAATAAATGAAAAAATACACCCCATATATTAGGAAAGTGTTCAGCCACAAGAAAAATCAACCTACAATGGCTTAAAATGGAGGTATATTTTTTCTCATATAACAAGAAGTCTGGAGGTAGGCAGATGCTGGCAATAATTCAGCAGTTTAATAGTTTCAGGGCTACCGTCTCTGTACTCTTGGATATCCCCTCATGATCATGTGATGGCTGCCCCAACTCCTAGTATTAAATCTACATGTAGGAGGAAAGAGGAAGGGACTATGTGCCATCTATCCCTTTTATCAGGAAAGCAAAAACTTTCCCAGAAATTCCCTCAGTATTTTCCCTGTTTCTTTCTTGGTCAGAATTCTCATGGCCAGTCTTAAGTAAAAGGGGGTTGGGAGAGAATCCAGCTTTTCTAATCTCTATAGAGGAGTCAGGCAGGTAGAAAAGGGCTGAGAATGGGTGATGATTTAGCTATCCAACAGTGTCGGCCAAATCATGCAAAGACCAAAGTGTGTGTGTGTGTGTGTGTGTGTGTGTGTGTGTGTGTGTGTGTGAACATACAATGTAACTTAGGCAGGTATAATTCCAGCTCACTCTATAACCACCTTGGCACCTATTTTCTTACATCTGCCCTACTTTCTGCATTTTATTTTATTATCAAGTTTTTATTTAAATTCTAGTTACTTAACATATATGGTAAGATTGCTTTCAGGTGTAGAATTTAGTGATTCATCACTTACATGTAACATCCAAAGTTCATCACAACAGGTGCCCTCCTTAATACCTGTCACCCATTTAGCCCCCTACTTTCTGCATTTTAAAACAGAACATCCTTACTGTATGGTGACTAACATAATAAAAAATTATTATAAAAAAATAAAAATAAGAAAAATAAAACAGCACATCCTCTGCAGACATTTGAGTTTGTGGTACAGTTACACCTCAACTTAACTATTTAACTACTAATGGACATTTAGATTGTTTCCACATGTCTGTCATTAGAAACAATGCTACAGTAAAACTCAACATTCCATTTTTCTAGACACTCTCCTCCACTGGCTTCTAAAAGCACTTTTCTGTCTATTCACCATCTTTTTTACTGGTTCCTTTAAATCATCACTCTGTCTTTTGTCCTTTTCTCACTGTACATATCCTTTCAAGGCAACCTTATCTACTTTCACTGCATAAATTACTACCTTTATGATGATGACTCTATCTCATGCCCAGACCTCACTGTTGAGTTTCAGTTGCATAGATTCAACTGCCACTTTGAAATTCTACTTAGACATTCCACAGGTACTTCAAAACTTAACTTGTCCCACTGATCTTTCCCACAAAACCTGCACTTTCTCCCTTATTTCCTATCTCGGTGAATGAAAACTCCGCCTCTTTAACACGTTGTATTTCTCTCTCCATTTCTACTGTAATTGCTAAATTCAAGCAATCTCCTAAAAGATTTTCATGGTCTCCTTACCCTACAGTGGTTCTCTTGACAGCTATAACGAATACAAAATCTTCAACTTAACATTTAAGATCTTCCACTACCACTCATCTTCCTTCCCAATCTTATCTTTATTCCTCCATGAAGTCTTTCTACTTTTTTTTTTAAGATTTTATTTATTTATTTGACAAAGAGAGAGAGAGCACACAAGCAGGAGAGAGGCAGAGGGAGAAGCATTCTCCCCACTGAGAGGGAGCCCGAAGTCTCTCTCCTTTCAGCAAAATGACCAGTTGTCACATATTACCTTGGGCAAATCGCTAATCTTGCTAGGCGTTACTTTTCTCAAGCCTTGCTTTCTTCATCAGTAATCAAAGAAGTTTGAGCTCCAAGGTCCTGTTCACTTTTAATATTCTGGATCATTTCCTTCCCACCAACTTGTAAAATTACACCACCATACACACATCCATTCTTTTTTTTTTTTTAATAAGATTTTATTTATTTGTCAGAGAGAGAGAGAAAGCAAGTACAAGCAGGGGGAACAGCAGGCAGAGGGAGAAGCAGGCTCCCTGCTGAGCAGGGAACCCGATGCCAGACTTGATCCCAGGACCCTGGGATCATGACCTGAGCTGAAGGCAGACCTTTAACCAACTGAGCCACCCAGGTGTCCCAACACCCATCCATTCTTGATTCTTTTCTTTCCCTAACCCTCCCTCCCAAAGTACTGTTGTTGCTTCCTCTAAAACGTATCTAGAATTGATCTTCTTCTCCCCATCTTTACCTCCAGTCTGATTGAAACCACCATCACTTTTTTCTTGTATACTTACAGAAGTTGTATACTTGTATACTTACAGAAGTTGTTAGACCTTAAAAATGCAATGTAGGGACCCCTGGGGGGCTCGCTTGGTTAAGCATCTGCCTTCAGTTCAGGTCATGAACCCAGGACCTCCTGGGATCAAGTTCTGTGTCGGGCTCCCTGCTGGTCAGGGAGCCTGCTTCTTCCTCTCCCCACCGCCCCCCCCCTTCGTGCTTTCTCTCAAATAAATAAATAAATAAACTCTTTAAAAAAATGCAATGTAACTTTAATTGTCCTCATCCTCTAAGTTTTATTTTAAATAATGCAATTAAAAAAAATTGAGGTATAATTACATTATACATACATTATATTAGTTATAGGTATATGACATAATGATTTCATATTTACATACACTGAAAAATGTTCACAATAAGTCTAGTTAACATCCATAACCATATATAGTTATAATTTTTTCTTTCTTATAATAAGGACTTTTAAGATCCACCCTCTTAGCAACTTTCAAATATGCAATACACTATAATTAACAATAGTCATCATGCTGTTTATGATATCCCCATGACTTATATTTTTATAACTAGACGTTTGTACAATTTGACCACCTTCCTCCATTCCACCCCCCTGCCCTCCAGCAACCACCAATCTGTTCTCCATATCAATGAGCTTGGTTGTTTTGTTTGTTTTGTTTTTTAGATTCCACATATAAATTAGATCATATGGTATTTGTCTTTCTCTGTCTGACTTATTTCACTTAGCTTATACCCTCATGGTCATCCATGTTGTCACAAATGGCAAGATTTAATTTTTTTATGGCTATATATATATATATATCACATTTTCTTTGTCCGTTCATCCACAGATGGACACCTAGGTTGCTTCCATATATATACATATATTTCTTGGCTCATCATTTCTTATCTGAACTGCAAAAAACTCCTAACTTGTCTTCTGCCTCTTTTCACCCTTCTTCCAATTCATTCTCTACATAGCAACCAGGGTGAGTTTTTAAAAATATAAGTTAGATAATACATTCCCTTCAATGGCTTCCTATTGTTCTTTGAACAAAATTCAAACTTCTCACCACGGTCTATATGGTTCTGCATCATCTGATCCCTGTCCATTTCTCCAACCTCTATCTATATACCATATACATGCCACACTCCCTTTATTCATCCACACCTCCTTGCTCAAAAACTCCTTCCCATTCCAAAGCCTTTGCACTTGCTATTCTCTCTGTCTGAAATGTTCTCCCACTAACATTTCAAATAGTTAGCTTGCTCTCATCTTTCAAGTCTCAGCTCAAATGTCATTCCATCAAAGATATCCTCCCTGCCTGTACTATTTAAAGTGGATACCCCACCACTATAGTTATTAACACATTCCACTATTTCTTTCATAGTAATTATAAATTATTTTGCTTATTCACTTGTTTACTATTTCACTCCCCCACTAGATTGTTAATTCCACAAGGGCAGGGACCTTAATTTTCTAGATCACAGCTATATCCTTAGCTCTTGATATAGTACCGAACGAACAAATTTCTACTCTTTACTTCTTCAAAAAGCCTTTCTTAACATCATCTAGTTCTTTCTTTCAGAATCCCTTCAATACTTACACATTATGTAATTTGTACTACTTACTTTCCTACTCCTTGACTACTGCTTTGTAAATTTACTTAAGCGGTTTATTTTTATGTTTATTGAAATACTGGCTTTTCAAGGACTGTATCCTACTTTCCTGATGTCCGTCAAAATACACACTAGTAATTAACTAGAAAGGTGCTACAGGCACTCTGGTTACCTTCTGGACATAATTCTCTAGTCATCCTCCTGACATGGATCTTGCTTTATGCTTTACCTCAATAAGGTTAACTACTAATCTAAGCAGTCCCTCGTTCTCTACTGTTCTTGAAATGTGTTTGCTAAACCCTTACCAGGGTTTAGGCATCTAAACCTTAGCAGCAAGCTCAGATGTGCTGCCTTCATTAACATCAAGAGTTTCCGAAGGAAATGGGCTCTGTGGGCAGTGCTGTATTCTGGGAAGAAAGAGCTGAGGTTCCTCAATCTGGCACCCAATATGCTTAAATATCTCTTCTAATCAGGCTGTAGCGTGGGAAGATAAGTGAGGTGAGAGGAAGTAGATTATAATGCGAGAATGCCACAAAATCATGATTTGAGCAAGAACTTCTAAGGCCACTTTCTCAATCCCTTTACCTATCTGCACTGAACCCAGACAGAATCAAACTAATGGAATTTTGTGGTTCACAGAATAGACCAGACTGGAAAATAGGGGAAATGACATAAGTCTACCTTTTTTGTAGCATTTACTCCCAAGGTTTCTAACTAGAAATACAACCACAGCTAGAACCACTCAGAAATAGGGGTTAGCAAATACAGTCCACAAGCCAAATCCAGCCTGATGCCTATTTTTATATATAAAAGTTTATTGAAACACAACCAACTCCACTCATTTACTATCTATGGCTGCTTTTGCAGTACGATAGCAGAGCTAAGTAGCTGAAACAGAGACTGTTTGGACTGAAAAGCTGAAAATAGTTACTCTCTGGTCCTTTACAGAATAAGTTTGCCAATCCTTGCTTAGAGTAGTGTTTAAAATATATGCTTTACAACTAACATAACATAATAAAAAATTATTATAAAAATAAAGTAAAATATATGCTTTACAGAATTAGACCTATAAATACAGAGAGCAAACTGATGGTTGCCAGAGGGAAGGGGGTGGGAGAGGTGTGAAAATTGGGTGAAGGGAAGTGAGAGATACAGACTTCCAGGTATGGAATGAATAGGTCATGGGAAGAAAAGACAAAAAAAAAATGATATTGGGGCATTTGTATGGTGACAGATGGTAGCTACACTTGTGGTCAGCATAGCATAACCTATAGAGAAGTTGAACCACTATGTTGTACACCTGATACCAATGTAACAATAGTGTCAACTATATTCAAATAAAAAATTAAAATTAAATAAGAAAAAAATAAAAATAAACTGTTGAGAGAAAAATCCACCAAACTCAAAATCTGTATCTGCCAAATTATCTGTCAAAAGTGAAGAAATAAAGACTGTCTCAGAAAAACAAAAATTGAGGAAATTTGTTGCTAGTGATGTGCCTTGCAAGAAATATTAGAGAAGCTTTTTAGAGAGAAGGCAAATAATATAAGTATGAAACCTGGATCTCTATAAAGACAGGAAGACCACTGTAAAATCAATAAGTGAAACTAAAATAAAACCTTTCCTTTTTCTTATTCTTAATTACTGTAACAGAGAACAGTTTTTTCAAAATTATAACATCACTAATATACTTGATTACATATGCTTTTATATAATGCTTTTATACAGTATATGCTGATATATTCTTATGTATAGGTGAAATGAAATTAATAACAGCAATGACACAAGGGATGGGAGAAAGGAATTAGGATTATTTTGTTATTATAAAATGTTGAGGAAGATCATGGAAAAGACATGACCACTGGTTGACCCATAAGTTGGGACTGTACTATCCAAGACTTACCCCCACCCCTGTTCTTGGAACGTGAATTCCATTTGGATTTCCCACTCCCAGAGGCTGCTCCAGAACACAGCCTTGAGATAGTGCTATGGTGTTGAGAACACCTGCATGGTATGCGTAAGTGAACCTAGTCAGGCCTTCCAATAAACTTTTAAAATTTGGTGGGCAGGTGCAGAGATCAACTCATCTTAGTGATACCCAAGACAGGCCTCATATGTAAGTTCCCTTTGCTTATTTAACCTGTTACCTACCAATAAAATAAAATAAAATAAAAATAAAATAAAATAAAAATAAAAAAATGAAATATATTCTTTAGAGTCAGACAAAGTTGAGTTCAAGTTAGTAAGAACTTTGTAGTGCATCTGTAAGGATTAAATGAGATGTCCATATGGAGCACTTAACCCTGTGTCAGGTATACAGTAAGCACTCAAATGGTGCTAAGCACATGTTTGTGTATATGTGTATTTAAAATTCTCAAGCTCAGCCTAAAATTGAAGCTGATTACCATTCACCTTTTTTTTTCTAAAAGGGCATGAAATCATCCTATCCTATTTTAGTCTTTATTTAAAGTTTATAGATAAACATGGACTCCTGACTGACTCTCATTTCAAGTCTAATATATGTCTATCAGGTCTTGGAAATCTAAAAAGCACCAGTATCTGTGCCTTCTCTTCTTTGTGTACTAGTTGAACATATAATATGTGACCCATTCTACCCCATGGGAACACAGACAGGTTGTTTTTGGGTTTACAGTTGCTCACAAGCACATGAGGATCTATCTAAGGCAGGCTGTCATATTGCCCTAGACCTTCTGTATGACCCCAAAACATGTAATTTCAAAGAGAAGAGCCTTATTCCTAATTGTTATCTGCTTTGTGGACTGGTCTGAGACAGTGGTTTCTCAGGTGCCCATGGTGGACTGCATTTTTGTTAGGAAGGATTCACACATAGGCAGGGATTGGACCAGATAAACTGTAAAGTTCTTACTCTGAGGTTCTATAAGGCACACTCTGGCAGCAGCCTTCTCCCCATAACATCTCATAGTCAGTTGACTTACCATGAAATGATGAAACTGTAAGCAAATATTGATCTCCATCACTATTGTCACCTCAGGCCAGAGTAATCACGTCTTCCACTGAACTCCTCTAGTGCTTATTGACTGTAACACCTTGGCAACTAACATAGCTTCCTGGTGGTGTTATCTTCTTGTGAAACTGTCTACTCAACAGCTACACTTGATTAACTAAGAGCTATTCCAAACTTAAGTCATTCAAAAATTAAATTCCTGGTTCTTATTCCTTATCCCTAATCTGCTCTTCCTGTAGTCTTTACTCATTTCGGTAAATGGCAACTTTATTCTTCCAATTGCTAGATCAAAAACCTTAAGGTCATTTCTGACTACTCTTTCTTTCAGATCCTTAATCTCATCTATCAACTAAATTTGTCAGCTCTACCTCCAAAATACATCCAGGACCTGATGTTTCCTTGTCCCTTTCACAGCTATCACACTGCCCTGAGCCACCTTCATCTTTCACCTCGATTACCATATAACAGCCTCCAAATCAATCTCCTTGCTTCTACTCTTGCCCCTCTTCAGCCTAATCTACACAGTAGTCTGAGTAATCTTTTTATAAAATAAGTCATGTCATGTTACCCCTCTGCACAAAGTCTTCTACTGGTTTCCCATAACAGATTAAAAGCCAAATATATGTACAATGACCTATACGGTCCTGAGTAGTCTGACCTCCAACTACTTCTCTGGTGTTATCTCCTATCACCCTCCCACTTGCTCATTTTGCTCTGGCCACAATGACCTTCTTACAGTTTTTCAATCATATCAAGTACACTGACACTTCAGGCTTTTGCACTTTCGGTTCCTTCTGTCTAGAACATTCCTTCCCAAGATATTTGCTCTCTGACCTCCTTCAGTATCTCCTAAAATGTAATCTTATCAGACAGGCCTTCCCTGACCGTCTTATATAAAGTACAAGTTTCCACTCCTCTCTACCCTGGCCATGGTACTCTCTCTTCACCTTACCATGGTTCACCTTCTCCATAGCACTTATTGCTACTTGATATATTACATATTTACTTGTTTTTATTTTCTGCCTTCTCCCCCTCACAACAACAAGCTCCATTAGGACAGAAACTCCATTTTGGTTCACTATCATATCTTTAATGCCTAGAGTATTGACTGACATGTAATAATCATTCAATAAATATTTGTGGAATAAATTAATTAATCTATCCTGTCCCCCTGTCCCCCCTGTCCCCCTAACCTATATAAACTTCTTGTAGAAAGAAACTTTGCTATCTTCTTCGTGGTCTGAGCACCTAGCACTGCGTCCTGAACACAGCAAGTGTTCAAATAATGTCTCCTATGATTAGGATACAATCATGGCTCTGAAAATCTTCAGTTTGCACCAACTCCTGGTATTATATTGGTATTTCTTGCTCCTCTTCTAATGCTCCAGAGCTCTCTGATTCAAAACCTGTAGCATTATGGGTGTCTTGTGGCATTCTGATCAGGTAGATCAGATACTCAGAATATAGGGCTAGTCATTTCACGGTCAGTTTGCTTTGCTGTGTTCCACCATCCTTGCTCTGGCCTCTATTCCTAATTCTAGTGAGTATTTTAAAGAATTTGGCTATAAGCAGAATCAATCATAGATAGGAAAGAAAACACTCTTTCTATTGCTGGACAACTAAGGATACGGCTGGATGGTCAGTAACATTATCATATAGGAAAGACAGCATGTATTACCCCATGACAGGATGGGTTTATTTTTTGCTTTGTTTTTTGGTTTTTTTGGACAGGACTGTTGTTGGTTTTTTTTTTTTTTTATAGCAGAAATACCATTTTTCACTTTTGCAAAACTTTTTCAATAATACTGTTCGATATTTATGAGGTAGAGGTGAAACCAGGAAGTGAGCCTCTCATGTTGCTGCTGGTGGGATATAAATTGACCCAATTCTATAGGAAAGCAGTTTGACAATGTTTCCAAAGTGATGGGACTGTTTTTAAAAATTTAAAAGTCCTTACCTCAATGAAAAGAACATTTATGAAACTAGTAGCTAAGACTAAGAAAAGACAAAGGGCAAAACTCTAAGAGTGGAGATTTTTTTTTTCTCCAGCTTCATCAACTTTTAAAAAAAATAGTAAATCACATAACATATTACTCATATCTCCGATTTTGGTTTTTAATATAATACATAAAAAATCACAAAATGAAAGGATGAACAAAATAAGATAACCAGACATAAGAAATAAGATTAATATCCACACTACACTTTGTAGCAGCCAACTACACACAAACAGGAATGGGACAAAGGCACTTCCCTGGGGCCAACAGAAGACCACACCTGATTGCCTATGGGTCACAGGCTGGTATCAAATAGTGAATGTTACAGAAACAACATGGTAAAAGGTAGATAATGCATAAAATTCAAAATTCATAGAAGTGTAATTCTAATATAGGTCACTAGTGTGAGGAAAACAACCCACAGTCTCCTCTACTGAGACTCAATTAAAACTAATTTGTCCTCTATTTCTGTACCATCAGCAACAACAAACACCTAATTTGTCCTTTCCCCCATCTCCCTCTGGTGCCATCCCCTCCTTTTTTCCTCTTCTATTTAGTTTGTACTATAGACCTATTCAATCAGAATTTCACTTCAGTGAGAGAAAATTGAGTCAACACTGGTCTATACTACCAGATGTATCCATGAAGTGAAGTGATAGGGTACTTATAAGGTTATTTCTTAGATTGAACTGAGGCAGCAACATCAGTTCTAAGAGAGCTTAATCCTGCTACCTCACCCCAGTACCACAGCTTTCCTTTCCCTACCTCAATCCGCCTTGGTTTCTGTGACCTGTTCTAGATCTTCTGTGCAATCATTTGCACATTAAGGGTGTGAGAACAGTGAAAGTGGGATATCAAGTCCATGGCAAAGGTGGGGATGGAGGTAGGGGGCAGAGAAAGTGTGAACCCTAATTCACGGTCTCACAGTAAACTGCTGGGCATCATATCTATGGCAATAACTTACTTCTTAAGGATGCTTCCTTCCTACTGCCTATGTTTTATGTTATCAGCTCCTGTGTGGCTCAACTCACACAGACTGGAGTCAGAAAAGCAGATGGAATTCTTCCTACACAGGATTAAGTAATATAAGGAATGCTAAGCAGAGGGATAGAGTGGTAGTTTCTCAGGGACAGGGAATTCCGACAGCCCAGGACAACCAAATGTCAATCATTTTCTTAAATCCAGCATATGGGGAAGAAAAACATTCCACATTTTACTTCTTTTCCTAAATACTCCCTCTTTATTCATTCCTGAGGCTTCTAGGAACTAGGATTATTTTGGCCTAAAGGTAAGAAGGCTTAGACCTGGTTTGCTAATTGAAAGAAGAAAGAGAGTTCTCTTTTCTAGGAATGTATTTCAGTCACTCACCACTCTAAGTGAGCATAAATTAGATTGACTATTCTGTGGCTTTTGCAAGAAAACTATCTTAGAGGAAAAAAAAGAGCAAAATAACTGGGTAGTCATCCCCTGCTCAAAAATAACTAAAATTACTTTTTATCACAATGGGGGAGGGCAAATCGGATATTAGTATCTGTGTGTCATTAGAGATGTTTAAAAAAAAAAAGGAAGAGGATTCAGAAATTCTTCATAGTCATCTGGGGCTTGAAATGGCAATTTCCGTGGACCAGCTGACTCTTTTCCTTCCCTGCCAAATTAATACTCCAAAATCTCAAAAAATACTTAAAAAATTGTACAGAGCACCTACCTCATTTAAAAGACATTTAACTAATGCTTCACAAGTTATTGCCCAGATGAATAAAGTGATTGTGAAATTCAAGAAAACATGTAAACTACAAGACTCCAAATAGGAGCACGTGGGTGGCTCAGGTGGTCAAGCAGCTGCCTCTTAATTTCAGCTCAGGTCATGATCTCAGGGTCCTGGAATGAAGCCTGTGTTGGGCTCCATGCTCAGCAGGGAGTCCGCTTGAGGATTCTCCCCCCCCCCAGCCCCTACCCCCTGCTCTCGTGTGTGCTCTCTCTCTCTCTCTCTCAAATAAATAAATCTTTTTAAAAAAGAAAGAAAAAGAAAAGAAAACTTCAGATAAAACCACAAAGCTAAACATATATTTGGGCCAATACCACTATAGTGACTGAAGGATGAGAGTCAATACAGTTCTTTAAATTAGTGACCCTGAACCATCCACTCCCTCCTGTAGAGGACAGCATGGTCTTTGAACCCAGACCTCCAGTCCTGGAGTTTCTCCTTCTTAAGGCGAAGAACAACCCTGCCAGAAAAAGCCTGCACCAGCTCCAGCTCCAGCTCCAGACGTTAGCTGGTCAGTGAGATGGAGCAGCCTGGCTTCCTCTCTCCATCCACTCTTTGGGGGTAGGGGGAGCGTAGGGGGAGAGATGAGATTGACGAAGAGATGTCTGGGGTTCAAGAACCCTCCTTCACATTCGACCCTTTCTCTCTCTCCCCACTCAGGATGGAAGGTTAAGGTAGATAAGCCCAAAATCAAAAGGAGGAGATTTTGCACAGGGGGAAATGTATTTAACAAAATCATCTGGGTATGGTGACTGCCAAGAACCCCCTCGCACTTCTTCCTCTCCTTCCACTAGGAGTCACCTCTGTCCGGGTCACTGGACCGGCCAAGCAGCCCCGCCAGGCCAGGCTCAATCATGCTGCCAAATCAGGTACTAGGAGTAAGACTAACGGGAAGGAAAAGGCGACCAGAGGGCAGAAGGCAGGGCAGGGTCTCCGACGCGAGAGGAGAGAGGCACGAAGGGAAGAGGGCGAGCGGAAGGCAGCGCGAGCTGGTAAAGCCACGACGGAACCCCGAGGGAAAGCCGAGCAGGGAGATGCTGGATGAGAGGAGTTGGAAACAGCAAGAGCGAGACCGCGGACCGCGGCAGGAGGGGCGGGAGCGGGGGCCTGGCCGGTGACTCAGTGAAAGCGGCCAAGGCTGGGCCCCGGGAGCCGCGCGGCGCGAAGGTGACCGGCCGCCGCGCGCGGACATCCCGAGGCGGGCGCGGCCGCGGGGGCTCACCGTGTCCTTGGACGAGCCCAGCTTCTTGAGGCCGTCCAAGGGCAGCAGGTCGGCGGAGTCCTTATGAATGAACTGCACGGCCTGTTTCATCCGGCGCTGCTGCCGCAGCGACGCCGCCTCCCTCATGTCCGTCTCCTTGCGGCCGCCCTCGCTGAGGAGCCCTGAGTAAAACATCGCTGAGGCGCTCGCGGCCCAGCGTCCCCGGTCGCTCCCCGCTTCCCGGCCGCCCTCAGCCTCGAGCTCCTCCACCGCCGCGAGAGCCGCGCGCCGAGCGTTTTATAGCCGAGCGTGACGTCACGGGGGAGCAGCCAGTGCGCGCGCGGAGGGGCGGGGCCAGCACGGCACCCCCACCTAGCGCTCGGCTCCCCGGCGTCCGCGGCCGCTGTGGGCCTCCGCGCCGCCTCGGTGAAGGGAAGGACCCGCGAGGAAGGGTGACGCCGGCCGGACTGACTCACAGCGCCGAGGGTCTACCAGGACCGCTTTACCCAACCGCCCTTTCCCGTTGTGGGTGCCCTGCCTCCCCTGGAGCGGGATAGAGTGTAGGCGGCCCCAGGGTGCAGCAGCCTCTCCCACACCAGCCGCCGCCGTCCCCGACTCACGCTCACCTGGCCACGCCGTGGCCGACCCCGGGATCACCGCCAGCTGTGCCATGCCCCAAATCCCTCCGCCCGCGCAGTTGCTGGGCTGTGCAAAGTCCCACGTCCGCGCCCCTCCGGGAGCCCCAGCGTCCACAGCGCACTTCAGAGTTGGGAAGGCTCAGGATTTCTGCAACTTTAGGTCGGTCCCCACCCACCAGGCCACGTGACTGGGGAGGGGGCAGCCCCTGCGGGCTGGCTGGAGCCGGCTTTCCGCGGACAACCCCCCCCCCCCCACTATTCTGGCTCTTGGCACCCTGTGTTCGGGGTCCTTGCATCCGCAGGTGCCAGCCGGGGCCGCAGGGGCGGCTGGATACCTGCGGGTCAGCCTAGCGCTGAGGAGCGGCGATGATCCCCGCCTCCGTGCGACTGCACAGGACTGCGTGCCTCACACCTGCTCTTCGGAACACTGGGCAGAAAAGCACCTTTTTCTCAGCCGACACTTCGGGGTTGCCGTTGGGGAGGGTCTTTCTCTGTCCCCTCCAGCATGTTTCCAGGAGCGATGGGAACCTGGTTTTCTTTGAGTCTTTCCTACTCACTCTCAAGCCATTCTTTCTTCTTTTTCTTTTTCTTTTTTTTAATAATAACAATAGACTTTATTTTTTTCACTTTTTATTTAAATTCAATTTAAAAAATTTTTAAAAATTTTATTTATTTGAGAGAGAGAGGGAGAGCACAGAGGGAGAGTGAGAGGGAGAAGCACACTCCCTGCTGAGCAGGGAGCAGGATGTGGGACTTGATGCCAGGACACTGAGATCTTGACCTTGAGTTGAAGCCTGGCAGCCTAACCGACTGAGCCACCCTGCCGCTCTATTTAAATTCAGTTTAGTTAGCATAGAGTATAGTATTAGTTTCAGGGGTAGGATTTAGTGATTCATCAGTTGTATATAATACCCAGTGGTCATTACATCAAGTGCCATCCTTAATGCCCATCACCCGTTACCCCATTACCCCATCCTCCCACCCACTTTCCCTCCGGTAGCCCTGTTTTTTTTTCCTGTAGTTAAGAGTCTCTTATGGTTTGCCTCCCTCTTTGTTTTCATCTTATTTTATTTTTCCTTCCCTTCCTCTATGTTCATCTGTTTTGTTTCTTAAATTTCACATAAGTAAAATCATACGGTATTTGTCTTCCTCTGACTGACTTATTTCATTTAGCATAATACTCTCTAGTTCCCTTAACGTGGTTGCAAATGGCAAGATTTCATTCTTTTCAATGGCTGAGTAATATTTCATTGTATATAAACACCATATCTTCTTTATCCATTCATCTGTGGGTGGACATCTGGGCTCTTTCCATATTTTGGCTGTTGTGGACATTGCTACTATAAACATTGGGGTGCATGTGCCCCTTTGAATCACTATTCTTGTATTCTTTGGATAAATACCTAGGAGTGCAATTGCTGGGTCTAGTGTAGCCCTATTTTTAACTTTTTGAGGGACCTCTATACTGTTTTCCAGAGTTTCTGTACCATTTTGCATTTAAGCCATTCTAATGGGTCCTTCAGGCTTCCTGGCTTCTGGCCTGTATATTGTGACTTAATACAAACCACATTTCCACTACCACTGCCCTCTCCCACCCTGTCTCACAGGAGGAGACAGGAAGCAGAAAGATCCACTCTCTAAAGAGAACCAACAAAACTAACAATAACAACATTTACTGAGCCTTTACTATGTATCACATCCCGGCATAAACACTTAAAATGCCATATTTCATTGAATCCTGGCAATAGCTTATGAGACAGTATTATCCAAAAACCCTGTTTTACCCGCAAATACCTGAGACTTCCTAACTGGTCTCCTGAATGTTCCTTGGTTCCCTTCCAATCCATTGTTCTTTGCTGCCAAAGCAACCTTTTCAAACTACAAGTGTGATCATCTCACCTCTCAGTTTAGAGCACCACATATTGCTCTTAAGACCCACATTCTTGCATGGTCTACCCCACTTGGCTCTCCAATCTGTACTTCAGCCTCATGAGGCTTCTTCCAGTTCCTTGGAGGAGCCGTTCTTGCCAAATGGCCTACCTTGAATATCCTGTTCTCTCTGCATGGAATGTCCCTTCTACCTTGTTCACTAAACAGACCTCAGCTCCATTATAATTTATTAGGAAAGCCTTCTCTGACCTCCCAGAGTGGGTGAATTTTCCCTAAATATATGCTCTGCAACTCTTCTGGACTTTTCACCATTTTTTTGGTGGTAATGGTGAGGGTGTTATCAGTTGATTAATATTTATCTCCTTCACTAACTGTAGCTCTAAGAAGGCATCTGAGTCTTATTTTTTGCTTACCATTAAATCCTTAGCACAGCACATACAAGGTGGTCAATAAATTCTAGTGTAAGGATGACAAGAAGTTAAGGTCTTGCCCAAGGAAGGCAAGTGGTACAGCTGGAATTTTAAAACCAGACTATCTGCCCCCAGAACCGGTGCTGGACTTCCCAGACCTGGAAGGACTGGGTTTCACCTCATGAACCTGCTCCTTGCCCTCCATTCCTGTCTTCAAGGCTTGCCCTAGATTCACAGCTCACAGACTGCTTGTGGGAAAATAAATCCAGAAGGCTGCTCACCTGGCTTCAAGAAAGCCCCCACCCAGCCCCATTCATGGAGGGCAGGATCTCTTAGAGAGAGGGGTCAAGAAGGAGGTGGGATTGCAGCTCACCTTCCAGTCCCTTGGCACGCTTCCAGCAGTGAACAGCAGTGGCTGCCCTGGCCCCTTCTGTCCTCTTGCCTGGATTCCTGCCTGGTCACTCCTCCAGGCATGAATCGCCCAGGGAACAGTGAAAGACAGCCTTGCCTTGTTTCTCTAGGACGGGTACCTCTGAGCTTGGCGGCTCCAGCAGCCAGAGCCCCTGGGGCTTACGCTGGGACAGCACTTTCCTCTGGGAGGAAGCCAGGCAGGCAGATTCCAGTTCCCCACTCCTCAGACAATTCAGCTCAGGCTCGCAGCCTTTTTTGCTGAGGATGACCCAATGGAAGAAAGGGGCTCTTTTTATAACAAGAATCCCCTCCCTCCGGGAACACCAGAACGCTGAATGTCTCTGATTGAACTGAATTCATCCGTATCAAGTGTGGCTGAAAAGTGAACAGGGCTTTGGCTGGAGCTATCTTTCTGTGGATGCAGGGCTCTTCGCTGTAGTGGGATTTGTGTTCTGCAGTTGGCTCTGCAGCCAAATGACAATTGGTTCCCTTATCTCTTAGAGATCTTTGTCAGCCAGACTGATGCCATCACTGCTCTCAAGCGGGGGCCAGTGTGGTGAGAGTAGCCTGCACATACACTGTGAGTTTTTGCAAACTCCAGCCTGACCGCTCCGTTTAAGGAGCGTCACCTCTGCTCAGTTTATCCAGTTTGCCCAAATAACATGAGAAACTCACTTCCTGCCTCTAAGCCTCAGCTGCCATATCTATAAAATGGATGCAGGGAGATTGCATATAAAATTGGGCTTTGTGAACTCTGGAGGGCTTTGCCATCGGAAAAGATCATTATTAATTCTCCATATAGCCAACCTTCCCTGCCCTATTGACCTATCTTGGAAGAAGCATAATATAGTTGTTAAAAGCACAGGCTTTGGAGTTTGACACATTAGGCCTGAGTCCCTGCGCTGCCACTTACCAGCTATGTGACTAGGAAGTTTCCTTTGCTACTGTGTTTTCGTTCCTCATCTAGGAAATGATGCCAGTAACATATGTACCTCTCAGGGTTGCTGTGAGGATTAAATAAAATGATACACGTAACACACGGCACAAGGTAGCTACCCTCTTCTCGCTTGAGACAGACTCGGGAGAACCTGTAGGTTGCTGAGTCTCAGAGCGGGCCCTGGCCTATGCCTGCTCCAAGCCTTTCTACAAAATTCCAGGCAATGCGAGTCAGACCTGAGCATCTTACCCCATCTCTGGAGCCAAGGCCTCCCGAGGCAGGGGCTGGACAGCTCTCCTCCTGTCCCTGGTGCCTGTAGATTCTGAATGTACCATGTCATGTGGTTTCTATACTGAAGTTCTCTACATCCTTGGCTGTTATAGATGATCAGTCCTTGAAAATTGTTCTAGACAAGCTGATGCTGTTACAATCAGAATTTTATTTGTGTTGTTCTTATGATAAGTGACAGAAGCCCTGTTGCAAATGTCTTAAGCAGAAGTGTAAACTTTTTGGTCCTCTTATTTAAAAGTGCTCGGACTTCAGGCATGGCTGGATCCAAGGGCTCAAATGACATTATCACTGTAGGCACTGAGGTGATGCCGCTGTAGGCAGGCTCTTCCCGTCTCTTGGCTGTCAGCAGCTCCCAGCTTACAATCTCTTCTCCCAGGACTCCACCTTTCGGTCTTCAGCTAACAGGGAGACCTTTGAGAATGGGATATAGGATGAGTGCTGGGGCCAGGAGGCCAGGTGATTAGATGAGAAGAGCAGAGGGGAAGAGAGATGGCCAAGGAGTTTTTAATCCCCCTCCTCTCCTTTCCACCCACACATATTTTGTTCTGACTTTGCCCTTGGGCACCCTTGGAAGTAATGGCCCTGCCCCGATCCCCCTTTGCTCACCACCCCCATCCTTATAGCTGCAGAGTCTGCTTTCTCCTCCGGTGCCCTCCGTACCACGCCATCTCCCTCTGTCAGGAGGATTGTTCAAACAGCTGTCCACTGCAGGTACCATATGTGTGCCGGGGTCTCTGGCTACACAGAGCCCATGACTTGGCACCCAGCCCTGAAGATTGTGTCTACTTTGGCAGGTTAAAGCAAAGACGAGATATTTCTATCTTCTTCCTTCGGAGTGATTCCCAGCATCACCGAAGTCTCATAAAACAGGGCTGATGGCAGCCCTGCTGGTGTTTTCCAAAGTTGGCTGGGTCTTTTGGATTCATTCCTGTTAGCAATGATTTTGTTTCATTTCTTGGGATAAGGACAGGCTGTGACCTCAAATCAGAGAGCAAAGAGGAGAGAAAGAGGTGGGGGGAAATCACGGTATCTGAAGCAAGAGTACCTGGGGGAGAGAGGGGAGTCTAGGCTTGGCTTTGAATCTGGCTCTGCCCCTTGGTTGCTGTGGGACCTTGGCCAAATTACTGCAGCTCTCAGAGCCTCAGTTTACCCGCCTGGCAGGGCTCTGTGTGGTTTAAATAAAATAACGTAAAGCACAGTTCCTGGCACAAAGTGAGCCCTCAATAAATACGAGTCCTCTCCCCATCTCATTCCCCTCTCCAAGATAGCAGAGAACCTGGAGAAAGACCAGCCTTCCAGAGGCCAGGGGAGAGCTCTGCAGTCTGGAAACAGATCTCTGAAGATGGCAAGCCTCTCAGAACGCACTAGGCCTGAACATCCCGCTCCCAGCCAAAGGCAAGAAAGGGGCAGGGCAGCTCGCGCTGGTTACCTCTGTCTGCCTCCGGCACCCGGAGGGCTCCACCGCCTTTCCCCGCGGTGACTAAGCATGCCGCTTGGGTGTGACAGCGCGAGGTCAGCGGCCCCTGCTGGGCAAGCCTTTGGCCAAATGGGGCAAATAGCCACCTAGAGGCGAAGCGCCCTGTGAAACATGTGTGGGCACTTGGGTGTGCAGACGTCTACACACCACACACACTCACACCACATTCTCTCTGACCTATTTTCACACAGCTCTGCACTGCCCAGAGAGAAAAGTCATTTGTGATTTTTGCAAATTTTTATTTGGAAACAATTTCAAACTTACAAAAAGTTGCAAAGCCAACAACAATCCAAAGAACAGCTGTCTACCCTTCAACCGGATTATTAACGAACAGCTGTCTACCCTTCAACCGGATTATTAACGAACAGCTGTCTACCCTTCAACCGGATTATTAACGAACAGCTGTCTACCCTTCAACCGGATTATTAACGTTTTACTCCCTCTGCTGCGTCATCTGCTTTTCCCCAACACAAACACATACACACACATTTTTTTCTGAACCATCTGAGGATGAGCTCCCTATATTGTGACGCTTTACCACTAATACTTCATTGTGTATTTTCTAAGAACAGGGAGCTTTCTCTTACGTAACCAGTGTATAGATAAAAACTTCATAAATTTACATTGATAAAAAACTTTAAACTACTGTTCATGTTTCAGTTTTGTCAGTTGACCCAATAATGTCCTTTGTGACGTATTCCTCCAACATAGGACCCAGGCTAGGGTCAGGTATTGCGTTTGGTTGTTGTGTTTCTTTAGCCTCCTTTCATCTGGAACATTTCCCCATCGATATTTTTGAAGAATATAGCCTTCCATATTTTAGAAAAAACTGTTTTATTGAGGTATAATTCGCATACCATACAATTCACCCACTTAAAAGTGCACAATTCGAAGATTTTTAATGTATTCACAGAACTGTGGAAACATCACTATGTCAAATTTTAGAACATTTTCATCCCTCCAAAAGACACTGTGTATCCTTTAGAAGTCATTGCCCGTTTCCTCCCAAATTCTCCCACCCCAGGCAGCCTGTACTCTAGGTTCTGTCTCTATGGATTGGCCCATTCCGACCCTTTCAGATAACCAGGATCATACAACATATGATCTTCTACGACTGGCTTCTTTCACTTAGCATGAGGTTTTCAAGGTTCATGTGTGCTGTAGACTTCATTTCTCCTCATGGCCAAATCATATTCCATTATTTGGAATAATAGTATTTCCAAAATTATCACATTTTGTTCACCCATTCATCCGTTGATAGACTTTTGAGTATTTTAACTTTTGGCTATCATGATTACTGCTGCTCTGAGCTTTCGTTTAACGAATTTTTTGTGAGGACATATGTTTTCATTTCTCTTGGAGTAGAACTGCTGGGTCATATGGTAACTCTGTGTTTAACCTTTTGAGGAATGAACAGACTTCCAAAGTGGCTGCACCATTTTACATCCCTACCGGCCGTGTGTGAGGGGTCCAGTGTCTCCACATCCTGGCCAGCTGGCTACCTGACTCTTCAACCACAACTCTCTCAGTGGGGGTGAAATGGCGTCTCATTGTGGTTCTGATTTGCATTTCCCTGATGGCTGATGACTGTGAGCATCTTGTCTTATGCTTCTTGGCCATTTGCTTATCTTCTTTAGAAAAATATCTGTTCATATCCTTTAGCTCACTTTTAAGTTATTCGTCTTTTTATTATTGAGCTGCAAGAGTTCTTTAAATATTCTAGCTACAAGTCTCTTGTAAGATAAACGATTTGCAAATTTTTTTCCCATTCTATGGGTTGCCTTTTCACTTTCCTGATGGTGATCTTTGAAAAGTTTTAAATTCTGTTGGTGTGCCAGTTATTTTTCAACTCTCCTCCCTTTTAAAAAGTAAAATATTCCTCACTTTGTTCGTATCTGAAGTTTCCTTATATTGAGATTGAGGCTTTGCCTTCTTGGCCTGAGTACCATATAGTTGATGTTATGTTCTTTCAGGGTATTTGGAGCCATGGGCTGTCCTTATGTCCTTTCCTAGAGATGATAATTCTGATAATCTGATCAAGGTATTGGCTGCTTTCTCTTCTGTATAATTACTAGATTTTTTTTCTCCCCCATTCATGATTTTTGAAAAGATGAAATTCTCTCTTTTCTAGGCTATCTATACTCTATCAGCACATTTGAGTTCAGTGCTCTTCGAGGCACATGCTACATGGTGGTCAGACTCTGTGTCCTCATGTCTCATCAGGGACTTGGTCCCACTGACTTACGCAGTTTCCTCACTGTTTCCTTTTGGGCCCCAAGTTCACATCCTGGCTAAGCGAGTCTCTTTGTAGGCTTTTTTTGCCTGCAACCCTGAGTATTGCCTCTCTGGAGTCAGAAGATGGACCTCGCCATGTCGGAAACATCAAACTTGAGATAAACATTTCTGGGGAATGTGTTATTCTGGAGTCAGCAAGATGTGCTGATGTCCTCACACATCAGGGGCTGAAGGCTGGAAATAAGGAAAGATGAAGGATTGACAGGCCTCTGTGTGTGCGTGTGTGCGTGTGTGCACTACTCCTGAACTGAAACAGGCTTAAGAGATTGGAAAAGTGCATTTCACTTTCCCTTCTCAGGAACATAAGGGTTTTCAGAGGTCTTGTGTGAGAACCCAAATCAGGTATTATGACCTTTCTTTCCTGCTTCAAGCTCTACTTGCTCTGCTCCTAGAACACATCTCACCAGAAAGCCCGTGACTAAAGGACTTTCTGTGTCAGTGAAATGCGAGACACCAGCAGAGTATGAACTCATTTAAAAATATATCTTGAATTTAGGCTGACCCTTGGGGTGGCTGCAAGGCCCAGGACAACCTCAGTCAGATGACCAACAGCAGACATCCCCACCCGTCATGTCTCCTGAGGTGGGTGAGGCCCCTGGCCAGAGATTTGCTTGCGGACTTGACGTAAGTCTCTTTCTGCTGGCACTGACATGGCCAGAGCTCTAGGGCCCCGGCTCCCTCTGTGCACCCACTGAGCTGAGTGTCTCCTAGCTCTGGGAGGCACTCAGAGCTCCGACTGTCGTGTCCATCCTCTCTCCTGTCAGTGTTTCTTGCCTTATCTTCTGAATATTAAAATAAACCCAGGAGATGTAAAAAAAAAAATGTATCTTGGATTTAACTTCTCAAGTCTGATGAAGTGGAAGAGAATAATGGTGATGATAATAGTTAACATTTATTGAGCCCTTACTGCATGCCAGACAGTGTTCCAAGAGTTTTCTATGAGAAACTCATTTAATCCTCACAACAACCCTATCCAGTTTATGTACCATATGAGGAAACTGAGGCACAGAGAGGTAAAGTGACTTGTGCAAGGTCACACAACTATGACGTGGCAGAGCTGGGATACAAATCCAGGTACCACAGAGGACATAAGGGGGGTCTTGGAGAAGATGAGCATTATGAAACATACTCGTAGAGAAATCTTTCACTAAGACAAACAGAGAGAAGGTACATTAGGAATTTTGGCAGGTGGACATTGGATGACTGATGCTGCTTGAGTCGCCCCAGCTCCTCATTGGAAAACCTGAGTGAGGGTTTACCAAGCCTCTGATACTTGCACCCACATCACCTCCAACTCCAGCTTTGGTACCTGTGTGGCTGCCGAAGGCTGCCTTCCTCAAGCCAAGTCACCTGGTCCTAACATCAGGGTGCCGGGCACATGTTCTTGCTTTATCACCGTTACCGTCTTGCCGCGTCATCCCGGCTGATATGATGGACAGGTGCTGTGCACACGCATTGGCAGTGTGTGCCAATGACCGGTGTGTGGTCACACAGCGAGCTGGCCACAGGCTGCAGAGGGCTGAGCACAGCAGGCCTGGCCAGAGCTCACCACAAACGCACACTCCAACTGCCATGCTGCCCCGCTGGCTGTGGTCACATCAGTCACACACTGCGGGGCTCTGTCCTGCCTGTGGCACAGGTCAGTTGCATTTCCTGCTCAATTTTCCTGCTTCATTTTTCTTCAACCACCAGGTGTGTATAATAAGGCAAAGCCAGCACCAAAGCTCAGATTTGAGGTAGGTTTGTGTGTCTGCTTTTTGCACTGTGTAGGGAAAAGGCAGAAAACTCCAAACTGCCTCCAGGTTATCCTTCAGTCGTAGAATAAACTGTAGGATCAGAGGATGGTCCGAGTCGGGGGTGTGGTAGCTCGTGGAGCTACACGTGCTGAAACATTTCACAAGATTACAGTTTGGGGACTCTCCCCTCATTCTTTCAACTCCTTTCCCCTCCTGTCTCAGCAATATAGAGCCAACCTAACAGGATGCCTAGACCATTACGATTACAATGAATGAATGAATGTACATGGTGTGTGTGTGGGATGTGTGGGTGTGTTTGGACATGATTCAGAGAACCGTTGATAATTTGAAAAGACCCAAATCAAGGGCTTCCTGCCTGGTCATTAGTCATTAGGCCAGGCAGAGAGAAGGAAAAGATCTAAACATCCATTCTGAGGGCTGTCCTAAACAACATGCAATCAGTCTGTTGTCAAACCACAGCCCTGGTCCACCAATCTCACTGGTAACATTTCGCCTTGAATTGTGGCCATTTAAGCTCCAAAGCCGGGGGTGGGGGTGGGGGGGTGGGGGGGTGGGGGGAATATGTGACAGAGACACACGTCTATTTCATTTTACAACCACTAGGTGGCGCCTGTTCCAAAAACCGCAAAATGGCTTGTTCACAGCTTGGACCTCTGGTCAGCCTCGGGTGAGATGAAATGTCAAGTGCTAGCTGGGTGGGTAGAGGAGCTGGCCAAGGCCAGTGCTGCCAGGGTAGGTTTGAGGAGCCAGTGCCCCGGGAGAGGCCTGGATTCATGACTGTAACGATGAGCTCACCCTACCTAAAATAGCAACTCCCTCTCACCACTTCCTACTCATCCTCTATCATTTTGCCCTTTACTTTCTCTAAACAGGTATCACACTTGACTTTACAATTTCTGTTTATTTGTGGTTTTTTTTCCTGTCTCCCTCCATAAGAATCTATGCTCCACAAGAGCAAAGACTTTATTTTGCCCACTACAGCACCACTCACTCCTACAGTACCTAGCGCTTAGTAAGCCCTCAAGAAATATGTTGGATAAATGAATGAGTGAGCGAACACATAACAAAGAACTATTAGTAACCAAGATCTGTGGTTGCATTCCCCTAATGAGATACTCTGAAAACCACGTAATGCTACGTTATTGTCATTGTTTGCAGTAGGTGAATTTGTGTCCCTTTCACTCAGCTAACCAACCTGCCTGAGAATTAGAGTGGTTTCATTTTCTGAATCTATTTGGATTCCGCTATGTTCTCTGGAAAGTGATCCCTGCTGAGTAGTTAGGTTTTTGTGGCTGTCTATCATAGGAGCAGCCTTGCTGGGCCATCAGACCCCTGAGGGTGGTCTCCTGCAGGCTGGTCAGGGTGGCCTGGAGAGAGAAGGAAGCAGGGAACCACAAATACTCAGGAAACTCAAGCTGGGTTCACAGTCCCCTGGAGTAGAAGATGCCACAGAAAGGAAGCCTCACCAAGGCTTCTGATTGCCTATGGATGGGCCCCCAGTGGCTACGTCTAGGACCTGGATTCAGAGGATGGCTTGCCTAGCAAGAAGGCCATAGATAACAAGCCTCCCTGAACCTGGTGAGGAACCGCTTTACTCTTCATCTAATCCATTGGCCTCCCAAATACTGGCTAAGAGTTATGTGGACTTGGGTACGGCTCTCAGGACCCATGCTGCTGTGAGAAAGGAAGCAGAGATGCTCACAGCCCTAGTAAGAGGCATCCCTTCTAGACTGAGGAGAGGATCGAGGCTGGGCTTGGTGTGGGTGCCTGGGTTTCCCAGCGCGCAGGCCCCCCCAGCTGTCTAGCCTGCAGCAGGCAACACCCCTGGTGATCTCCCCATAAAGATCTGCCCGAGGGCAAGTGAGTCCTTGCTTTGTGCTGTTGCAGCCATGATCTTTCCCAAATTACCACATGACAATTTTGAAGTCACCTGCAAACCTAAATCCAGCAAATGCCTACAGACAACACACTTAACAGCTCAGAGAATGATTCAGAGGAAGCAATTTTCCACAGTGAAGATAATCATCTGGTAGTGTGAAAAGGCAAACACTCTTTTATTAGCATTGGAAACTCAAGGGAAACGTTGCTAAATCCATAAACGCAGCACTTGAGTAAACGGCTCGAGAACAATCTCCACAGCTGGAGAGCAGGACTTGTACCGACTCCAGTTCCGCTCAGAGTCCTCCCACGGAACAAGCTCCCTTGGCGGGCAGGGGAAACTCAGCTCCGACCTCTTCCTGTTGACTTAACAATCCGCTCCTCGCGGGCTGGGCCCGTGCCGCACAGGGAATCCCAGGATCCAGAGCTCCCTGGGCGCTTTATGTGCCTACTGTGCCCGGGGGACCTCAGCTTTATGTCTCATGATTTTATTCTGTGACATTAAAATTCATATTCTAGCGCTGACCTCTTCTGGGACTTCATAAAATCAACTGCCTACCTGAACTCAGAGTTCGGATTCCCAAGCAGGTACCTCATACTTGAAACGGCCCGTCTCCTCCAGCGACCAGTTGGTCAGGCAACTAGGAGGCCTCCTCGGTGGCTGCTTTTCCTTCCCCTCCATCCAGTCCTCATGCAAGTGCTGGACTCTGCCCTAAAACAGGTCCAGTAACTTTCTGTTCTCTCGTCTCCACTCCACAACCTTAACCCAGACCACCTCATCTCCCACCTGGATGGCTGCTGGGTTGGTTGCCATAGTTAGCTAATGGCTCTCTGCCTCCATGCCTTTTTCTAAAATCTATTCATACAGTGATCAGAACTATCTCTTAAAAGCATAAATTAGACCATCCCACTCCTCTGCCTCAACCCTTCTGAAAGCTTTACAACATACTTACAATGAAACCCGAACCTCTCGTTCTCCATTCCAAAGCCTGATGTGCTCTGGCCCCTGTCCAGCCCCCTGGCCTGTCTTGTCCCACTGCCTTCTCACTGCACGGTGACCACACACACGCTGGCTCCTGCCTGCCAGCCTTTGCACTTGGCCTCTCTCTCCCTGGAGTGCTCTTTCTCTGCCTGTCCCAAGACTGGTTCCTTCTGGCCGTTTTCAGGTAGAAACGTCATTTCCCCAGAGCAGCCCTCCACAGTCTGTGATTCTAAAGCAGCAACGCAGTCATCTGTCACATCAGCCTACCGCATAACACGCTGCTAGCTGATACCTTCCGTGGTGATTGGTTTGTTCGTTGGCCATCTCCTCCCTCTAAAATGTAAGTGCCATGAGAGCAAGGGCCCTCTCTTGTCACCGTGCATCCCTGGGGCCTAGAACAGTGCCTGGCACAGAGCAGACGTTCAATACATCTTTACCGATTTAGTAGTAGCGACAGTAGCCGCAGGCAGCCAGTCCTTCACGGCATCTGCTAGGGCGGTTGGCGGGGATAGAGAGGGGGCTTAGGGAGGGCCGCAGCTGCGCAGGCTTGTACCAGGAGCACAGCTCCGGTGTGCGGGAGACCAGGTGTATGCGGCCTCCGTCCAGCCCCCAAGGCATTGCCATTCCTGGCCTTCCTGTGACACCAGCAATACAGACCCACACAACCACGAACACAAAGTTACCAATGTGCTTGGACAGGATGGCCCAGTTCTGCTCTCCCCACCCCGACATCCGGCAGGTCATTGACTCGGGTCATAGTACATTTGAATTTTCATTTTATGATTAGACTCAGAAATGTAGGCAAAGTTCTGATAAGACAAATTCCACGAGCTTATTTTGATTATTTTTAAAAATGAAGATGTTTCCATTTTTGAAAAGAAATTTGGAAATGGGTATTTAGGACCCATCCAAATAAAGAAGAAAAGTTTGATTCAGGATTTTTTTTTTTTTAAATCAATGTTGCGGATAGGTTAAAAAAAAACAACTGAAGTGAAAAGTGGGCTCAACAATAATGAAACAGCCTTTGTTTTCCTTAGAAACACTGGTTATAACCATTTTTGAGGCCTTTGTGTAGAGGGTTGTGCGTACAGAGTTAGTCTGCTACTGAAGTAACACAACACTGTAGTTGTGTGTCGTCAGTCCATCCAGGGAAATGGCAGCTTGTTGGAGAGGATTCTTTTTTTATTCACTGTAATGAGATTTTCGCCTGTGGATTTAGATCTGTAAAACTTAACTAATATTAAAAATTCCAGATTCTGTGGGGGAAAATGATTGTGAAGCCCCACCGTGCTGACCAAAGGTGACTCTGCAGGACCTGGAGGGCGGGATTTGCGTAGCTGCCCCTGGCCGTGGTGTGAAGATTAAGAGAACGAGCCCACCGCTGTGGTGCTGCTCGAGCTGAGCCAGCGTCTGACCTTGGACAGTGGGCAAGGCAGCAACATGGCGGCCTGGCCCGCGCCGGCTCCCACCTGGCCCCCGCACGGCCGTGGAGGCAAGCCCCCTGGACTCGGGGTCTGTGAGTCAGTCCTTTTCCTCCAGGTAGATGCTTCTCATCCCCCGCGGAGACCACGCCTGCCCTGAACTCTCCAGGCGCTACGCGGTGCCCAGCAGGCGTCAGAAGGACGGCCGAAGGCGCTAAAGCCAACACTGCATTTGCCGCCCCGTGGAAGCCGGCCCCGAGCTGCATGATTATGTCTGCGGAAGTGCTTAGTTTTTATCTTTTTATTTCTAATTCTTTCTGCTTTAAGTACTTTTTTTAATGACCACTGCCTGGAACCCAAGCCCCTGGCATCCAATTTAGGTCACACAGGCTGGAGAAGGCCATGGGGAAATGGAATCCTCCCAGGTCTCAGGTGGGTGCCTGGCGCCTGGAGGACTCTCCCTCCTTCCGTCCCTCCCTTCCTCCTTTCCTGTTCTGCCTGGTCACGGCCTGGGTGCAGAGGGCTCCCTCAGGGTGCGCTGGGCAGGAGGAAGCTGAAGGTTCAGCCGAGGCATCCCCTCCTGTGGCCTCTTTTCCACCACAGCCCCCTTGAGGAGGAGAACCAGGAAGGACAGGTGAGTCTCGCTTGAGCTGACTAGAGGCCCGCTCGGCCAGCGGGATGTACCCAAGACATCCGCCCACAGCAGTGAGACGCGGGGGCCCTCACTGCCATTCTCAGTCCACATCCACAATGCTGGGAAAGAAAAACCAAGTTCAATTTACCAAAATATCTGTATTACCTATAAAAATTGAACTCTAATGAGTCACTGCTATGGGAGGCAGCAATAGCCAACTATGTTGGCTACAGAGGCAGACGGCGGCGTCCCACCAGCCCACGGGCAGAACGTGGCACCGAGGGGCTCGAGGGCGGGCTCACTTGTATGGCCTCAAGAACCTGGACACTTTGGAACGGAGCAATCGGATGAAGGATCTTGGAAACATCTCCCGGGATTCCTGGGCTGTGTACTTGAAATAGTTCTGGGGGTGGGCCAGGACGTCAAACAGAGCCTTGATCAGTTTCTTATCCTAAAAAGAACACAGGTTTTGTTACTGGGCCAAAATACTGAAACATTCCAACATTTTGCCAATGGAACTATAACGCACCCAGCGTTGGACGGTAAGTTGATTAGCTGAGAGACACTTTGTGAAAATTGTTCCCTCTGATGTTTCTTTTCTCCAGTTTTTACTTTCCCTAATTATCTACTTTAAAAAACCATGTATTACTTTTATAAAGGAAAAGTGAATATATAAAAAAAACAACAGTTTTCTTTTTCTAAACCAGATGAGATGCGACGCTGGAATTTGGGGAGTATTTATAGGGTTAGTGATATGGCGAGTGTCCGGTGATTACTTATAAGTACCTAAAATTTGGGGAACTTCAGGCTTGAAGGATAAACAAGGAGCCAAAGATCTTCAACTATCTGGAGAGTGAACATGGAAACACGATCTGCCACAGGCTTGGATTTACGATAAGCAAGTTTCCCACTCTTCCTCCGCACATTTCCAAATGTAAAAAAAAAATACAACTTCACTTGACAACGCTGAAGACAGCCGCCTGAATTTTTTTTTGATTAAGTCTAGTGAAGATATAAAACTGACCTCAGCCCAGAGCAGGCTCGGTGTCTGACAGGTGACAACATGCATCAAGAGGAAAAGCGGAGCCAGGAGCGCCGTGGGTGACAGGTGACTGCGGTGTCCGCCTTGGCTATGTACTCACCTTCAGTATTTCCTGATGGTTCTCAGATGCGTAGAGCCTGCCATCTCGAACTATGTCTTCGATGAGTTCCTGGTAGTCCTCTGTTGGAATAAAGGACATAATTGACATTCAGAGGTTTTCGTTCTTTCCAAACTCTCTTTCATTTTTAAATAAGGTTCTAAGGAATGTCCCTTCTGTAGCTGCTGTCAGAACAATGACCACTGTGCTACTGAGAAGGCTAGCAGAAGAGAACTTCCACAGACACCCACCACCACGTCCCCTCCCCTACCAGCCTCCGCACCCGTCTCTTCTGTTCCATCTTGCCTCAGATGAACCCTCTGTGTATCCGGTCAAGGCCCTTCCTCCACTTTGTCCACTGGCTTCATCTTCTCTCGCCAAGGCAAGGGCATTGTTCCAGTAATTCTGCCCTTTCTTTCCTACATGATGACATTTTCTCGCCCTACCGGGCCTTCCCAGCAGCATGTAAACATGCCATTATGTCTCCGATCCAGAAAAGTCCCTCTCGTGACCTCATGTCTCCCTCCAGCTTCCATCCTACATTTCTGCCTCCCTTATTGCAAAACTCCTCAAAAGAACTGTCAGCACTCCCTGTCTCTGGTCATTCCCCCTCCTGGATCCATTTCCTCACTCAGCTTCCAGGATACGACCCTCTTTGGTCTTCCTCCTCCCCCACTGGTCACTTCATCTGAGGCTCGTTTGCTTTTCTTCCTCCTCTCCCTGACCTCTTACTGTCGAAGGGACCCGGGGCTCAGTGCTTGGTTCTCATCTCTTCTGTCTATGCTCACTCCCTGCTGAGCTCATCCAGGCCTGTGGCTTTTCTCTCCTTCTCTACTTCTCTCCCTTCTATCTTCCTCCCTTTCTTCTCTCTGCCCTCGTATTATGCAAAACAATCGAGCTTCTTACCCACCAAGCAAGACTCTGCCTTCTTTTTTTTTTTTTTTTTTTGGATGGGGTGGGGGTGGGGAGAATTTGGCTGGTTGGAGAGGGAAGGAAGCTGTGTTCATTTTCTTAGCAATAATTTTTGGTCCTGACCCACACATTAAATGCAGTGCACATCACGTAAGCTGTCTCTGATTCTAAATCCTCACCTTTCAAAGTCTAGCCTATTTCCTACAGTCATAATTCAAACCAAGTGCATGCAAAACACAATCTTTCCAAATTCCAGGCTGAAAAGAATGCCTCTTTGTACGCGTATCATGTGCAACAAAGCCAAACACATCATAAGACCATCACTGCGATTGTGTGGAAGGGTTCTTGAGCAAGCTTCTCCCAGTCAAGGGCTGGTGAGTGGGAGTTCATTAGCTATTTATTAACCATTGTATAGTTCTGTCATTCCTGATTGAACACATGTGCAATCTCACTGGTACCCTATTCATGTGATATCTTCCTTTTTATTCTTTTATTCTAATGAATATAAAATATGAGTGAGCGTACTTGTTTATCTTAAGCTCCTCTCCTGCAGAGCATCTTCCTCGGAGAACTAGCTCCTTCGGCTGACGGGCGGTCACCACTAAGGGCACCACCTGCTGTGCTGTGCTCTGGTGCAGGGAGAGCGGAAGAGCTGTTTGCTGCTATACACCAAGTGCTTCTGGACCACTGTCTTCTAAAATGATTCCCTCCATTACGGAGAACTACTGTGTTTCGTCACTTGCTACGACTGTCATGGGAAAAGCAGTCAAGTGTTGGAGGTAAAAACTTGGGCCCTGGAGTCCCGAAGACCTCTGCAATGTTGTCCTCCTGTGACCTCCGGCCAGCTGTCTAAGTTAATCTCTATACCTGAGTGGCCTTGTCTGTAGAATCAGCAAAGAATAGTGTCTACCTCCTGGGCAACTGTGAGGAATATGCTGTGTCAGAGGCACTTAGCCATGCCTGGTACTCAGTGCACGTACTCAGTACCTGTTAGCCAGAAGAAACTCTCCCCATCCTGCAGGGGTCAGCGAACCAGTCTGTAGCAGCCTCACCTGCCCCCTCCCTTTTTCAAAGATCTATTTATGTATTTGAGAGACAGTACCAGCAGGAGGGGGGGGGCAGAGGGAGAGGGAGACAGAACCCTCAAGCGGACTCCCCTCTGAGCAAGGAGCCTAACGTGGGGCTCGATCCCAGGACCCTGAGATCACGACCTGAGCCAAAATCAAGAGTCAGCCGCTTAACTGACTGAGCCACCCAGATGCCCCAGCACCTGCCCCTTCTAAACGTGATTTGTATTCTTCTGGGCTTGGAAACCAGGTATCAAACTCGTCTGAAATACATGTTTAAAAAAAAAAAAAGATTGACTAAGCTCTGAGTAACAACCTGCAACAGGTTTCAACTCTTTTCTTCTGTGTCACGTGTAAGACACATTCTCACGGGCCTGACCAGAGGTATGCATGATTTCCCTGGCACAAGCTGTAACTCTTAGAGAAAATGAAAACAAATCAAGAGGGTTTCGTGTGTCACAAAGGCGGAGTTAGGAACAGCCAGGCTGAAATACATGAGTTTTAGTGATATTTATTCTGGCGTCTCCATGTCTTTTCTGGGCCCCTCACTGATCCCAGCTAGAGGAGATTGCTGGGTGTCTGGAGTCTCCATGTCTTTTCTGGGTCCCTCACTGACCCCAGCTAGGGGAGATTGCTGGCTTCTGGCGTCTCCATGTCTTTTCTGGGTCCCTCACTGATCCCAGCTAGGGGAGATTGCTGGGCGTCTGTTCTCAGGCGGGTGACGTGCTCTGTCTCTCTCTGCAGAGCCGTGTGGGAGGCACTGGTGTCCACTTAGGAGTCGGATCCTAAGAGCCCTTGTCTTGGGGGTTTGACATGGTTTCAGGCACAGACATGATAATCCTGGCGTTTGTAACATGTTCCAAATAAACTATGTGAAATGCTTTTATAAAATCCATAGAATAGTATCTTTCCAAAACACCTACTTTTGGCACTTGTCTGCCTAAAAACCTTGCATGGTTCAATGGCTCCCTGTGAGATTAGGAACACCCTTCTGAGTCTGGCACTCAGGACTCTTCACCACCTAAGTCCACACCCTTCTGATCTCGTCTCTCCCTGCTAAGCCCCATGCACCCTACCAAGTGACTCAGTCAAGCTATTAATTAGTCCCCACACATGTCAGGTACTCTACCCTGTGGCCCATATCATTCTCTCTTCCTAATGTTCTTCTCCCCGTTATAAAACAAAACATAACAAAACAATAACAACAAACAATGACTCATGTTCTTTGGAGATGCAAATCTCTTGAGATTCTGCTGTATTCTTTCCAAAAACCCATGCAAACTTAACCGGTACCCATTCTCTACTCTCACACAGAGCTCTGTACCTGGCACATTACAGCACCTATGAGCTGTGTCTCCTAGGTGACACAGCTTGCCCCATGCCTGGCACAGGAGACGCTCACTAAGTATTTGTTGGGATAGAAGGATGAATGAATAAGCTCATGAATGAACAGATGACTTGTCCCCACTGGATTATGAGGTCTTCCAGGACAAAGTCCAGTTCATTTTGTATTCCAAGTAAATGTTTGTCAACAAAGTCCCGGACTGGGAACGGCCCTAGGGCTCACATGGACCACCGCTTTACTTAACAAGAAGAAAATAAAACCAGAGAAGTCATCTGATTGGCCCCAAATCACCCAGCAAATTAGTAGCAGAGACAGGACCGGAACTTGAGTCTTTCTCCCCCTTCCTCAGGATTCCATATAATAAAAGCCACAGTCATAATTAGCTAGTATTTACTGAGCATTTACTATGTGTCAGGCACTGCACCAAGTCCTTTATGGACTATCTCACTGAACTCTCACGTTAGGTCTAATGATTATCCTCATTTACACATTAAGAAAATGAGGCTTAGATGGTGCAGCCACTCTGGAAAACAGTGTGGAGGTTCCTGAAAAAGTTAAAAATAGAGCTACCCTATGATCCAGCAATTGCACTACTGGGTATTTACCCCAAAGACATAAATTTAGTGACCAAAGGGGCACCTGCACCCCAATGTTTATAGCAGCAATGTCCACAATAGCCAAGCTATGGAAACAGCCCAAATGTCATCAACAGATGAATGGATAAAGAAGATGTGGTATATATATTCAAAGGAATACTACTCAGCCATCAAAAAATGAAACCTTGCCATTTGCAACAACATGGATGGAACTAGAGTGTATTATGCTAAGCAAAACAAGTCAATCAGAGAAAGACAATTATCATATGATCTCACTCATACGTGGAATTTAAAAAAACAAAACAGGATCATAGGGGAAGAGAGGAAAAAATAAAAGAAGACGAAATCAGAGAGGGAGGCAAACCAAAAGAGACTCTGAATCATAGGAAGCAAACTGAGGGTTGCTGGAGGGTGGGGGGTGCGGGGATGGGGTAACTGGGTGATGGGCATTAAGGAGGGCACGTGACGTAATGAGCTCCGGGTGTTATATGCAAATGATGAGTCACTGAACTCTACCTCTGAAACTAATAATACACTAAATGTTAATTAATTGAATTTAAAATTTTTAAATGTCAAAAAAAAAAAAAACGAGAGAGAGAAAATGAGGCTTAGAGATGGTAATTAATTTACACAAAGTCACCGAAGACATTAGGCCAGGGCTGGCCCATGTTCTTACCCACCAAGCTATGCTCACTTGTATTTATTTTCTGAAAGATCTTTTCATCCCTGTAGACGGTGTCCCCAAATGCCTGTTTAAAATTTGGCACTTGTGAGTCAGCAGCGTCCTTTGTCCTCACCCCACCTGCCCTTTTGAGCACGTGCGCTTGTCAGCAATCCACCAGCTGGCCCAGAGGTGGGTTCAACTGAAAGCAGAGAAGCTCCTTGTGCAGGATCCAGCCCGAGCCTCACAGTGCTTACCGTCGTATGTCACGTAAGGGACCTGGAAGCCTCTGGCACTATTCCCTTCGTTGGACTTGAACTGAATCCACAGCTTCTTTGATCTGGAGGTGAAGGCGATGGGCCGTTCGTAGGTCTGGCAGGTTTCATACGTTGTCACGGAATTGGATGAAGCTGCCAAGGGAAGTTGGGGGGGCTTCAAGACTCATCCTGAGCAGGCAGACAGCCACACTCCTCTTTTCGAATACACCCTACGAGTTATGCTCAGAGCTCTTCAGGCCCAGCTCTGCCATCACAGGGGCCAAAGCCCTGGAAATCGAGAGGACTCAGCTGGTGATTGCAGGCCCCTGGGGAAGGCTCACAGAAAGGCCCAGAGCTAGAAAAACAGCAGCAGCCTGGGCCCCAGTGCTCACTGCAGGAGCTGCGGAGGGGCCCTCCAACTCCAGAGCGACCTGCTGCCATCAAGAATCACCACCACTCCCGGTGGGCTTCCTAAGACCAAGGGGGCAGGGCAGGGCCGGGCTGCTTTATGCACCTTATCTCACTTCACCCTCCAGAACGACAGGAAGTTGTGTGGTTGTTAAGTCACAACACAAACCAGAGGGTTTAAGCATTTGCCCAGGTCACAGAGTCAGTACGTGGATAAGTTTGGATTCAACCCTACACCTGACTTCGGACACTGTAACCACTAATAAGAGTGCCAACCACATTCTGGCTCCGTGTGTCATTATCACTCCCAGTGCTTTATGCATCTGAACTCGTTTATTCCTCATGCTGACTCTGTGAGGTAGCAACTATTATTATCCCCATTTTAACAGACAAAGAAGCTGAGTCACAGAAAGATCCAGAATGTATGTCCAAGATCACAGAACCAACAAGAGGTGAAACTGGGTTCAGATCCAGGCAGTCTAGCTGCTTGGCCCACTCACTACACTGCCTCGAAGTTGTGTTGATGGCATGTCTCTCAATGGACACTGGGTCACGCGCCAAGATGGGAGGAGGGTCCCTCCTGGCTGGACTATGACCTGAGCCTTGGTTGGTCCCCAAGCCACAGGTGGCTTCCCATGGTGAAGCAAGTGTGTGAGGCAGCCCTCCATGAGCTTCGCTGACTCTCTGTGACATTGTGGAAGAGGGTCCCCAGTGAGCACAGAGGGAAAGGCTGGCCAGTAGAATCACTGTCTCTGGAGTTCAGCAAGAGGCCTCAAGGTGGGGTTTTGTCTAAATTTTTGTTTCTTGTCAAACGCTATAAACTCATGTCCCATCTCTGTTCTAATATGGACGTGACACCCTAGGCTTGCTGCCCACATTTATAGCTGGGGAGCATGCCAGCAGGCTTTCCCACTGGCCTTAGAAGGGGAGAGCATGGAGGGAGGGGACGCACAGGTTTTCCGCATCACCAGGTAGTCTCCACAGTCATCTTCTATGGGCAGGAAGATCTCAGGGACCACAATCAAGATTCGGCGCTTGGGTGGTGGGTTGATGGTCCATGTACACTCGGTGTTGGCCGGGTAATTGCCTGGGTAGTTTGGGGATTCGATGTATCCGGTGAAATCTCCCAGCTCCCCTCCACATCTTCTGTCTGGAAGGGGAAATGCCATGAGTCATGAAGGCACAACACTGTCGTCACTCCGTCATGGCCACCAGCAGCTCAGCCGATGAAAACTGCTGCATCCCTATTGCCACCGAGGCATGGGGCCTGCAGATGGCACCCTCGTGGAATTAGTGTGTCCTGTAATGTTGAGGGCCCCACGGGAGCCCAACTACACTAACTCCCCACACAGAGCTCACCCCACTGAGTTCCCCTCTGAGTTACCATCTTCTCATTAACTTGGAGGTGATCTTCAGCAGCCCTTAGTGAAACAAAGGACAATTTTAGTTTTCAATATTTTGTTTACAAAATCTAAGTGCCAGGGGAACCCACGACACAGAACTTCTAGGTCTGTCAAAACAGGAAGAACAGAGCTTATTGCTAAGTAGAGGATATTTGACCCGTTCCTAGAGACCTCTGATGAATTCATTATAGCCATATTCTTTCTCTTTCCTTTCTGGTCAACACCACATTTTATTTTTGGTGTGGAAGAGAATTCCAATAAGGTGTCAGCCAGTATGGGGCATGCGGGATACTCACCTCTGGGACCAAAGGCAAGGAGCGTGCACGTGCGTACACATATACGTGAGCGTGCACACACACACACACACAACCAGCTCACCCACATCTTCATTCATTGAATCTCCACTCACTCAACACATGTTAGCAAAAGCTCTGGGGGTTCAGAAATGAGAAAGACACAGTCCTTGCCCTCAAGTGGCTAACTGTTTCAAACTGTCAGGTGAATGTATACAAGAGAGGATGTTGAAGGGACCATCCTTCTCCTCTCTAATTGTAACTGGGAATTATTATTCCCACCTAGAAAAAAATAAACAGGCTTTTCTTCTTGGAAGGGGGTCAAGTGGGCAGAGCCATGGAGCTCAGAAAACTGCCTTCAAGCCTGAAGGACCACTGAGGATCTGTGCCATGTGGCTCCCAGGGCCCAACCGGGGGCTGGGGATGGGAGGGCAAGGAAACATCTGGGTATAGGGAAGAATTTTCCAACACCGTGAACCCCAAATTCCTCCAGTGTGGGGAGAGCTCCTCACCCCTACACCAGTGTCCTACACTAGATTCGCTGCAGTGGACTTCTGACCTGAGTTTTACATGAGGATCAACCCCAACCCAACCACCCAGCCAACCGTGCAGCACGTCCTTGAATGATCTGCTTCCCTGTTCCTATAGAACGCAAAGCCAGCTCCTTTGTGCAGCACTCAAGGCTTCCCTTCCTGATCTGCCTCGGCTTCCCCTCAGACATTCCATGATCCAGGTCCAGGGGTCTCTTCCCAAAAAGCCTTTCACTTTTCCGAGTCTGCACTTCCTCACAGCTGTTGCCTTGGGTACAAAGCTCTTTCTCCTGCTCTCTCCCATGCGCTCCATCAAAACCTTCTCATGCCCTCCAGAAGCCTTTCCTCATCTCTCCAGACAGAACGAATTGCTCTTTCCTCTGCAATCCCACAGGGCCTTACTCTGCTTGCAGTGTCTAGCATGTTAACAGGTCCTCAAACAATGTTTGCTGAACTGAAATCCTGGGAGATGTCAGCAAGTATAGTCTACCAAGGCTCCTGGAGAAGCAGCCAGGATCAACACAGGCGAGTACCTGGGGGCCAAGCCTGGCTCTCCTTTAGCGCCGACCTGTGGAGCCCCGAGCTGGGCTAACAGTGTCTTCATGGTTCTCAGTGGATGTGGGACCCCTGCCCCACCCCCCACCCCCAGCCTCAGGGCGACCCAGGCACTTTGCGCTTGGTCAAGGCTGTGAAAGCCTTAGACCTACCTTTACATTGGGTTATGTTTGTGGAGCCATCAAAGTCAGTGGTGGTATTTCCTGGGCAAGAAACACAATTATTTTTTCCAAATTCAGGTTGATATGTTCCTGCCGGGCAACGAATACATCGGTGAGTGGTGGTGTTGTAGAAATGTCCGGGTGAACATTGAACTGTGGGGGGGGGGGGAGTGGAAAGAATGAAAAAAAAATAAATAACAAAACTGTATTTTCATCATCGGTCACATAAAAGTTTTCACAGTTCGTGAAATAAATGTGTGTGCCCAAAGGAACTGCTTTCCTACTAATCTGGGACTAATCAACACTTAATTCCCTAAATAGCCAGCTTGGGTGGGACTTGTGACTCATGACACTGAGAAAAATACAAAGGGAACAAAGCACGGGTGTATCTTCAAAGCGTTTACAGTGCGTGCAGAGTCAGGCATAAATGAGCACGGCCCAGGTTTGGATGCAAAGCACGTTTGTGGGTTCTGAGGTTGCCAAACTGATGCTGGGCCTGGGGTTGGGCCCCTGGGAGAGGCGTCAGTGCGGCTCTGGGGACAGGTAGGACCTATACGAGAGGGGAGCTGCAGGGAAGGGTGCTGGGATGGGGGAAGGCTGGAAAGAAGGAGCTAAGAACTTATTGCACAAAACCTGCCCCCCCCCCCCAGCTGAGACCAGTGAGCCCCGTCTGAAGGGGCCCAGGTGGCTGGGGCAGAACACATCTAGGGAGTTCCCATGCTCCCCGCACTTCCTGCAGGGGCGGATGGAGCTGGGACCTGACCTCCCTGCCACTGGGATACCACACGGGGCACCGCTGGACTGGGCTTGATGGGAGCTTCATCAGACTCCCGTGTTTCTCAAAAGGGAAATTCAGTTCTGGAAAAAAGGCAAGCTGCCCAGTCCTCACCTCTGGTTTCGCAGTCCTGGAAGGAAGTGGCTCCCAGGTGTTTGGTGGGAAGACCTCCCCCACAGGGGAAGCAGGAAGTACGGCCGGCCTCAGGCTGGAATGTGCCCAGGGCACAGCGCTGGCAGGGTGCAAAACCATCTGCAGAATATTCCCCAGGTTGGCACAGACCTGGGGAAACCAATGACCCGAAGTGAGCAAGGCCCCCAGGGCGGACCCCTTCCCATCTCTCTGGAGATGAGCTCAGAATTTGGTCAGATCCTTGGCGCTGTGCTGACCTGAGCTCCCACCTCAGCGAGAGAAGTCCTGTCCTGCCCCGCCACTGCTCCTGAGCAGATGACATGTGAGTGCCTGATGTTTACATGCAGGGCTACAAAGCACGCTGCCGGGATGGAAACGGAGGAGCCAAGCGCTAACTGCCTCACAGTAGACACCAGGCCTGGGTTTGCTTAAGGTTGAGGACTCCGCGGTGCCCAGCCAGCGCCTGCAATGCGGGAGCCCCCAGGCGGGGTCCTCTGCTCTGGAATCAATCTGGTAATTCAGCCCAGAAGTGCACCCTCATCCAGCCGACGACATCCTAGTGATGTCATGAAACAGTCTCCCTGTTGTACCAATTCTAGTTACTAAGTTACATCTCACAGTAAAATGTGTCCCGGCCTCCCTCTTCGAAATCCAACCAACCTGATCCACACTGATAGAGGGAGCCGGTAGCATTACTTCAAACACCTTACTTCGGTATTTTCTAAGTTGAGGACAAGAAGCACAGCCATAAACAAAAAGATTTCTAAAAGCACATGTTCCTTGGGAATGAGCTTGTCACTGCCAAGATGTTATGAAAATCTCTTGTACTCTGATCATCTCTCCCTTATTAAATTTCATGGTCTTCTTTCTTCCCATAGGCTATAGATATAATGGCATTTAATGAGCACACACCCAAGGGAACAGTCTGGAGTCTGTCAGACCTACATGCTGATTCCAAATTCTCCACTCTTTGGCTGTGTGACCTTCCATGACTCACTTTAACCTCACAAAGTTGTTGTAGTGATACAACCACCACAGGAATAATTCATGTAATACACTTTGCATGATGCCTGGCATAGGTAAGTATTCAATAAATGTTAGCAATTTTTATGATTACTAGTACTATTACTATAAATATATGTTAATAAGGTCACAAAAGAGTGTAAATAGATGCCCCAAAGTGCCTTCTTATCAACCTTGCAGTTGGTGCAGGGGGGGGGGAAGGGAGGGGGGCAGGGAGAGGGAGAGAGAATCTCCAGCAGACTCCCTGCTGAGTGTGGAGCCCACCGCAGGGCTCCCTCTCCCCACCCTGAGATCATGACTTGAGCCCAGATCAAGAGTTGGACACAGCCGACTGAGCCATGCATGACTTTTAACCTGTTTGAAAGGTGCTGCAATGGAGCCTAGAGTCGTGCAGGTGGGAACTAACGCTGGCTCTGGGAGTCAGTGGGGGAGAGGCGGGGCCACAGGGCGTCCCGCGCTCCGGCCGCAGACATCACCTACAAACCGTGCTGTTAGACCACAGCTTCTATTTGAGCCCACAGAGCATCAACAGAGCTGGCCCTTCTTCCGTTTCATAAAAGGAAGACATTTATTAATAAAAAAAATAGGAACCACAAAACCTAAGTAAGCTTGGCTCCAGAGTTAACATTTTATAAGGGACAATAAAAACTCTTCACAGAGTTCTAACAAAATAACCAGATAGATATTCTTTAAAAATCAATAAGGTATGGATTTGAGACCAAAGTTGGAAAACTAATCACAACTACTTTCTCCACATTAGCACTTTCAGACAGCCCTACACGGGCAGGTCCCACAGGTCTCAAGGTGTATTTACTTACGGTGAGTAGAGGTGGCAAAGGCAACACTTACACCCTTTCTTCTGCCGAGGTATTCTATCAGCTCTTCATTTATTTGCTTACGTGAGCACCGGCCCAGCATGTGCTGGGCACTGAGGCAGGCACTGGAGAGCCAAAGATGAAGCCAATACGGTCCCTGCCCGTGGGAAGCCCGCAGTGCCCTATGCACTGTTTGCACTGAAACGCTGCTTAACGCCTTCTAAGTAACACTGGAGACCGGAGGAAAAAGAAGGGGCAGACGGAACCCTTACCTCCACATTCAGATACATTCCAAGCTTCTGGAGACTTCAGGGCTCCAGGATTTTCTGGTCTTGGGCAAGGTTTGCATGTGATTTGTCCTTCCTCGTTTTGGAAGGTTCCATTTGGACACAAAATGCAGCGTTCCTGTGCTCCATCATAATATGGCCCAGCCCTGCAACTGACTAGCCAAAGGGGGAAATGGTCTGGTCAGTGAGGGACAGAAGCAAGGAAGGATGACTTGAGTGCTAGAGATAAGGTAAGTAGCTGGCCTTGACCCCACGCTCCCCCCCCACAAACCCCTGAACACAGAATGTGTGTTACCTTTGGGTTTTCTGTGCACACCCCTTGCTATGACCCCTGTCACCCACTCTCAGAGGTGTTCACGTGGTCCCTTGACCATGAGCTCCTTGGAAGCAGGGATCACAGTGTCCTAATCATTTTTGAGCACAAGCACTCGTGGACTTTTCCTATTTCATAAGGCTGTCAAAAGGATTATAAAGTATTATAAAGAGTCACTGAACATAGGCCTAGTGCTGAAAGAACAGAGAAGAGGGTGCTATCAATTCTGGCTGATGGCATCCCTGAAGGCTTCCTAGAGGAGGCCACATTTGTGTGGGACCTTAAAGGATGAATAGGATCTCCCCAAGAAGGAAAAGGGGCAGGTCATAAAAAGTCATGCACAACACATAGGAGGAGAGGGAAGAAAGGAAGGTTGGGATAGGTTGTAAAAATTCTTGAACGCCCGGCATTTGGGTTTTATTCTTCAGGTGGAGGAGACACTGAAAGAAAAGGAGTATGGCCAGAGCTGGGTTAGGAAAAGCTCACTCTCTGGTGGCCGTGGGGAGGGTAACCTCGAGAGTCTTACCAATAAGCTCTCCAGCACAACACGCTCCGTGTTTGTAATGAAGTTAATGTGTTATGAAGAGTAAACCACGGTAAATGTCTCCCAAAAGAATAAACTATAAGGAAATGAATAAACTGTGCTTCTGACTATATTTCTGGTGTTGTTAGTTAAATGTAGATTTATATCTTGTTTTAGAATATCAATATATAAAGTAAATATGCTTAAGTGGGTTTTCTAGTATCACATGCCAACACCAACATAACCATCACAAGAGCCTTTCTAATGGCGAACACTCGCCAAGTACTTACAGTCTCCCGTTCACCACGCCGAAGGCTTCCCACACATTATCTCAATTATCCCTTAAAACAACCCTAAGGAGTTACTAGATTATTATTAATCCCATTTTACAGAAACCAAGACTAAGGATGTTAAATAATTTGCCCAAGGTCCCACAGCTAGTCTATGAAATACACCTACGGTGAGATTCAGAGCTTTGAATTTACGGGGAAGAAAGGTCTCTAGCAAAAGTGTGGACTGAATCATAATTCAAGACCTTGCCGAAGATTCTCTCTGTGGCATTAGGGGAGTCTGACTGAATAAACACCTTCTATTTCATACTTAAGCTGCTGAGAAATAGAAAACAAAATATCACATGATAAAATTCGCTATTATATCTCTTCAATGTCTGTGAGGGGAAATACTGTTTTCATGCTATCATATCTCTTCAATGTCTGTGAGGGGAATACTGTTTTCATGCTATCATATCTCTTCAATGTCTGTGAGGGAAATACTGTTTTCATGCTATCGTATCTCTTCAATGTCTGTGAGGGAAATACTGTTTTCATGCTATCATATCTCTTCAATGTCTGTGAGGGGAAATACTGTTTTCATGCTATCATATCTCTTCAATGTCTGTGAGGGAAATACTGTTTTCATGCTATCGTATCTCTTCAATGTCTGTGAGGGGAATACTGTTTTCATGCTATCGTATCTCTTCAATGTCTGTGAGGGGAATACTGTTTTCATGCTATCATATCTCTTCAATGTCTGTGAGGGAAATACTGTTTTCATGCTATCGTATCTCTTCAATGTCTGTGAGGGAAATACTGTTTTCATGCTATCATATCTCTTCAATGTCTGTGAGGGAAATACTGTTTTCATGCTATCCTACGAATGCAGTCTACATATACGCTTTCAGGGTTAAACATGGCAAAGTTCTTTACTGCCACCGATAAAAATGTCTTTTCATTATTCACTTCATAATCTAAAAAAAAAAAAAAAAAACCCAAAACAAGGCTTTTTCTAAATCATAATAAGCTAAAGTATACCATATTTCAAATATTAGGTCTACAATTATATGCAATCAATCAATCAAGTCTAAAATCTAAATTTTAATACTTTTTTATGTCGTTTGGATTGTCTTTTATAATATTCATGCATTGTTTTTATTTAATTTTATCATATTAATAAAAATTAGAAGTGAACCAAACCCTTGCTTTCTTGGCAAGCAACATTATAACGAGTCTGACGCATAGACGCGGGGCAGACAGAGTCGATCATTCCAGACCTAGTCTCTCAATGCAGCTCCACTGGATAGCGGTTTCCCTGATGACTCTGGCTTCAGCTCATCTCCCATGAAAAGCTGGGCTGAATTATGTACTAGGAATTCATGACTTTTTATCCTGTGTCCCACTTGACTATCTTAGGGCCCACAGGCCGGGAGGGAGAGAATAACTTCCTCGTGGCTCTAAGGAGTCAGCTGTCACGGAGGCTGGCAGTAAGTAAATAAAACCAAGGCTGTCCGGAGCCCCTCCAGCCAAGCCATTTCCATTTTTGTAACATTCATTTGCCTAACGGGAACATGCCAGATGATGGCAATGATTTCAAAGCCTCACTAACCATAACTTAGAGTCAGATCAGCACGGTCGTAGTTCCTCCGGCAGAAAGCGGATTCCCTCCACGCCCGTACGGGACCGGTTCTGGTTCTCCCTGGAAAGCACAACTGGATGGGCTCCCGCTGCTCTGGGCATTTGCTCTTGTCCTTATACCCGACCCCCCCAAGTCTTCTCGAGGTTACATTTTGAGAAGCCTCACAATGTCCCACATCTGTTGCAATTTTCCAACTGAGCAAAGGGCTGAGCAATGCCCCTCGGGCCAGCCTGCAGAAGAGAGGACACCAGTTCTTTTTTTCTCCCAGTGAAAGGCCTGCTTCACATAAACAAACTCATATTATGGCTCACAGTTTCCATTTTCCTTCCAGAAAGACCTGCAGAAATAATTCCTGCCAAGCACCTTGCAAATTAATTTGTTTCTTTCACAAGGTAAAAATGAGCTAAACAGCAAAGAGTGATTCTGAATGTCAGGAAGAGATGCCTGAAAACTGCTTTTTACAAACGTGCTGAAGACCCGGCCCGAAAAGACCTCAGTCACGCGTTCAGTTGGTTCTCTTTTCTCCTTGAGCAGCCAACTTGTTTTGCTGCTCCAGACAAAGGAGTCAATTGCCCCCAGAACACTTCAGGATCACAGCAAAGCTTTTGTGTGTCTTCAGTGACCATTAAAATCCCATTCTCAAATCCCACACAGCTGTTTTCTCCCCCTCTTAAAAAAAAAAAATACAAGAAAGCTTTTCTGATGCAAAAGGGAGAGACCAGCAGGGACCAGGATTAATGGCGACAAAGAGACCTGAAGGCTCACCCTCTTTTCAACACGATGGCCTTTGAGTATTTCAGGCCATGGACAAACACTATGGTCTCTCTGTGGCGAAGATGGTGAACCTAATAAAAGAGGTCACCCTCTAGCATCTGACTGTTTTCTTAAGAGTCACGCCTTGACTTCTGAAGGAAAGCCTCAAGCAGCCCACGCGGATTCCCAGGGTGCTGCAGACCTGCCACCTTGTCACAGCTCAGACGCTAGGACCATACGGTGGCCTTGGGATCCTGGTTTGAAACCCTTTTAAACGAGTGTTTCAGGATAACGGGAGAAAGCACCCCCTTGGCTCAGAGGTTGAGCTGTCATGCCTGCCAAGGTTTTTGGTGTGTGTGTTCAGGTTTGCTGTTCGAAAACGTTCTTAGAGCTGGGACAGAGAGCTGAGTCCAGCTTCACGCCTTCCCAGCTGGGCTCTCCAGTGCATGCTATGTTCTCGTCATGTCTAGTTAACGGGGGCTGAGATGTCCCTTCCTTCAGAGTGCCTCTTTTGCCCTCAATTTAAATATTTCCCCAAAGATTTGCCCCTTTTCTCTTACTGTGGCTGGCTATCCTTGGGATTTCACCTGTTGTTCCTGTGAAAATTCATTAACTCACTTAAATACCTAGCACTGATTATGTGTGGGGTACTGTTCTAAACGGAGTGGGAGCTATCACGCAGAAGACAGGCGTGGCCCTGCCCTGAAGGGACTCTCATTCTGGTGGAGAATGTGGACAATAAATATATAGAATGCTACCTAGAGATAAGTGTGATGAAGAAAAGCAAAACAGGGTAAGAAGGGAAGACAAGGGGTGGTGGGGGTGGAGTTGGTGTGTTTGCGGTGGTGTTTAAAGCTCCAGAAGTGAATGAGGTCAGGTAGGAGAGTGTGAAGGACTGAGCCCGGGGATACCTGGTGTTGCGAGATCAAAAATTAGGGGAGAACCAACATGGGAAATAACAAGGGAGCAGCCAGTGAGGTAGGAGGAGAACCAGAAGAGTGTGGTGTCTGAAACCCAGGAGAAGAGGGTGTTTCTGGGAGGAGGGAGGGGCCCCAGTATCTGAATGAGAATTGGCAACTGGATTTGGCAACATAAAGGTGGTTAGAAATCTTGGGAAAAGCAGTTTCCATGGAGACGCTGGGAATAAAAACTCCAGACTGGCTGGAGCTGAGGAGAAAACGGGAGGGGAGGAAGCAAAGACAGAAAGCTTAGACAACTCTTTTAAGGACTTTTGCCCTGCAGGGAGTCAGAGAAATGAGGCAGTATCTGGAGAGAAGCATGAAGTCAAAGGAGGGTTCGTTTGGTTTTTGAGACAGGAGGTGGGTTGGTGTGCTGTTGGAAATGATCCAGTAAAGAGGAAGAGCGCTGAGATGACGGGGCACTGGGGACAACAACAGGAGCAATGTTCTTGAGAAGGGGAAAGCAAGTGGGCTCCAGAGCCCAAGTGGAGGAGCTGGCCTTGGTCCGAGAATGGGCTGTTGATCCACTTTAACAGGAAGCAAGTCGGAGTACGTGTGGACAGACGCAGGATAGGAGGGTTGGTCTGCACATGATAAGATAAAGTCATTTTCCTAGATTCCCAGAAGCCCATGGACATCACTGCCTGGAAGTCTTGTGGCAACTCAAATTCAGCGTGCTCAAGGGGAATGCTTCTCTTCCCTTCCCTGCCCAGTCCTTCCTACCCCTCAGGCTTTGCTCTTTATAAACAGCATCTCTGCTCCCCCACTCACCAAGCCTCCAACCCTTGCAATCCAGCCTGTGGTTACTATTCCAGACCTTTCCTCCCTGCCCCATCGGTCAGCCAGCTGCAGCATTCTGCAGCTGTGTTCCTTCGGTCCCTCGGCTAACCTCCATCCCTGTGGTGCCAGGGTGCTTTGACCCTTGCCACCTCTAATCTAGATTCCTACAACAACCTTCCAACGACTCCCCCTTGCCTGTGTTCCTCCCTGTCTCAGTGCTGTTCCAGCCTACCATCAGACCCACCTTCCTAAAGTGCTTCTCTGACTGCTTCCCTCCCTGACTCCAAGCCTTCCTTGACTTGACTCTCCACACTCCTCTTAGTGTCTTTGATTCAGAACTCAGTCTTTAGTCTTCTTTTCTGCATCTGAATTTTCTTTCTTTCTCGGGCTCTCTCAAGAGCCTATTTTTTCCTGCTTTTCCTATAAATCTTTTCTGATTATTTCTTCCCCAGTGATCACATTCATCCAACCATTCAACCAATGCACAGGCTCTTTCTCCACGCCTCCTGCATATGAAACAGGGCCGGCTGAGATGAAGGACATGTGGGACACAGGGGATGGATCAGAGGCCAGGTCAGAAACCTCTGAGCTCACCCCAACTCTTTCCCCTTCTCAGTCTCCAATCGAATTTATCACCAAATGCTGCTCACATTTCCTCCTAAATAGTTCTAGAATCCATTGCTTCTTTTCTAGCCTATCTAGGGCCTTCATGTTCTCAACATCTCTCATGCAAAGCATTCAAAATCTCCCAAGTTGGGTTTTCTGCCTCTGGTCCTAACCCTCAATTCAGTAAAAGAAATTTTGCTAGAATACAAATATGACCTGGACATTCCCTGATTAAACCCTCTAATGGCACCTTGTCATCTAGATATAAAGCCAAGGCTCCTCAGCAGCATATTCAAGGTCTCTCATGACCTACCGTGCTGTTCCCACGAGCCAAGCTACCCACTACGTCCCAACTTGTGCTCCAGGTTTAGTGATACTGAGGAATCAGTCGCCCTGTACACATCTTGCTGGGTCTCACTGCCCCAGGCTACTCCTGATGCATACTCCTCTCCATTGATGCACCTTCTGTGCACCCCTCAAAACTCAGCTTGGGCTTCTCTCTGGGGAAGGCTTCTCCAACTCTTCCCTGGGAGGACCACGTGTGACTTGAGGGATGGTGTCTTATTATGAAGGCCCCCTCAGCGCCCACCACAGAGCTGGCCCATGGAGGGCGGGTGCTAACGGAGTTAGATAATCGTGGGGCACAGGCTGTACCCAGAAGTGAAAGCATTCCCATTGACAGAGTTGGGAACATAGGCTCTCGAGACAGATCTGGATCGGAAACCCTGGCACTGCCACTTACTTGCTGGTGACGCTGGGAAAACTCCTTACCTCTCTATGCCTTAGTTCCCTTATCTGTAAAAAAGGCACCATGCAAAGTAGACTTACAGTGAGGACCAGATGAGATAATATGTGTGAAGTGCTCAGCACAGTGCTAGACACACCATAAGTGCTCAATAAATGTCAACATTTTACTAAATTATGGGGTTTTTTGTTGTGGTTTTTGTTTGTTTGTTTAGAAAGAAAGAGAGGAAAAGAGCAGGTGGGAGGGCAGGGGCAGAGGGAGAGGGAGAGAGAATCTTATGAAGCCTCCGTGCCCAGCACGGAGCCTGACGCAGGCCTTTGATCTCACAACCCTGAGATCGTGACCTGAGTCAGACACTTAACTGACTGAGCCACCCAAGCACCCCTAAATTATGTTTTAAAAACTCTTTGAGTCATAAGAATTTCCTACTAAGTCTGTGTGGTAAGTAATGGTCTAATATTGGTCTATATTGCTAATATAGACTGTATATTTTCCATTTAAAACAGAAACGAAAATTTCTGCCTGTTCAATTGCAAATAATTTCTCAATTCTGAAAAGATTAAGAAGAAAATGCCTGGCTCATTCCTGCCTCAGGCCACTTGCACCCGCTCATCCCTCCTGTGCCAGAACACCCTCTGCCCCCATCAGAGCTTTACAGGGCCAGCTTCTTCTCACTGCTCTTAAAGCCTTCCTACACACCTGTGGGGAGTAATCCCTCCTCCCCTCAGACCCTCTCTGTATTTTTATCTTCATAATACTTATAACTTCTGAAGTTATCTTTTTTCTTTACTTTTTAATTGTCCGTGTCTTTCTGTAAGAATGTGAACTTTGTAAGAGCAAGCTCCTCACCCATTATGTTCTCACTGCTTCATCCCAAGCTCAGAGTGGCACAGAGTGATATCTGAATATATACTGGTTGAACTGATTTTTCTCAACTGCTGCAGAGGAAAGCTACTGCTCTTGAAAGTTGAATTAAACCTTCCCAGGCTCTCTCAGGAACCCAGGCACAAAATTCTTCCCAGTTTGCCAGTTGCCTGGATTGTGTCTTCTAAACATTTCAGCAAGCTTTAAGAATAATCGAATACAAAAATATATATTTAAGCAAGTATATTCCTTAAATAATTCATCCTTTATGAAGGGATAAATAGCTATGAAAGAAAAATAGAAATCCATGTCATCATTAATTTTTCTTTAGGTATAAAAGACTTTAAGAATTACTATGGAGCTTAAGGAATTTGTTCCTCAGGGAATATAATCACTATTATTTTTTTTTTTGCCATCTTGCTAGAATTGATCACAGATGGTACAAAGGTCACCTGCAGCAGGCTGTCCCCAAAGTCCTTAAATGCCAAATGAAATGACTATAATAAAGTGTTTAATTGGTCAGAAGTGATTATGTTCTTTGATGTGACTTGGGACTTTAAAATTTATTTTCTAAGTGATATTGGAAAAACAAACAATTTGGTGAAAAATAGGCAGAGAATATGGACATTCTCAGAAGAAGAAATCCAAATGGCCACAGGCCTATGACAGCATACTCAGTTTTACTAAATAATCTAAGAAAAACAAGTTAACATTTGACTATCATTTTTGCTTATGAGATCTGCAAAAATTAAAAAAAGCAATGGTAAACAACCCATTTGAGCAATGATGTGGGGCAATGAGCACAAAGCTGCAAGGCTGGAGGGAGTGTCTAGAGGCATGGTCTTTTGGGAGGATAACTTGGCAGTGTCTATTCAAGTTTTAAGTCTGCATGTCTTTGACCCAATAAGTGGACTTCTACGACATTTCAAACATGTTGGCCACATGCACAAAAAAGAATCTTTCCTGCAACATTGCTTGGAGTTAAAAAATTAGGAATAACTTAATTAAATGTTCACCAACAGGGGTACAGTTAATAAATACTGGTATCTAAGAACAAGTACAGACTAGGAAACTTTAAAATAAATAAGGTAGTTCCTCTATTAGCACGGAACGATGCTCATGACCCACTCTATCATTAGAAGCACCCCAGCACTACTCAAGTTGTATTGATATAGTTTTTTAAGGTGGGGGAAGGGCAGAGGAAAGAGAGAGAGAATTCCAAGTAGTCTCCAGGCCCAGCTGGAGCCCACTGCAGGGCTCGATCTCAAAACCCTGAGATCATGATCTGAGCCGAAATCAAGGGTCAGACGCTTAACCAACTGGGCCACCCAGGCGCCCCATATATTGATATATTTTTTTTTAATGATTTTTTATTATATTATGTTAGTCACCATACAGTACATCCCCAGTTTCCGATGTAAGGCTCGATGATTCATTAGTTGCGTATAACACCCAGTGCACCATGCAATACGTGCCCTCCTTAGTACACATCACCGGTCTATCCCATTCCCCCACCCCCCTACCCTCTGAGGCCTTCAGTTTGGTTCTCATAGTCCATAGTCTCTCATGTTTCATTCCCCCTTCTGATTACCCCCCTTTCTTTATCCCTTTCTTCCCCTACCGATCTTCCTACTTCTTATGTTCCATAGATGAGAGAAATCATATGATAGTTGTCTTTCTCTGCTTGACTTATTTCACTTAGCATTATCTCCTCCAGTGCTGTCCATGTTGTAGCAAATGTTGAGAACTCGTTCTTTCTGATAGCTGAGTAATATTCCATCGTATATATGGACCACAACTTATTGATCCAGTCATCTGTTGAAGGGCATCTCGGCTCCTTCCACAATTTAGCCATTGTGGACATTGCTGCTATGAACATTGGGGTGCATATGGCCCTTCTCTTCACTACATCTGTATCTTTGGGGTAAATACCCAGTAGTGCAATGGCTGGATCATAGGGTAGCTCAATTTTTAACTTTTTAAGGGACCTCCACATGTTTTTTCCCCATACATAAGCCGATAGCTGCCAAAGTTATTCCTTTAAGACCTAAGTCAGAAACCCTGTTGCTCCTCCACTCAAAGCTTCTCACTGGCTTTGCTTCTCGCTCAGGCTCCGTCAGTCCTCACCCTGCTTTCCGTCCCCAAGTGATCTGGCCCCTGGCTACGGCTCGGACCTCCACCCTTCTCTCTCTCCCTCAGCTATCTTTCTGGCCTTCCTTCCTTTGCCTCAGCGTGTTTGGTACTTGCTGCGTCCTTCACCCCGACTCTTCCCCCAGATAGCCCCATAGCTTGCTTCCCTCCATCTTTCACATCTCGGTCCAAATGACTCTGCAGCAACCACAGTCCCCGACCATAGTCTACATTTAGGGGGCAGTATGTTCCTCCTCAGCCATCCCCCTGCCCTGCTTACCCCTCCCCTACCCTTAGCATCATCTGCTACATGCCATACTTCCTTCCTTATTGGTTTGTGATCTGACTCCCTTCTCCTCAGATTTTTACCTTTTTGCTTCATTCCTGCATTCCCAGCACCTAGAATAGCATCTAGCACACAGTAGGTGCTCAGTATTTACTGAATAAACAAATAAAATTTCATTTTTATTGTGCCTGGAAACAAACGTAGAAAAATACATAGCTACCCACCAACAATGATTCTTCCCAAAGGGTAGGATTAGGAGAACTTTTACCCTTACTGCATATGTTTCTGTACCACTTGCAACATACACTATTCTGGTAATTAAAAATGAAATAAAAAATATTTTAAAGGAAAAATGTAATGGTTCCATCTGCCCTTCCAGTGACTCCAAATGCTTTTGGGCTTTCCTTTTGGCCAACACTGAAAATAATTTTCAAAAAGAACTATCCTAGGCATGTCTCCACTGTATGTACCATCCAGAGTTCAGAAAACACCAGTAAACTTGGTCTTTATGAAGTTGTAAGACCAGCAAATAGTCCAGGAATATAAGGACTATAAGACACACTCCCCACCCCAGCACACTTACTCGCTCCCTAGCCCTAGCCCACACCATGTGTCCTCTGGGGAAAAAGCCTTTCTTTTTTTTTTTTTCCCCTGGGTAGAATGCAACTTTTTTTTTTTAATTTAAATTCAATTGGCCAACATATAGTACATCATTAGTTTTTTTTTAATTTTAATGTTTTTTATTATATTATGTTAGTCACCATACAGTACATCCCTGGTTTCTGATGTAAAGTTCGATGATTCATTAGTTGCATATAACACCCAGTGCACCATGCAATGCGTGCCCTCCTTACTACCCATCACCAGTCTATCCCATTCCCCCACCTCCCTCCCCTCTGAAGCCCTCAGTTTGTTTCTCAGAGTCCATAGTCTCTCATGCTTCATTCCCCCTTCTGATTACCCCCCCTTTCTTTATCCCTTTCTTCCCCTACCAATCTTCCTAGTTCTTTTGTTTCATAGATGAGAGAAATCATATGATAATTGTCTTTCTCTGCTTGACTTATTTCACTTAGCGTTACCTCCTCCAGTGCCGTCCATGTTGCAGCAAATGTTGAGAACTCGTTCTTTCTGATAGCTGAGTAATATTCCATTGTATATATGGACCACAACTTCTTAATCCAGTCATCTGTTGAAGGGCATCTCGGTTCCTTCCACGATTTAGCTATTGTGGACAATGCTGCTATGAACATTGGGGTGCATATGGCCCTTCTCTTCACTACATCTGTATCTTTGGGGTAAATACCCAGTAGTGCAATGGCTGGGTCATAGGGTAGCTCCATTTTTAACTTTTTAAGGGACCTCCACACTGTTTTCCAGAGTGGCTGTGCCAACTTGCATTCCCACCAACAATGTAGGAGGGATCCCCTTTCTCCACATCCTCTCCAGCAATTGTTGTTTCTTGCCTTGTCAATTTCTGGGTTCTCTATTCTGTTTCAGTGGTCTATGTGTCTGTTTTTGTGCCAGTGCCATGCTGTCTTTGTGATCACAGCTTTGTAGTACAGCTTGAAATCTGACATTGTGATGCCCCCAGCTTTGTTTTTCCTTTTCAACATTTCCTTGGTGATTCGGGGCCTTTTCTGGTTCCACACAAATTTAAGGACTATTTGTTCCAGTTCTTTGAAAAATGTCATCGGTATTTTGATCGGGATAGCATTGAAAGTGTAGACTGCTCTGGGTAGCATGGACATTTTAACTATGTTAATTCTTCCGATCCATGAGCATGGAATATTTTTCCATCTTTTTGTGTCTTCCTCAATGTCTTTCAAGAGTGATTTATAGTTTCTAGAATATAGGTCCTTTACATCTCTGGTTAAGTTAATTCCAAGGTAACATATGGTTTTTGGTGCTATTGTAAATGGGATGGATTCCCTAATTTCTCTTTCTTCAGTCTCATTATTCATGTATAGAAATGCAATTGATTTCTGAGCATTGATTTTGTATCCTGCCACATTACTGAATTGCTCTATAACTTCTAATAGTTTCGGAGTGGATTCTTTTGGGTTTTCCATATAGAGTATCATGTCATCTGTGAAGAGAGACATTTTGACTTCTTCTTTGCCCATTTGGATACCTTTTATCCCTTTTTGTTGCCTGATTGCTGTTGTAAGGACTTCTAGTACTATGTTGAATAATAGTGGCGAGAGTGGGCATCCTTGTCGTGTTCCTGATCTTAAGGGAAAGGCTTCCAGCTTTTCCCCATTGAGAATGATATTTGATGTAGGCTTTTCATAGATAGTTTTTATGAGATTGAGGAATGTACCCTCTATCCCTACACTCTGAAGGGTTTGAATCAGGAAAGGATGCTGTATTTTGTCAAATGCTTTTTCTGCATCTATTGAGAGAATCATATGATTTTTGAATTTTTCCTTCTGGATAAAATCTAAGACACTGATAGATTTGCGAATGTTGAACCACGCTTGCATCCCAGGGATGAACCCCACTTGGTCATGATGGATAATCCTTTTAATGTACTGTTGGATTCTATTAGCCAGGATCTTGTTGAGGATTTTGGCGTCCATATTCATTAGGGAAATCGGTCTGTAATTCTCCTTTTTGATGGGGTCTTTGCCTGGTTTGGGGATCAAGGTAATATTGGCCTCATAGAATGAGTTTGGTAGCTTTCCTTCTGTTTCTATTTTTTGAAATAGCTTTAGGAGAATAGGTATTATTTCTTCTTTGAATGTTTGGTAGAATTCCCCAAGAAAACCGTCCAGGCCTGGAGTTTTGTTTTTTGGAAGGTTGTTTATCACTGATTCAATCTTTTCATAATTAATTGGCCTGTTTACAAAATCAATTTCTTCCTGTTTCAGTCTTGGTAGTTTATAGGTTTCCAGGAAGGCCTCCATCTCTTCCAGATTGCTTAATTTATTGGCATAAAGCTGTTGATAAAAGTTTCTAATAATCCTTTCAATTTCATTGGTGTTGGTTGTGACCCCTCCTTTTTCATTCTTAATTTTATTAATTTGGGTCCTTTCTCTATTCTTTTGGATAAGTCTTGCCAGTGGTCTGTCAATTTTATTAATTCTCGCAAAGAACCAGCTTCTAGTCCTGTTGATCTGCTCTACTGTACTCCTGGTTTCTAATTCATTGATTTCTGCTCTAATCTTGGTCAACTGCTTCCTTGTGCGTGGATTAGGCCTGTCCCTCTGTTGCTGTTCCAGCTTCTTGAGGTGAGAATATAAAAACTGCATTTTAGATTTTTCTATTCTTTTGAGTGAGGCTTGGATGGCTATGTATTTCCCCCTTTGGACTGCCTTTGCAGTATCCCATAGGTTTTGGACCGTTGTGTTTTCATTCTCGCTGGTCTCCATAAACTGTTTAAATTGATTTTTGATTTCCTGGTTTATCGAATCATTCTTGAGCAGGATGGTTCTTAGTCTCCAAGTGTTTGAGTTTCTTCCAAATTTTTCCTTGTGGTTGAGTTCCAATTTCAAAGCATTTTGGTCTGAGAATATGCAGGGAATAATTTCAGTCTTTTGGTATCAGTTGAGACCTGTTTTGTGTCCCAGAACATGGTCTATTCTTGAGAATGTTCCATGGGCATTAGAATAGAATGAGTATTCTTTGGTTCTGGGGTGTAGTGTTCTATGTATATCTATGAGGTCCAACTCATCGAGTATGGCATTCAAAGCCCTTGTTTCTTTGTTAATTTTCTGCATGGGTGCTCTGTCTATTTCTGATAGTGGAGTGTTGAGGTCCCCTACTATTAACGTATTTTTATCTATATGTCTCTTTATTCTGGCTTGTGTATCTTGCTGCTCCCCTGTTGGGGGCATATATATTTATAATTGTCATATCCACTTGTTGGATACATCCTTTAAGAATAATATAGTGCCCTTCTGTGTCTCTAACTATAGTCTTTAGTTTAAAATCCAATCTGTCTGATATGAGAATTGCTACCCCAGCTTTCTTTTGAGGTCCATTGGCGTGAAAGATGGTATTCCATCCCTTTACTTTCAGTCTGAATGTATTTTTAGGTTCAAAATGAGTCTCTTGTAGACAGCAAATGGATGGGTCATGTCTTTTTATCCAATTTGCAACCCTGTGGTGGTTATGGGAGCATTTAGGCCATTTACATTGAGACCGATATTGAGAGATATGATTTTAATGATGCCGTGTTGCCAGTAAAGTCTTTGTTTCTATAGATTGTGACTTTCTGTTCTGTATCACTCTTGGGGCCTTTTTACCTTTATAGAACCCCCCTTAATATCTCCTGTAGGGCTGGTTTCGTGGTTACAAAATTGGTCAACGACTGGCAATTCTGGAAGGTCTTTATTTCTCCATCCATTCTGAATGACAGCCTTGCTGGATAAAGGATCCTTGGCTGCATGTTTTTCTCTGAAAGAACTTTAAAAATGCCCCCCCCCAACCCTTTCTCTCATTCCAGGTCTGTGTAGACAGGTCTGACGTAATTCTGATGCCTTTGCCTTGGTACGTGAGAAATTTCTTTGCCCTGGCCGCTTTCAATACTGTATCCTTGGATCTAATATTTGCGAATTGCACTATGACGTGACATGGCATAGGTTTGTCATGGTTGAGCTTGGGAGGGGTCCTCTCTGCCTCTTGGACACGAATGTTTGTTTCCCTCGCTAGATTAGGGAAGTTTTCAGCTATAATTTGTTCAAATATCTCTTCTAGACCTCTGTTTTTCTCCACCCCCTCGGGGATGCTGATGATTCTGACATTGGAACGTTTCCTTGAGTCAGTAATCTCCCATAACCTACATTTCTGAGCGTGGATTTTTTTGAGTCCAGATTCTATTTTAGCTTTCTCTTCTACTAACCCATCCTCCAATTTGCTGATACGTTCTTCTGCCTCATTCACCCTGGCTATCAGAGCCTCTAGTTTTGACTGCATTTGGCTCATAGAATTTTTAATTTCTGCCAGATTCGCTCTCATTTCCACCCTTAGAGATTCTATATTCTCATTAACATTTTTGTTAATACTTTTTTCAAGTCTACATGTCATCTTAACCATTGTTACTCTGAATTCCATTTCTGATAATTTGGTTATATCCATATCCATTAGTTCTGTTGCAGAGGCCAGACTCATTGTCTTTTCTTTGCTGGGGGGGAACTTCTCCTTCTCGTCATTCTGATGAGGAGAGGTTGCGGGGTTGTCCAGAGCCCAAATTATTGACCGGGACCCAGGCCGTGCGCCCTTGTTTTATAGGGACCTTAGGGATGTGGGCTTCTTGATTTTTCAGCCTGCCTTCTGGGGGAGGGGCCTGCAGCGCCGATACTCCGGCAACCCTGTTTGGGTAGAGTCTCCGTGTCCCCTGCGAGGGGGGATGGGGTGGGCACCCTGTGAGCCGATATATCCAGGCTTTTGTTCTCTGGCGGCCTCCCTGGCGGTTTGCTGTGCCTCTTCTGAGAGTCAGTGCAGCAGTGGCCAAATCTCAGCCTCTGTCTCAGAACAGAGGGATTGCGGACCGTTCTCCACGGATGTTCTGGCCACTTTAAATCTGTTACTGTTGGTGCTGCTCAACCCTGCAGTGTCCCGGGATGTGCGCCCCACACCTGGCGTCCCAGCCCTCACTTCCAGGGCCGGCGAGTCTCTGTCCTTTGTGTTTCTAACGCCGCCAGCCGCCAGCCGCCCCAGCGCGCTCCTGGAGCTCCGGTCTCAGTCTGGTTCCAGTGAGCACATCGGAGTTCCGTTTCTGGTCGCGCGGCCCCAGCTCACGGTCTCACGCTGCTCTCTTGCGGGTGCCGGTCCTCGAGTCTGCCCGCTCCCCCGTGCAAGTGGCTACCGCTTCCCGGCGCCCGAACGCAGCGGCTCCCTCCCCCTTCCGTTTATCTTCCGATATCTGTGCGCGGTTTCACGGCTCCCCGCTTCGTACCTCAATACTCAGCGCTGGAGATGTTCGTTTGTAGAGATCCAGATGCATCTTCCTGCGTCTCAGGCTGATTCCGTGGATGTTCAGGCTGGTCTCTTCCTCCTGTCGAGCTCCAGCTGTGGCAGCCCCCAACAGTGGTCGCCCTGTGCCTGCCTTCGCTCCACCTCAACCCCAAAGCTCAGGGGCGTGGGAGCGGTGTTCAAGCTCCGCCACATTAAAGCCCCCCATTAGTTCTTGATGTAGTGTTCAATGATTCATTGGTTGCGTATAACACCCAGTGCTCATCACATCATGTGCCCTCCCTGATGCCCATCACCCAGTTACCCCATCTCTCTAATTAACATATGCAACCCCTCCTTATACACACTTACTCCCTTCAGCAGTAGGGAGAAATTTCACTGGTAATTCTCTACGCTGTTTTGTCTACATGCTAAAATCTTCAACATTGCTGTCAGACAGGGTGAACCCGATTTGGTTCCTTGCAGGCTACAAAATTCATGCATTGCTAGAGGGAGCTCTTGAGACAAGACACATGGCCTCTCAGTAACAACCCAACCTAACTTAGCAGAACAAGCATCTCAGGACACGTTTACACCCACAACAGCTACCGTGTCTTTCATAAGCTGTCATGGTCATGAGGCCTCTGTAAAGAAACTCCTGACCCTCATTCCTGCGCCTTTTCCCCAGGAGCACAGTCATGGTAGCATTGGTAACACGCTAGTTTTGCCTGATTTCTTAACTGGCCACAGAGGCTCCCTGGCAAGGCTACACGGCCTCTCCGGATCAGGATAGCAAATGGGAAAAGGGGCTGCAGTTGAGCTCTGAGAGGCCAGCAGGAAGACTGGCCTGCCTGTCCCTGACAGTTTCTGCAGCTCACCCTGTAAAGTAGGTCAGCAACAGCCAACTCTCGTCACCCTTTTGGTATGGAAGCTGGAACTCTTAGAATTTTAAATGAGAACAAACCAACCAGCTGGGTCCTTTCTAACTTTTTTTTTTCTTTTTAAGAGAGTCAGCGAGAATAAGTCAAGACTATTTGAGAACCAGCCCCTGGTTGACAATTACACTTGATTTTACACTTGATTTTTACTATGTTTTGGCAAAGCAATGGATTTGGGCTGGGGGATTATTGCTGACAATTCTCCTGAATGAGTGCCCTGGGCTCGGCTTTGCTTCTTCAGAAACACTGGCTTACTACTCCTTAGCTTGAACCTCACTTCTAGGGCCTTCTAATGACGCTTGAGAAAGGACGTCAATTTATTCTGGAGGGATCTTGTTATCGAAACACACTTTCCTTGGGTTGGACCAGAGCACAGGCTTTGGAGTCAGACCACCAATGTGATCTAGAGCTGGAGAACCTGGCCCTCTGAGCTCCGCTTTGCTCATCTGTTAAGTGGAGATAATAACACCAACCTGGTAAGATGGCCGTTCAGGTTGAAGGATAATGCAGGTACCGTCTTAATGTTGTACTTGTGTCAGATGAAAACTCAAGAAATCACTACCATGATTATCATTAAGTGAGACTATAAAGGGATTACCTCCAAAGGTAGAATCTCCCATAAAAGCCCAGAACAGTTTCACCCAACAAACAAATCTCAAGAACTACCACCCTAGAAGCTCTTGCCCAGGTTCCTCTTGCCTAGAACTTCATGAATTGGTGTTGCTCAAATGCCGGGTCTCAAACTTAATTCTGAAACACACACACACACACCCATATATGGAACTGTCACTACAAGGAGTCTTGGGCTGAAGCTCAGGGATCTCATAAGGCTGCCAAGTGGCCCCCAAGACTTCCTCTGCATGAAACTATGGACAGGAGACTGTTTATCATCAGCTGGGCCAGAGGGAGATGATAGAAACTGACAGTGGGGTCTGCAGGAGGCTTATGGGTGCCTCATACCTATAGTCCTGCCCCTGCCCAGGGCCGCAGTGCTCTGAAGACCACCGCCCCTCAGACCCTTTAGGGTCAGCACTCTCTCTCCTCATCACCCTACCTCTTCCTTTCCATTCTTCAAATCAGCAAACATTTATTAAGTGCCCACCACAAGCCACTGTGCCAGGCGCTGGGGAGCTCCTGGTCCGGCAGACACAGCAGACCCCAACATGTAGCTTCCAAATGACAGTGGGTGTCCACAGTACTCTCTGGAGTAAGCTCAGCGAGGGAGAATGGCCACACTTTTGGTTACCCTGAGTCTTTACGGAGCTCAAGACAATTCTGTTAGCAGGAATGGCCCGGCCAGCAGGTCACTCACCACACTGGTTTCCTGCATGGCCCTGGCCCGCTCCACAGGACGGCACTCGGTGTTCGGATGTTCTGGGAGACTTCTTTGCCCCTTCCAGGTCCATGCCCGAGAGCTGCAGGTGAAACTGCTCCCTGTTGGCAGCCTTCCGGAGCGCGCGGATGGCCTTCCGGAGCCGCTTCTCTGTTCGCTTGACGCCGCATCTCAGGTCACAAGAAGCTACCGAGACAAGAGGGATCGCCGTGGGGGGAGGGGGGAGGCTGCAGCGTGTAAGGATGTCCGGACCCACTGTGGGACCCACCAACACCCACAGTTCCCTGTGGACAGAATGGGGGGGGGACCTGGGCCTGGGTACCTCGCGGGCTGGGCAGCATTTGATTCGAACAGAAATTTGTGGACCAAAATGGAATCTTTGAGTTTTTATGAAACAGATAAAAATGAGGTTCCAAACCAATTCAGTTTAGTTGGGGGTGAAAACAACAACAACAACAAACAGGAGATACTTCAGTGGTTGAATCCCCCCCCGCCCCAAGAAGGACGAAAAGTGAAAAGCAAAGGAATAAGGAGCAAGCTGTGAGAAGCCTGGCACCAAAGACTGTTTTCAAACCAACCTGTCACCTCCTTTTGGTTAGTTTCAAGTTCAAACTCAACAGTGATAAACATTTCCTTAGTGGCGCTTGGGCGGCCAGGGGCTCCCGGGGCTTGCTTGCTGGAGGCGCATGTAATGTTTGCGTAGCGGAAGCTCTCTTTTACTGAGCTCTGCTTCTCTGTATGAAGAAACAAAATTATCGGAAGCCAGATCCTGGCAAAGCACTCAGCTGAACATTCGCTAGAGCTCAGTAAACATTTCATTAAAACAACTCTCAAGGGACTACGTGATTAACTCCAGATGCCAAGACGTTGCAAGCCTCAGCTTGGAGCACGATGACACTTTAATTTCAAAGAGCCTTCTATACAACTTAACAATTTCGCTCTTGACAATTATTTTCATGGATGAACGCTGGATGTGTACGACTGACCGGCCACATACGTGGAAGACAGGCACGGGGGTCGCCTTGCGGTCCTAACAGACGGTCTGCTAAGGTGTGCTCTTGTTCTCACGGTTGGTCTCCTTAGAGCCGACTGTGATGTACCAAGCAGGGGCTGAGGCTTCAAATAGGGAATGAAGCACAGGAGTGGAAAGGAAACCGACTCCTGCTTTCAGGCAGACTGAGCTTGGAGTAATTCCAACCCGGAGGGGAAGCTGGAAAGCACATTAACAGTGCTGTCTCATTTTGACATAACCAGGGGCAACACACAGCACCAAGCATCTCGAGAACCAAACAACATCATGAAGGCATCCAGGGTGGGAGGAAGCGCTGCGGAAGGCGGGGCTCTGCACACCCCGATTCCGGACTCTGGCCGTTCCTCTCCCCCCCCAACCCCCCCCCCCCGTGGCTTCCAGTGGATCTCTTAGCTAATGACTGCTAACTCGAACCAAAGAGCAGTTCCGTGTATCATCCACACAAGTGACTTGTCTCTAGTTTGAACTCTCACTTTATTCAACTGATGGATCATCTGTATCATATTCTTCTTTGACATTACGAGGGTGTTCAAAGCAGTGGGTCATCAGGAGCCAAAGGAAGGAGGAGGCAAACCAACCCCATTCCATCCCCCCCTCCCATGGAAAATTCCCTCACCTTTTCAAAAGGCTAACTTCAAACCTCGAACTAAACATATTTTGAATCTTTCTCTCTTTCAATTTTCCCAAATCTATATTTTAAACTTTTTATTTTGAAATAAGTTTAGATTTGCAGAAAAGCTGCCTAGATAGAACCGAGAGTTCCCATATACTCTGTTAAATTTCCCCTGATGCTAACATCTTACATTATCCTGTATATTTATCAACACTGAGAAATTAACATAGTATAATACCATTAAGGAGACTAAAGACCAAGACTATTTTTAAACAATGCTTTTTTCCTCTGATCCAAAAGGATAAATGTTAGGCCGCCTGGGTGATTCAGCTGGCTGAGCAGTTGACTCTTGATTGCGGCTTGATCATGAGGTCATGATCTCGGGGTCATGGGACTGAGGCCCACACTGGGCTCCATGCTCAGCAGGGTATCTGCTTGAGATTCTCTCTCCCTCTCCCTCTCCCCTCCCCGCCTCAAATAAATAAATAAATAAATAATTCTTTTAAAAATAAAATAAAATAAGTATAAATGCTCACTGTGGAGAATTTGGAAAATACAGAAGAAAAAAATGAAAATTTCCTGTCATTCTCCCCACCCAGATATAATTACTACTAATGATATGGTGACTTTCCTTTCTTTTTCTTCTACTCACACTTTTTCTTACACAAAGATATATGTATTGTATTAGAGATATGAAATCTTACTCTCCCCTCTCTAAGCATCAAGAACATTTTCCTATGTCATTAAACATTCTTCAAAAACACATAATTAATAGCTGCATAATATTCCATCAAATGGAGGTACCAAAATTTACCTGTTTTTAAAATATGCAGCCAAAAGTGACCACAGTGGGCTTCCTGTTTATTTGTATGGTTTACGTGATGGCAAACTGGGGAAAGAAGCAACCCTAATACATGAGTCATGATTTTTCTAATCTCTGAAATTATTTTATGAACTAATACTGGAAATGTGAGCTGGTTCTGCTCTTCTCTACAAGGCCAGTCTTACTTGGATGGTGTTTGTTCTGCTGAAGCCAATGGAGTCACTGCCTCCAAAGACTTGATCCAGCAGGAAAGCAGGATATTAGATCATTGCTCATCAGAGATTATCCTGAACCAAACCTTTCTCTTCTTTGTCTTATATTCCAAGCGAACTCTGAGATCTAGAAAATTTAACCCAATATAATCACAAATGCCAATACATCTTAAAGCCCTTACTGACTCCTGTGAACTCACAGGTTTCTCCAGAGCTCACCATGTGTGCCCAGCAAAGGAAGCCCTTAAGTAGCTCTGAACTCCAGGGCTATACAGGGGTGCTAGGCTAGGCTCCTCTTCCTCCTGTGGAGAGAGTCCTTAGAGATCCTGGACTGTTCAATCCCATCTGAAGGGCTTAGCATGTTCCAGGCCCCTTTCCCAACATGCAAGCAAGCTCCCTGCACCAGCCGTCTGATTCCATACCTGGTAGTGCTGCTCGCAGACCCTCGGGAAACAGCTCAGCCTTTTGCAAACTACACTTGCCTTCACTTAGTTTAAAGGTTACACTTGTCCTGACGGTGGCGACATCTTCAGAAAGAAACAAGTGAGAGGCGTTACCTTCAGAGGCAAAGGAATGGAAAGACCCAGTGGGTGATGGCGAGCTATCCCGAGGCTGGGTCCCACCACACACTGCACACCGTGAGCCCCTCTCTTCCCCTGAGACCACAAAAGATTTGGTTCATGACCCTGAGGCTAGAAACCCCAGGAGCCTCCTAAGAGTTACACTTATCCCTCCAGCTGAAATGAACCCAATGCTCAAATATAATAAAGAGAGGGCCCCAAATAACCTCAACGCTGAGATGAACTATGAGGTCACTTTTGTGCCTTCCTGACAAAGAAGACCAGAATCCCCTAGTTCAAATTTGGACACAACTGCTGAGGGAAATGGTGAGGGGCAGATTCTCCTGGAGAAGCCTTTCCTGGGAGGACAAAGTTGAGGGAGCAGACAAGGATGGCACTCACCAAATGCGGCTAAGATGTTTGGGCTCTGGGGGCAGCAAAGGTCCCACTCTGAGGGCCTCGTGTGCAAAATTCTGCTCTCCCCCCACAATCAGTCTTAACCATATGTCAAGCTCTGGAGCCAAAGTCCAGGATTCATACTCTAGCTCTTTGACTCGTGATAAACCTAAGCAAGTTACTGAAACTCCCTAACCCTCAGTTTCCTCATCTGTAAAATAGACAAAATTGGGGTACTTACATTAAGGTGCCTACATTACCATGAGGATTAAATGAGATGATGCAAAAAGAAAAAAAGTTTAGCCTACTGTCTGGCACACAGTAAGAACTGAATAACTATTAACTGTCAGCTTGCCCATCCTGATTAAAATCCCAACTCCACGATTTTCTATCTGAGTTACTCTGGGTACATTACTTCACCTCTCCGGACCTCAGGTTCTGATTAATGAGAAGAACAGTAAAATTTCCCTGAGTACTTCAGTATGAATTCCATCAGCTCAGACATGTGATACAGCGGCTGGTATATTTTAGCTGCTCAATCAATATATTCTAGTACTATTATCATGCTTTGGGCCTCTAGCTCTGCTCATATATGTAAAATGGACATCAAGAATCATTTCCTTGGGGGCCTGGGTGGCTCAGTCGTGAAGCGTCCGCCTTCAGCTCAGGTCATGATCCCAGAGTCCCAGGATCGAGCCCCACATCGGGCGCCCTGCTCAGGGGGGAGCCTGCTTCTCCCTCTGACGCTCACCCCGCCTGTGCTCACTCACTCTCTCTCTCTCTCTCAAATAAATAAATAAAATCTTATTAAAAAAAAAGAATCATTTCCTCATTCAGTCGTTCTGATGATGTAATCACGGAGATGTCTAACTCTGGGAGGATGTGGCTACTTAAAATCTTTAAATTTCATTCTTTGTCTTCTGACAAACTAGGAAGGGTTTGGGACTCTCTCTGGACAGAACCTTTGCCGCCAGTCACGCCTACGTCTATCTCCACCAACGTCATGTGCTCCAGGCACACACTGCCTGCCCGGCCTGTGAGGTACAGGGAGTTTGGGAGACCTGAGTCTCCTGACCCCAGAGCTCTGTGGGCCTCTGCCCAACATCATGACCCACCAGGGCTGACCACGGAGCCCCCCAGCGTAGTGGACACTCCGTAAGTACCCGTTACGTGGTGAGTCAGTTTTCAGGCACCAAGGCTGTGGGCAAGAACAGCCTGTAATGTGCTCACAGCACTGAGGAGATTGAGAGAAAAGAAAATAAAGCCAACGCCCAAGAACAGCACCCCAAGAACAGAGCCCATTTAACACAGTGAGCCCCAGAGAGAACACACAGATTTGGTAATTACCCCCAAAAGCAGAGTCATTTGATTTTTGCTGTTTGCTCCTGAGAGAAGAGGAAGAGCCGCAGGCGACAGAGTAGGCCTCTTGCAGTCCTGACAGACAGAATGTGGGTTGTCAGCATGTGGGCAAGGTTACAGTCTCTCCTGGTAGCAGCTAAACTCACTCCCCGCCCCCCCATTCAACAGAAACCACTAGACAAATGCCCAGCATTTGGGGTCTCAAAGCATGGGCCTCCGGTGGCCAAGGGGCAGCCAGACAAAGACCTGGAAACCCTTTGAGGGCAACTAACACCGAATGGCCAGGAAGGCCTGGCCCTGGCACGAGGACTTGCCCCAGGGCCTGGGACCCACTCACCTGAAGAGAGGTGAATGCCCGAGTGACATCTGAGGAAGCACCTGTCTCCTCCGCCACTCTTACCGCAATGCAGGGACACCTGGGGTGATACACTAGTGGGCAGGACCCCCTTCACTTCTAGACAGGACAAAAAAGCAGACACTTGCAGAAAGAGCAGGACACTCCCAGGTGAGTCCCAAATATCCAAGGCCCAAAGGAAAGAAGGTAGAGCTGATACCCAGCACAGAACACAAGACACAGGGCACTATTTCCCTCTAAGGTAAAGAAGCTACTTGTGTGCTATTTTTCTTCCATGCAGGAAAACAGACGTGAGTTCCAACCTACACAGAAGCACAGAAGGAAACACCGAAGAGCCTGTAAAGTATCTCCTGTTTTTGCACTATTTCAAGAATGGCTGCAGCCACTGAGGGGAGACACGCAGGGACGGGACGAGGGTGGGTGCACTCCGGGCCCCGTCGGGACAGAGCTGCCGCGCCAGTGTGAGCCCGCTGACTGTGAGACGCGGCACCCCTTACCCACGCAGTCTTTTTTATTCCAGTGGAGCTTGTACGCAGAGTGGCATCGGCATTCGTAGCTGCCCACTGTGTTCACACAGACCTGCTGGCAGCCCCCGTTGTTGACGCTGCACTCGTTGGTGTCTGCAGAAGGGAACAGTCTCCTGTCGCAGCAGCCCACTGCGACCAGGCTGACACCGTCCCTCCCCTGAGCAAGGAGCAGAGGGAAGGCACAGGGTCGAAACTCACTAAACCAAGGGAAGGCGCTAACTGCCTTCGGGACGTGCGCTGGGCACCGGCTGACCCCACTCCCCCACCATGGGTTTCCTGGCACAGGCTTTGCCAGGATGGTCTCAAGTTCCGTTCTGGACCGAACATTTCCCCCACTAAGGATGCTCGAAGCAGGCACACTCTACTTTCACGTGTCCAAACGCAAACACTGCCCAGGCCTCCGAGGGAAACGCTACCATCCTGCTGGGCTACGCGCCACGGGAGACAGAGCTCGGATGCCTCACTGAACAGTTCATATTCAGTAGCTGAAGTCTAGAGAACGAAAATGACCTCACTAATCTCCATCCACCCAAGACTGAGTCCAGGTGGGAAGGCAGCTCCACCTAAAACCCAGACACATATCCGTACTCAGGGCATATGTCCTTGGGGTTTCTTGATGGCCTGGGAAAGCATGTATCTAGCCACGTCAGGGATGTACTGAAAAGGACAGAGACAATGCTACCTATACCAAGTCACTACTATCCATTCTTCTTAAGCACAGGGCACAAGAATTGGGCAGGAAGTATGTAAGCCCGTGGTTCCCAAATATTCGGATACTCAGTATCCCCTTGGAAGCGCTAGCCGTTCCGAATCAGAATCTGAAGCTGTATTCTCAAAGATTGTTGAGTGACCTCATGATCAGGGGGGCAGGGTGGGAGTCATTTGATGTCAAATCTGATTTATGCCATCGTCTATGTGACAAATGACATCAGAACACAGGGCTACGTGGGCACAGCGCAGAGAGATGGACTCGATGGTCCACTTCCAGCTCCAAGACCTGCTCAAAAACCAGCTCAGATCTCGAAACAGGCTTCTCAGCGAGTTCCTGGGCACAGCAAGGCTGTGGAAATGGCTGGTGCCCTGCCAAGTCTCTCTGAGGACTGTGACTTTACTATCTACTGGGAAGTTCCAACAGACAGGGTGTCAGCCCCTGAGAGTTGCTCCCACCATCTGAATACACTACACCCATAAAGTCAATAAAGAGTTCACAGCTGACGAGTCCAGTTCTCTCTGCTCCATAACGTAACATGCTGAAGGGATCCATGTGAATAGATTTCCCTTAGCAGATGCTTCCCTCGAGTCGACGAACTCACTACGACTACACTAAAATGCCCCATTCATTCCCCAATATTGGAAACTTGACCCTGACCTGGGGAAACTGTGGGAGGTAGGCCCGGCTTCCCTGCAGGCCCAACCTGCCCTGCCTCTAGCGGGCCTTCTGCTCACCTCCACAGTGGGTGAGGCCATAGAGCGTGTAGCCTTTGTTGCAAACACACGTGAAGGTGCCGGGGTGGTTGATGCAGGTGTGGTCACAGGTCCTATCCAAAGAGCATTCGTCCACATCTGTAATTGTCAAAGGGAGAGGGGAGCTGAAGCCAACTCTGAGGGGTGAGCGGAAAGAACAGGTTTATAACTCCACTTATTGACCAGCAATAAAAACAACATACACAGAATTTAAAAAGTATCCATCAGTTCTTCTGCTCACTTGTGTTAAAGAAAATGTTGAGCAGCCTGCAATAGGTATACTCACAACCAGAATCCTTATTTCCAAATTCTGTTGCAAATTGCACTTGCCTTTATGCTCAGTTGGTCTCTCTCTCTTTCCCATGCTTATTTGCAGGGCTGAGTAATTTAAAATATTTAAATGAAGCTAAATGAGATAACAAACCCTTAAAAGGGTTTGTAAACGGTAAGGTGCGATCCATGCACTACTGTTGTTCTATCACTGTTGGTAAGACAACAGTACAATTATATAAGCTACAGCAAATGGAAAGGAGAAAACAGTTGGGTTGGAAATAAATCTGGTTCCTATCTTTCCAGAATTAGTCTTCTGGCCCCAAGAGGCCAATGGGGTTTTAATGTCCTCTGCACCAAAAGAATGCACGAATGCTAACATCCTCAGTGATTTTCTGTTGCAGATGCTAAAATTTGGTGGTTAAGCTCCAAACTGGATCCTCTTGGCCAATCCCTTGGCTTTGTTCTTCTGCCATGGTTCAGCCCCACAGGGACCCTCCTGTCCTGGTTCAATGTGGAGGCATCGCTGGCTTCAGCTGAAATCCCGGAAACTAGCCTCAGGACACTGCCTTTGTCAATCTAATCATCTCTTCTACCCTGGTCTGGTGCTCACATCTTTCCCGTAGACTAGAGTTTCAGTGCTTTACTCCCTCAATTCTTTGGAGGGTTTTAACAGAGTTACGACTTGTGTCTCCAGATGGATAAACCAGGAACAGTGCAGAACTCAGTGGAAGCTAACTAGCCCACAGCTAGATCTCTTTTTCAACATCAAATGTGCCATAAGAAACTATGTTAATAAAAAACAAACAGTTGGAAGGAACTGGAGGAATGAAAAAAATGAAATTAAAGAGGGCAAATTCTTACAAAACCTCTTCATCACTAGCTTTTCCCAGAAATCCTGGCAATTTCTTCAGTAAATTTGTTCTGTGAAAATATTTCTTCTACCAAGGCCAATCAGTGAAAAATTTTTACAAAGTCCATTTCTTCCCTAGTAACTGATGTCGCTCTATGAATTCTGTTATTAATGTCAGCCAGTTGTTGAGAGAGTGGACTCGTTCAGTAGCTGGCTTCGGCTGCACATCATGGGCTGTTGCTTTGCCAAAAATAATGAGATCACTTTTCTAATTCCTTTTTAATGTGTTTACACAGCTTCAACAGTATTTCTTGCTCTATACATTATGAAACACTACGTGGGACATCAAATTTGCTTTCCAAGTCAAATGAAAGAAAGCCGTGCAACAGTCATCTAGAATGAACTTGTTGGATTTAAAAGGGCTATACTTGAACTGCCTAACAAATTATGTATTAAGAGACAAAAAGAAGAGAGAAACCTAATTCACACACCATAAGGTTAAAAAAAAAAAAGGTTATATTACATGTTTATTACCTGAAGTGAAAGCAGATATTATTTTCTAATTTTGATTTAATTCTGGGATTTCTAACAAAATACGTTAGGCTGTTCTTGTTCTCAGAAATGGAACAAGACTACATGACAGCACATCTTTCCTTAGAGAGGCTTCCTGTATATCCAAAGGGCAGAAAAGGTGCTCATCTGAAAATATCAATGGTGCCCCTCATCCAACACAGCTTACCACCCCCCCAAAGAGTTATTCATAACAACAACTGCAAGATGCTCCCTTGACACCCCTTGTGTGGGAGGAGTGCATCTAAAAGGGGGTCTGAAATCCTGCCTGAGGACTGATAGCCTTGCCTCCTCTCAATCCCCTCCCTCCCTCCCTCTCCACCGTCCCTCTCCCCAAGCCCCAAAGGCTGGTTGGTCATTAAAACAAGGGCTATAAGGAAGAGACCAAGTGGTGCATGACCTTGATTATGGGTTGACCCCCACTTTTCGCTAGGAAAAGGTAAGGTATATTAACTAAATCTACATATTTCTGCCACCAAGTTTTGTTATAAAATCCACACAATTAAAGGAAAATTTAGAAAAGAAAAATGATTCATAATCTCAACACCCTAATGCAACCTGTTTACGCTCTGTGATCCATGCCATTTCTAGCAGCGAGCTCTGCTGTAATCACACCAGATGGATTCTTTGAGGTGTTCTCTAATCATTAACAGCTTAACGTCCAAAATACACCTGTGAGCTACACCACTGTTTTTATTCTACCCACAGATGAAATAAGTGAAGCATGGGTTGGAGGTTGGATGAATGACTCCATCGAGAACCCAACGAGCCAGTCCCTGCCAGGTGGGGTTTCACCTTCTCGGCTCCAGCCAGTGGGCACTGCACAGCACAGCTACGTTTCAGCACACACCTTGGCAAGACTTCTCATCTGTTAGTAATTTAAATCCCTTTTTGCAGCTACAGTCAAAACTGCCCACGGTGTTTTTGCAGAAATGATCGCAACCTCCACGGCGGGTCTGGCACTCATCAATATCTGTAACGGGCAAGCACCGGCAAATCAGAGAGCAAAACTGGCCTGCTTTCCCACAAATCCCTCTCTGCAACGAAAACAGACCCGTGAAAGCAGGTAAGGATGTTTGCTGATGTGTTTAATCTTACACGTTCTTTTGTCTGGCCAAACCAGTTGGGAAAGACATGTGCCTCAGCCCCTTGAGAACTCCGACTGGTGCTACCCTTAGCTAGCATTCAGGAAACAAATTATGGGAAAGAATGGTGATGCCCTGTTATATTCCCACTCTTGCACTGCTCTCTCGAGATAAGATGGCTCCCTTCAGTATACTTTCCATTCCAGTTTAATGATTAAAGTTATTAGGAATTAGAACATTTGTTTTGGCAAATTACACGACGATCAAGTAGCCTCAATGCTTTTAAATGATTCCTGACACTCAAATTAATCTTCTCCTCTCTCACTTTCATCTGGTAACTGGTTATCTGTATTTATCTGTATTATTTGTATCATGTTAAAGAACTAAGCCTTTGTACTCTTGCCCATGAAATACTAGCAGGTCACTGAGGTCTCTATTCATCAGTAAACGTTAATTGTACAGCTATTCATTAAGTTCTCTGGATAAAAATCTTGCCTGTTATTTATATAATAATCTCTAGGCTGTTATTTATGATATGCTGATATTATCACCTGCAAATGAATGTTTTCTTGAATTTCTGCCTTTTTCTAATAAGGCTGCTGCCTGGGTTATCTGATGCTTGCAGAAGCTGACCTTCTCAACAGTTACTATAATTAAGTTGGTTCTAATTAAGCTTACTCAATTGTAATCTTCCACTAGGCCAGGGAAGAAAAGCTTCCACCAATATGAATCATAAGCTTTCTGGAGTCTCTCAGGAGGTACGGAGGGGAAGAGCTGCCTTTATCCCCACACAGTAGCAACTTAGAGAGACACAGGCTACCTTTACAGGTCTTCCCGTCCAACTGGAGAGTGAATCCAACAGGACAACTGCAATGAACACCTGTTGAAGTATCCTTACAGGTACGATCGCAGCCTCCATTGTTGACAGCACATGTTTCTGACAAGGAGGTAAGAAAAAGACAGTTAGCTCACTAAAGAAGTGCTGACCCAGCTGGGAGGAAAGGATACGGCTGAGTTGATTAATACTCGACAAAGTTCACGAAAGCCAAGAAGCATGGTGGGGGTACTCACAGTTGTACCCCAAGTCTCTACTGCCTGCAGGTGAGATAAAGGGAGAGCAGGTGCAGCTCCTCTCACCCACCTAAATAAGTGACATCTCCCAGAGAAGCTTGATCAAGGGGTAAGGATGTCTCTCCAGCCTGCCGAGCCTCTCCCTGCTCCACTGGCAGATCTGAAGCCACTACACGTTCCTATTGAGTCACAGCCACTGACCTACTAAGAGTGGCCACAACTGGCAAACTAGATGTGAATGCAGAACAGGGCAAAGGGGGATGGTCCCTCCTTCATCCCGAACCCTCCCCCTTCAATATAAGTAATGGGCGAAGCAAGAGGGGGCAAGCTTCGCCTACCCCGACCGTTCCCTTGCTGCACACCAATGACTTCATCCTTGCAACTGCCAATTAACTCAGATTAGGAGTTTACCTTTCCCTGAAAGGAAAAAGAATGGTCAGAAGTACATGAAAAATCAGCCACAGTTGTTAAGTCGCACCTAGAGAGAGGAGGAGCAATAAGCAAGTGTCCTCCTAGTTTCACTTACTGCTTCTACTTCCATAGCTCCCTCACCGTAGCGCCTCAGGGCAAAAGCTTAGTTCTAATTGAATATGCCACACAGAATAGGTATATCTCTGTTTCCTCTCAAAACCTCACATGAGAGTAAATAGATTTTTGAAAGTATAAATCCTTAAGAACTGGTACAGCCACCATGGAAAACAGTATGGATGTTCCTCAAAAAGTTAAAAACAGAGCGACTCTATGATCTGGTAATCAATCACACTCCTGGGTATTTACCTCCAAAATATGGAAACACTAATTCAAAGGTATGCATGCACCCCAATGTTTATAGAAGCATTATCTACAACAGCCAAAGTATGAAAACAGCCCAAGTATCTATCGACTGATGAATGGATAGAGAAGATGTGGTATATACACACAATGGAATATTACTCAGCCATCAAAAAGAATGAAATCTTGCCATTTGCAATGACACAGATGGAGCTAGAGAGTATAATGCTAAGCAAAATAAGTCAGAGAAAGACAAATACCATATGATTTCAGTCACATGTGGAATTTAAGAAACAAAACAAATGAGTGAAGGAAAAAAAGAGAGAGAAAAGCCAAGAAATAGACTCTTAACTACAAAGAACAAAGTGCTGGTCACCAAAGGGGAGGTGGGAGGGGAATGGGTGAAACAGGTGATGGGGATTACAGAGTGCACGTATGATGAGCACTGGGTAATGTATGGAAGTGTGACTCACTATACTGTACACCTGACAGCATTATAACACTGTATGCTAACTATACTGAAATTAACACTTTTAAAAAGTACAAATTCCTAAGGACAAAGAAAATGGAAGCAAAGACAATAGATGAAAGATGTCAAATATTCTGGAAGTGGCATGTCAAGGACGGGCAGTAATGGACAAAGCAGAAAGCTAAACCCTAGCGGTCTACAGAGGGGGAACCAACAAGTGGCAAGCTCAGGTGAGCAACAGAACCCCAGAAAGGCCCAGGAATTGGAGATACTAACTTACTCTAGAGGCAGAGGTGAGGAAGGAGTTAAAAATAGGAAGATTGATTGTAAGTCTACAGAACAAACAAATAAACCCTCAGATCCCCTCCTAAATGTCACAGCCAGGTGACTACCCCTTCCCTATTTGGGCCATAGCAGAGAAATATATCTTCTGGAGAAGTGGGACCAGAGAAGTGCTGGACTCGAGGATACCAGGAATAGCAGGAGGGAGGAGGAAACACTGTCAGGTGAAAGTCTATACCCTGAAAAGAGAGATCTCAAAGCCTCACCACCCTCCCCCTGCCCAGCTCCAGAATCACGGGCAGTCAAGTCCATGTCCCCTCAGCAGGAGACTGAAGGGTTCCTCTCCAGCTAAACTGGCCTGTCCAAGTGAAAAGACCTATAGATACCGGCATTGGAGGGTCTCCAAATGAAATGGCTAAGTCACTGCCTAGTCATCCAAGTTTAAAGCCTATCAGTTGATAGACTATCCAATTGACTTCTTAGTATTTCACTATTAAGGGTGAAAAGTCAGCCTAGAATCACCAGACATTTCAGGAAGGCCTTTAATATGAATTAGATGCACCAAATCAAATGAAAAGGGAACTTGGAAGAAACAAGGACAATACAGGGAACAAAAGAAAAGATTGTAAAAACCTCATAATTTCCCTAGAGAGATAAGGAAAGCAGTTGTGAAGTATGAATAGGTGCCTCCAAAAGACCAAAGTAAAATTCTGGAAAAATTAAAATACGAAAGCAGAAGTTTAAATTCTGTAGAGGGTTAGAAGAAAAAAAAATGAAAAATCTCTTAGGAAGTAGAACAAAAATTTAAGGAAAGAGAAGAAAATCAGAGGTGTTAAAACGGTCAGCTGACAGAAGTTTCAGAGAGAAAGAATAGGAATACGTAAAGGAAATTATCAAAGAAAAAATACAAGGAACTTTCTCAGAACTAGAGGGCTCAAATGTCCATACTGAGAAGGGCCAACCGAGAGTCTGGGACAACAGGTGGGGAAAAGTCTCATCACGAGGGTCGTTATTGTGAAATTTCAGACCACAAGGGACAAGGAGAAGACCCGAAAACAACCAGAGAGAAGACTTCATGGGTTCCATTCAAAGGATCAAGAATAAAAATGACCTTAGACTTCTTGAAACAACACTGAATGCTTGAAAACAACAGAGCGCTCGCTGCCCACAACTCTGAATTCTATACTGAGCCAAATGCTCAATAAAGGTAGAGTAGAAAGGCATTTTCAGGGGCGCCTGGGTGGCACAGCGGTTAAGCGTCTGCCTTCGGCCCAGGGCGTGATCCCGGCGTTGTGGGATCGAGCCCCACATCAGGCTCCTCCGCTGGGAGCCTGCTTCTTCCTCTCCCACTCCCCCTGCTTGTGTTCCCTCTCTCGCTGGCTGTCTCTCTCTCTCTGTCAAATAAATAAATAAAATCTTAAAAAAAAAAAAAAAAGAAAGGCATTTTCAGGCATGGGAGGTTTTTAAAAACCTATACCTACCCATGGGAACTAAAAACAGAGAAGCCATGGGGTCCACCGACACAGGAGCAAGGTGAAGGGGATTCCCAGGCTGATGCTGGCGGGAAGACCCGGAGGAGAGGAGTGCAGCCAGCCTGGGGCTAGGCACCCCTAGAGCAGGGGAAGCCTCAGAAGACATTTAGAAAAAAAAATTTTTTTTTAATTTATTCATTTGAGAGAGAGAGCACGCATGAGTGAGAGAGTCAGAGAGTCAGAGAGTGAGAAAAAGCACGAGCAAGGGGGAGAGGCAGAGGGAGAAGCAGGCTCCCCGCTGAGCCGGGAGCCCAGGACCCTGAGATCACGCCCTGAGCCAAAGGCAGACGCTTAGCTGACTGAGCCCCCCAGGTGTCCCCAGAAGACACTTTTTAAGAAGAAAACGGAATTAGGGGCTTCTTCCTCTCCCACTCCCCCTACTAGCATTCCCTCTCTCGCTGGCTGTCTCTCTCTCTGTCAAATAATAAAATCTTAAAAAAAAAAAAAAAAGAAAATGGAATTAATAAGTCGACTTCTGTATTTGAACACAATGAAAGGGTTTTAGAACTCTGCTCAAAGTTTGCAAAAGAACTGGTAAAAGGTACTTAGAAACCTAGGCAAACAAAGAAAATAATAATCATAGCACACTACATGGTGCGGGTGACTCATATTTAGATACTTGTAGTCAAAATGATGTAAATACGTAATGTTGATTTCAGTAGCGATGGAACCGCAGTAAGGGAGTGGGAGAGGGAGGGTGTGTGCACGGGGGAGGCAGCAGAAGAGAGCTAAAACCCAGTGTGCTCTGGAATAAGAAGTCACAGCTGATGTCTGAAACTGTCATATCAGGAAATAAGTGTATAATATAATAAAACAGGAAAAAGAGAAATACTTGTACACACTCTTCAGAAATATGGGGGAAATGGAGTCACAAGAAGAAACAACTAGGAGAAATGGAAATTGTTGCCTCTGGCAAATGGGATGGGGGAAAGGGAAGTTTTGAGGCAAGGAAATGACGTTTCATGACAAGCTTAATAGCACTGATTTAGTTTTTAAGGTTTTTTTTGTATCATTCATATGCAGTATTTTAACTTAACACAATTAAAAATCACTTTAAAGAGCTCAGAAATGTCATGTGCCCAGTATATTGTGCCCTGCTCAATATATTGCCTGTTAAATCTAGAAACCATCCACAAGTCGGTTTTGTTTCAGTCAAGCCAAGCTTTCTCCAGAATAATAATGCGCCCAAGGACCTGACTGCCGCCCCCACAGCCACGGCCTTGGCTTCTGCTCCCATCGGCGGCCTTGCTGGCAGACCTCCCTACACCCCACAGCCAAGTGCCCATCAACGTGGGCTGAAGTCAGAGGGACGAGGACTCCACTGACAAAAACCCAGACATATCGTCATGCTAAGCTAGGGACGGCCCAAAGTGCCTCGCTGGTCACAGCCACTCAGAAGGACTGGAGCCGACACTCACTGACCACCCACGAAGTCCCAGGCATTGGACTCCGGGCACTTTGCGCATTACCCTCCTAACTGAGCTTCCTGGTAACCCTAAGAGGTAGGTTCTATTACCTCCAGTTTAAAGGAAGCGCAGGAGACGGAGAGGCTCAGGGCCGCTCGCCCGAGTCTTACAGCCAGACAGGGGCAGCGCTAGGACGCTAACCGGGTCATTCTGGTGGCTGGTGCCCTTCCCACAGCCGCCGGGTCCTTGGATGGGGACTAAGTAACAGCCGTGCAGGAAGAGCAGACACGACCTGGCTTGACAGGAGCTGCTGACCCTGGTCCAGCTGGTCTGAGGGGGTATGAGCCCCAGGTTCAGGCCTGAGATAGTAAATGGCGGAGGGACAGGGACAAGGACAGTGGCCTGGGAAGGGTGGGGGAGGCGCCTACCCATGAGCAGCCGCCGCTTCACCCGCTTATCGCCGTCCACCACCGACGTGGCATTGCTCTCTGTCACCTCCGGGGCAGTGTCCTCTCGCTCTGTAAGAGACGCCAAAGAGCACGGTCCTCAGACCGAAGGAGTCCGATGACTCACCCCCTGTACAACCACTTCTGCCGAAACCCCAGACACGAGAACAATCGAGGATATGCGACTGTGTTCGCTCGATAAAAACGTGTTGTAACGAGGCTCTGTGTGACACGGCCACGGAGCCTTAGTTAACACTGGAAACGGTTTTGAAGCGTACTGCGGTGACCAAAGAGACACCAGGGAATGCAAGCTTCAGAGTCACTCCAGTGCCCTCAGTCCAGGACAAATCTTCGGCCTGGGAAGCTCTAAGTGGAGCTAGCAAAGGCCGTGCCACGAAGTACGGGATGGGCGTCCTGACAGAAACACGCAACGCTGTCTTCTGCTGACTGTGACGGCCACTGCGTCATCACAAACGGCTAGCTTTAACCTCATGTCGCCCTGGCCCCTCAGGATGTAATGTCCGGTCTCCACAATACCACCTTCAGGAGACCCCCTAGGCTAGGAGAGGAGAAAGGGCTTTCTGAGGCGGCACAGGGAGCAAGAGACCCCCTCCTGGGACTAACACACTCAGTCCCACTGTCACCTGTACGGCAGCACAGGACCCATGTGGAGACAAATAGACCAGAAGAATGGCGCTGAACACCATCCAGTCAGGGGTAGGGGTAGGGTCAGGGGTGGGCAGGCTGGGGCGGGCCCTCACCGAGCGTCGGGGTCACTCACCGAGGCAGCTTCTCCCGTCCGCATGCATCTCGTACTGTGGATGGCAGCTACACTCTGGGCCTTCAGCGGTGTCCTCGCAGGAGTGCTGGCACCCACCGTTTCCATGGTTACAGGTCACTGAGAGGAAAAGGAATAACACATTGAGCACTGAGTTTTCCACAACCGGGGCTGTTTGCTTCGGAAGGTCTCTGATCTTCAGTCAGCAAGTATCTGGGCACCTAGTATGTGTCAGGCACTGAGCACAAAACAAGTAACTTGGACTCAGGCCGAGCCTGACACTGTCTGTGTAAATACAGTCGCGGTATGAATTCAAGAAACGCCAAGTGACAGTTTTGAGCAATTATATAGGGAGATGGGACGGGCAGGCAGAGTTTCACTATTCAAGGGGAATTATACCAAAGATTCTAGACTACTGCTCTGGTCTATCAGGAGAAGTTTGCATATTAATGCAGCCACAATGGGCCTATAAAAAATGTTACAGCACTTTCTGGCTGGAAGAAACAGATAATACTCATTTGTACGCGTACGTTAGGATTTCTTTCATCTGATTCTATCTGGATTAGTTAGAAGGGAGGGTAATCAGAAGAAATTATGATTCCGCACACAATTAATGCAACATTACCCAAGAATTACAAAGACTGTGTATGAATTCATTGATAATCAGCCAAAAAAAAAAAAAAAGCCAACTCAAAACGATGGATTCACCAAACTGAACAGTGGTTGCCCCCAGCAGGAGAAAGGGGGGAGGGAAGGGTGTGTTTTCTTTACACCCTTAGAACTGTTTGAATTCTGACACAGGCATTTGTAAGTTTTCCAGTTTAAAAGAACTAAATACAGATTCGTCATGTGAGGAAGAAACTGTTCTGTGATCGCACGAGGTAAACACTGTGCACGCATGAGAACAACTGAATAGGAATATGAGAAAAGGCAGGAAGGAAGAGCAAAACAAAGTGGAACAGCCGGTTATGTGGTAGAATTCTGCATCTTTTTTGCTTTTTATTCTTTCCTCAAACGGGATTATAATATTATTTGAAAAGTAACCTCTTAAAAATATTTTAAAATTTTAAATTTTAAATTCCAGGTATTGTACTGGCCTCTGAAAAACTGAAATGCCCAGAGTCTCACTCCACAGGTGAGCCTTATCTGGAGACCTGGGTCCCCCTTGGGAAGATCCTGGGAGCCAAGAAGGCGATCTCCACTTTGCTCAGCCCCCTGGAAGCCCTCAGGGACAGCCTCACTTTAAGGGGCCCCACGTGGTGGTGGTGGTGGCACCAGCCCTTGCTTGGTAGGCTTCAGGGCTGCACTCTCTGTTTTGTGGTGGAGACAATGAAGAGAAGGCTCTCACCGAGAAACGACCTCCTCCTCTCTTAACCCCTGAGGTCGACTCGCCTTAAACAACCATCGCTAGCAAACTGCAGGGGATTACAGAAGGTCCATGGCTCTGGGAAGAGTTGCTAAAGGAAAACCGTCGGTGTTTCCTCTGGCATAAATAGTGGTTTAGGAACACCTTCAATGGCCGGTTGTTTCCTATGACCAGTTGGAGTTACATTCTTGTGTTTCATCATTGTGTGGCAGCTGTGTTCGGAGTGTGGACACCATTCATTCATTCATTCATTCATTCAGAAAATAGAAGTGTATTGAGCACATCTGTGCTGGGCACTGGGGGAAGACTGAGAGGCAAAAATAAGACGAGGTCCCTGACTGGGGGCACTCACCGTTGGGGGGATAGACACATAAATGCACAATTCAACCCGGATGTCACGTGCTATCATTGAGGAACCAACAGTGCTGTGGGAGCCAAAATACAAAATGGCTGGCTGGCCAGTGAGGGCAGGCTTCCGGGGACGTTTAGAAAGGTGCCCCAGCCTTACAGCGAGGAGGACCTACATCTGAACCCTAACTGGCCTCATGCTCCCTGTATGACCTTGTTGCTTTACCTTCTCCACAATTTTCTCAACTAAAAATGAGGATAATAACACTTGGCTTCGGGTGGTAAGATTAAGAATTCAATAGAATTGGTATATCTATGGACAAGCCTTTACACATAGTACACATGCCCTCAAAAGTAGCTATTCTCCTTCTCATTATTAGAAGTTAGGCAGAATATTAAAGGTTGGATGAGAATTCACCAAGCCAGGGAGGGAGGAGCGCTTGGAGAAGGCTTGGAGGCCTGAAGGAACATGGGCTGTTCTCTGAAAGGAAAGAGGTTGGGTGTTTGGGAAAAGGAGGCAGATGAGGTTTGTACAAGAAGTAGGACCGGGGAGCAAAGAGCTGTGATTGCCAGATGACCAGATTTGATTTTATTCTGTGGGAACAGGGAGCCAGACCCCCAGCATTCACAGCCCTTACTTCTGAATCTTATTTCCTTCTGATTGGTTCATATTCCTTCCCTAGGGGAGACCAGCCCTTGTGCAGCGAACTTAGTCCTCAGGGGAGGTCAGTATCCTGCGAAGGCTCCCTCCCCTGACGGGCCGCTCTGCCACAAGGGGGCATTTCTGATGCTGGGCTGCAGAGGACAACGTCTGGGGTAGCATGGCTTCCAGCACAGGCATGTGCTGGTCCGTACTTACAGATGCAGTCTCTCTGGTTCTTGGCCAGCTCAAAGCCCGGCCTGCACTCACAGGCGACGCTGCCCCGCGGGGCCTCCTTGCAGATGTGACTACAGCCGTGATTCTGATTCATGCAGCTCAGACCCTCTGCAAAACAGCAGCACGCAGCCAGTGACCAGGCTGTGGGCACAATCCTGAGCCCCAGGGGCACTGCGAAGGGCTGGAGGGTGGGACCTGACTGCCAGGGTCTCCACCAGCCCCACATTTCAAGAGAACAGGTCATTAAAATCCAGTCAGGTCAATTAACAGAGACAAGAAACATTTCCTCTGTCACCCAAGAGATACGATGTCTCAAGTCTCCTAAAGAGGAAGGAGCCTTCCTAATACTCGGAAAAGAAAGCGCCTGCCAGGGCTCTCCGGTGGGTCTGGAGCCACTGGAGTCTGCAGACCCCAGGAACCAGCACTTGGACCCTTACCTCCACCAGGTTGTTACCCATGCTGACCAAGGAGACAAAGAAAGAAGGAGAATCTCTCTAAGAAAATCTGCAGACAGATAAAGATGGCCAACTTTTTCACATACTCTTGAAGATGATTTTCTGAAAACATCAACCCTCTTCTCTCCCCCAACCAAATCCAAACCTTGGAGGTGACTGTGACTACTGTGTTTTGGCATCCGCACATGAACACCAGCCCAGGGGCCTCTCTTCTGTGACCCCTCTCAGTCCCTGGGGTGCCCCCAGCGGGCTCAGAGCACAGGAGCAACACAGCGGCAGAGGGAACCGAGAGCCCTCACGCGTGGGGTTTCCTTCGGCCGCTGCAAAATTCTCTCCAGGTAGACTATCATTTTCATTATGCTCCAATCTTGGGGTAACAGCGCGGGGAAGGGGGTTATTCCCCCGGCTGGTTTAACACGCCTTTAAATGATGGGGCTCATAACGGACTGTACGTCTGTGTGGTTTGCTGGAGTCCTAGGGACCCGCCACCTGCCAGCATCTGGAGGAGCTATCGCCACGCCCAAGAGCATTCTCGAGACCTCAGCTCGGCTCGCACCGCATTCCTGAGTACGTGCCCGTCTGACACTTCTTTCCATCTGCGCCATGACCATCTTGGAGAGTAGGTTTTTGTTCTCAGCTAACAAGGCACTCTCTAGCATGGGAAGTAGCGTTGTTTTAAACAGGAGTACAAGAAGTTTTCATTCAACTTCTCTGGGATCCTACACTGCTCTGTACTGTGTCCCTAAAACCTTAGCCAAGTGGTTCTAATTAAGTCAAAAGTCACTTCCCTCCAATTCTCACCACAGAGCCGTGGATCTATGCTTCACTGAGATAGCTGTTTTAATACAAACAGATGTCATTCCGATCCCAAAAGACTGCGTAACAGTTAATACATCCCATACTCTCTTAAAACCAGTTTGTTTCTTATCTGACAGTTACAAGCTGCTTGAACTCCCGCACCCCATCTGCGGGGATGGTGCTGAGAGCCGTTCGCCCACGCCAAGGCTGCTGTCAATTAACACAGAACGGGGCTGGCACCCTAGCAGACTGAAGCTCTCTTGCAGCTCTGGCTGGTGATCTGCGGGAACGTTGTTTGCTCCCAACCCTGAGACGGCACAGGAGGTGAGAGCTGCCGCCGGAAGCAACGTTCTGTCCTCCTAGGAAGGCCGGGCAAGAATTCCATTTGTCCTTGGGTCAGCAGGGCATTTGGGATCACAGATGCCAGCAGCACCTAGAGCTGAACCACCGTGCCCCAGAAAGGGGAGCAGCAACACCTGCAAACCACAGCCTCCAAACAGGTCGGCTGCTGCCGCTTCTTCTCACTCTGTTTACGAGTCTGTGAAGACATTTGCAAAGTGACCTTTCCTGCCTCAGAGCAGCGGTTCATTTACCCAAGAAATATTTCATAAGAATTGACTGTTAAAAAAACCAAAAGCCTGACTGTGTGCCAGATGCCATGGGGATACACGAAACGTTGTCCCGTGATGTCCTATCACAGCAGAGTTAGACCTGAAGTTACCAGGAGATAACAGATGCTCAAATGGCTCTGGAAATGCTGGGAGCTCTTCAAAAGGTGCCCTGGAAGCTGTTCATAGTTCCCTGACTCAAAAAAAAGGCCACTGTGAGGGAGGCAGATGGGTCTAGTCCAAACTGGGAGGCCCCGCCACGGTTCTGGCTCCCCCTGCCCAAGAAATTGGGCTGGCAATCCATCCTGTTTAGGGTTCCTGGTTCACCAGGAGGGAGATAGCTCAAAACATTAGAAATATCTTACTGTGGTGGTGCCACTGAAGATTACTTCTGGAAACTGGAGAAAAATAGGCCTTGTGAGCAGAGTGAGAAACATTCTATAAAACACGGAAACAGGCCCTGCTGAGAGACAGCCCCTTCCTCACTACCCTGACACCTTCCCCCTACTCTGAAAAGGCAGTGGTGCAAACATCAAAAAATATTCTCAGAGCAGACAAAACCAAAGAGGAAAGCTCATTTTGAGAGCCTGAGCACCCATGAATAGGGACAAAGCCTGGCTGGGGCAGGATGTCTCTCTCCAGCCTACCGCCATTACATGGGTGAAAACACACAGTCTCTTTATCAGAGCTGTGGGGTCTCTAAGAATAAAAAAAAAAAAATCAATAGCTTAAGCTTTCCCTCAGAATCATCTAGTATGATCCCCTGAATTGAAGGACATTTAGTAAATAATTATTAAAAAAACTTCAACACCAAAAAATACTAGCTTGCATATTACCTGCTGTTAACCAATTTTGGAGTATCAACAGGGGGTTCTAAAGTCCACTTTAATACAGTTTCTAAGGGTTTAATGTGCACATCAAGGAGGAAATCCTAAAGGAACACTGTTGTTTACAGACTGTTCTACTTGAAGAGTTTACACCGCGGGCTGCACGGGGTCTCAGTTACGGACCGCTATCATCTGCTGGCTCACGCTGCCGTGAATTCACCAAGAAATCAGGCTGCAACACCACAGAGAAATCAGAGAGCACTTCCAGACCACAACTCAAATTCTTGCGTTTTGGTTTTAGCTCCAGACAAGTACGTTCATTTTAAATACTCCTCAGGGAATCCAAGAATGTCTGAATTGTAGAAAATTTAGAAAACACAGATTGCAGAAAGGAACTGCTTTTGTATTTACTTGTGTTATAGGAAGAGCCTGTGTCTGTAATCAGTCTGGAGGTCCTGTCGGAGGGGAGAGAAGGGCCGAGCCACTGCTTTGGAAGTGCAAGGGTAAGAGGTGATCTTAATAGCTGTGAACTGCTTTGGGAGTGGCTGGAATCCATACGGTGTTTGAGCAACGGCAATGGCCTGACCTACAGGTTTCCCACTTCTGTCCGTGCGCCTGTAGGGAAGGCCTAGTGACTTCCCAGAAGGCAGCTTTGAGCAACGAAAGAGGAGGTACCCTGAGATCGCTCTTACTGCTGGCTTCTTAGTCCTGCCTCATCCCAGATGCGAGGCTCACAGAAAAGTCCAGAGAACCCACCAGGAATGTGAAACCCAACTGCTATTCTGTCGAGGGCCATGCCTGCATGAGAGAAGAGATCTGCCTGATGAGAGCCAGTGCGTGCGTCTCTCCTGCGCTAACACTGAGAAGGAGCGGGCTCGGGGTGACAAGGCCCAGCAAACCCACTGGCCTGGGACCCTTCTTCTTAGCACCCAAGCAGCCATTTCCAGTCAGGTAGAAAGAAGGACCCATCATTCTTGGAAAATGAGGCAAAAATCATCTTCCACAAAGACACCCTTGAAAAGTCACAAGAGGGGCACCTGGGTGGTTCAGTCAGTGAATCATCTGCCTTTGACTCAGGTCAGGATCCCAGGGTCCTGGGACTGAGCCCTGCATCAGGCTTCCTGCTCAGGGGGGCGTCTGCTTCTCCCTCTCCCATGGCCCCTCCCCCTCTGCTTGTGCTCTTTCACTTTCTCTCTTTCTCAAATAAACTCTTAAAAAAAAGTCACAAGAACCATGATTCAACACGAAATCTACAAATGTATGATTAAATAGCAGAAGAACTTAAAATCGCCTCATTCTCTAGTTATGAGCATGAACAAGCAGCGCATGCCAAGAGGAGTTAACAGTCTACTGTTCAAAGCACTTCCCACGCAAACACGCACAGGCAACCTGGGGACAACACAGCCACCAAAATGTGGTCCTTTGGCTTAAGAAAGAGCAGAGAATGAAAAACCTGCCGTTTGGTTGAAGTGGCTGATTGGCCACATGCCTTAACGTCTCTCCCCCTGAGAATCCACTGAACTGAGAGAGAATAAAAGAGGTATAGACCCAAAGGAAAGAGCACAAGAGGGAGGCCATCTGAAGAGCTGTCTACAAATTTCTGGAGGAACGGTAAGCGGCGGCACGAGGAAACCACAGCATTGAAAGCCCACGTCTGGGGAGGGGGTCCCTCCGCGCTGGAACCCCAGAGGCTCAGAGTTCAGCCATGAGAGGCAGAGGCAAGGCCGGATCTGGGCCTGCGAGTCCCTCTGAGAAGGCCCAGCCCTTCCCTCCCCACCCGGCGCCCTGAGCAGGCTCGCGCTTGGCACTGTGGTTTGCGGCACCTTTTTTGGAAAACTTGGCAGATTGTCCATTACATTTCTCCGGAGACATCTAGTCAGGTTTGAAATGTTCTCTATTTAAAGATTAGAATCAGGAATGTGAGAGTTTGAAGAGACCTCAGAGCTCACCCAGCCCAACCCACTTGCGCCAGGTGAGGAAGCGGGGGCTAGAAGAGCTCGCCCAGGGTTACCCACTGGCGGGGTGTGGACTCATCCTCAGGCCTCCAGATTTTCCCATACTCCGTGCTTCCCCTCGAAAATCACTGAAGGGGGGGAGGTTCTCAGAGGCGGCGACCCTGCCCACCCCCTCCCACCGACCCCTACCCGCCCACAGCAGAGCCGAGGCACCTTCCAAGCGGTGAATGCACGTGTGCTGATTGTCACTCAGGAAAAATCCCTCCTTGCAGCGGCACTCGTAGCTCCCCATGACGTTGACACAGGTGTGCTGGCAGCCGCCATTGTTCTCCAGGCACTCGTCCACGTCTGGAGGGAGAGGAGGATTAGCCTTTGCTTGGGGACTCTTTCAAATGTCCACCCCTCCCGGCAGCTCAGGGACACCTGCTGAGCAGAGATGAGGTCCCTCTTCCTTCCCTGCCTCACAGCAGCTCTCAGAATTGAAGTCAGCAGGGACCCCTTAACCAGGCCTTCCACACGAACGCAAGATAATCAATTCAGTAACTACTCATTGAACACCTTCTCTTCCCAAACTATGGGCTAGAGGAGACAGTAAAACACAGAGAAGTAGGATCAAATTCTTCTGCTCTAGGAGCCTGCCCTTCAGCAGAGGGAAGGAGACAAACATCGGAGTAATTGTGAGATACAGTAAAAGGTGGTGCGAAGGAAAAAGAGGTCACCTGGTTGTGGGGTATCAGGATGGGTTTTATGGAAAAGCTGATGAAAGATGGGCCCTACAGGATGTCTTCAGTTCTAAACCAGAAGGGATTCTAGGCAAACGAATGGGCATGATCACAGTGCAGGTGCTCAGAGCACAGAGTCTGTTCAGATAAGGGTGGCCATGCAATTTGGCTGGAGCATACGTACATGCAGGGAAGTTACAGGAGATAAAGCTGGGAGGTCCTCAAATACCGGGCAAAGAAGTTTGGCCTGGATTTGGGAGGCAGTTGGGAACCACTGTAGCAAGGGTGGCGTGGTCAGACCCTTGAGTTGGGAAGAAGGTGGTAGCCCAGGAAGGGTGGGGTACAAGGAAGAAGAAGAATGGAAAGCCTGGGAGTCTGGCTTCACACGTGTCAGCTGGGACTAGTGGGGGATTGGACCTGGGGCTTGGCCATGGGGATGCCTAGGAAGGAAGAAATCGAAGAGGACCGTGGCAAGGTGCTGCAGGGTGGAAAACCACGTGGGCATTGGGTGGGGGTGCCGAGAAACATGAAGACCAGAGCCGGGTGGGGCATTAGGGCTGGAGATGTGGTCGGCCCCCACCACGGCAGGGAGGTGATGCGTGTGAGATGCGGGCCTTCAGGCCTTGGGCCAGTACGTGGTGGGAAACCTGAGTCTGGTGTTGTGAAGACACCTCTGACAGCCGTTTACTTGTGATGGAAGAAGACGAGAAAGCTGGAGGCTGGAGTGGGAAGGGGGAGAAGGGCTGCAGAGAGCACAGGGCCAGAGGCAGAATTCAGGAGAACACCAGGGGCAGGAGGACGTAGAGGAGACAGCAGAAGCCCCAGAGCAGGAGCCATCAGAAAGACAGAAAGGGAGGGAGTCCTCCTCCGCCTGTCTTCTGCCGCCCTCCGGGGTGGGGTTAAGGGACTTTCCTTCCACTGTGTTACATATTACTCTGTGAATGGCTCCATCAATACACTCACCATATCACGTTCTCAAAATCTCCCTTTTTAATTTGTATCTTTTGACCCCTCAAAACCTTTCACCTTTCCATCTCCACTGGACTGCAGACTCCTTGAGGACAGAGATTTTTGTTTTATTTAGCATGGCCTTGGAACTGCTGGTGCACATTATTCAATGCATGAACAAAAAAGCAGGAGAGCATAGCATCACCAGAGCCAAAGCAAAGGAAACTTCCAGAAAACCCTCAGACATGACAAAGCCTCAAGGAGAAGGCTAATATAAAAGCAATTTATTTTGGGGTGCCTGGGTGGCTCAGTCAGTTAAGCATCTGACTCTTGATCTTGGCTCAGGTCATGATCTCGGAGTTGCGGGATCGAGCCCCGCATCAGGCTCTGTGCTCAGCATGGAATCTGCTTGTCCCTCTCCCTTTGCCCCTCCCCCTGCTCGCTTATGCTCTTGCTCTCTCTCTCTCTCTCTTTCTCTCTCTAACAAAGAAATAAAATCTAAAAAAATTAAAAATAAAAATAAATAATAAAAGCAATTTACTTCTCCAGCCTGATTTCCCATGTGCCTAACACTAGCTTCTGGGCACAACCATAACAAGAAAATTCACATTTAAATATCTGTTATCTGGTTTCAAGCTTCAGATCTTACAGTCATGCATCCTCCCACACTACCAGGCAGATGTCTTTCTAAACAGATGGGACTCGAGCCATCCCCTCAAGCCGAACAAACTTGCCCTTCTCAATGCTAAAGGGTAAAGGGAGCACATTCCAAAGGACGAGCCGCGCCGGAACGCACCTGGCCAAGGTGTTCCATGATGAGCACTCATGGTGAGCAGGAGAGATCTGTTTCCCTGATCACCAGACCCCGGACCGGTTTTGAGTACAGGTGTGCTCCCCTCCGACCTGCCACCCACCCACCCTACATTTAACCTACTATTCCTTTCTCCAAAGCCATTAGAAATGTGCCATTGACATAGGTGAATTAATACAAAAGTGTGTGTGTTCACATGCTTAAATAGGTCTTGCTGGCTTGCTGAGTTTCTCCAGACCAGAGGTGCTCACCCCTGGCTGCATGTTAGCACCCAGAAGCCTGGACTCCACTTCCGGAGACGCTGGCAGAACTCATCTTGGATGAGACCTCGGGAATGGGGTTATTTTAAACTTCTCGAATGATTCTAATGGGCAGCCAGAGTTGCAGAATTACTGCCACAACACCGAACAGCGAGGAAGCACGCCCAGACAACCAACGGACACTGAACTCAGGCAGGTGAGCTACACAGAAGAGCCGCATTTCGTTTTTCAGGCTCACGGGCCTTCAGGATCTTGGAGCACTCTGGGTTTGGTGCCAGAGCTCAGTGGTATTTGTACTGTGTACATTCTGGCTAATAGATTTGTGGCTAACGTGGGGTGAGGGGCCGAGGAGAGGTCGGCGGTCAGCCCAGGGAACGCAAGAAAGTGCGGCTCTGAAACATTTTGGCTCTGAGCTTCCCCGTCCAAAATGCTTCAGCCCGTTTGAGTCTAAATGGCACGGAAATCTGTCTCTGCCGGTCCTGCCCTTCTTACCACACCACCTCATTTTCCCACGGCTTCCTTTAAAGAACCCTTAGCCCCTTCAGATACACTCAGTGGACACTCAGGACATTTCTGCTAGGCAGATCCTTGCTACCAAGGCCAGAAAGAGACCCCAAGGAGGGGAAATGGAGATGCTCTGCCGGAATATCTGTGTTAGCAGCCAAGGCAAGGAAAGACTTGGGGCCTCAGGATTTCTGAGCCGGCCTTGACTCGGAACCTCCCGACCCAAACCTGGCCCAGGTCCTTAAACCCTGAGTGGTTTGGCCTGATGCTCTTAGGAAGCTCACACGTTCCCCAGGCACAAATTGGGGTTTGAGCACAACTGTGATGACTGGATCTGCCATCAGGCATAAACTCCCCCAAATGCCACTTTTGGCAAATCAAAAGGAAATGTGAGATTCACCCCCAGAAAATGGTAAAAACAAAACTCCCAAAACATACTGCATGCTAAATAATGAATCACGGAACATTGCATCAAAAACTGGGGATGTACTGTATGGTGACTAATATAACAAAATAAAAATTATTTAAAAAAACCCAAAAGCATACTGCATGCTTTCCCAAAAAAGTGACTTTGTTTTGTTTTGTTTTGTTTTGTTTGTTTGTTTAGTTTTTAATTAATCTCAATTGACTGCTGTTGTCAAGATTGGCTCTCTAGTGTCTTTTTGTGGTCCTGACTGCCCTAGGCAGTCTGCAAAGGGGTTAGTGAGCCCTCAGCCCTCAATCAAATCTTCCTGACAGTTGCAGGCTTGCAAGGCCAAGTGTTCTGACCCAAAGATTAACATCTTACACAGGGCACCAGCAGGAAGGGCTGGAATCTATATCAGGATGGGGTACCAGGGGACACTGAAATGGGATAAATGTCATACAAGGGTTGATTCCCAGATGAAAAGTCTCTCCTTCTCCACCACTCAAAAAAATGAGTTCTGTCAGTGCTTATCTAGTGACTTTTATGCTGAACTCAAAGCATTTAATCAGCCATTCCCCCTGTACCATAGTGGGGCAGGTCCTGGCTCAAGTTACTCCTTGGTCAGCCAAGCCGACCTCAGCAGGTTAACCACACAAAGTGTCGTCAGTGTCAAAGGACCCTGATGCCATCTGTCTCCCAGGATGTCCTTCTGTACAACTGATAGCGCCGGCCTTAAAACGCAAACAGACCACGAGTACCTGTCTGCCAGGTGTGCTGTATCCTCTAAGACTATTCAACACTCAGCCCACCTGGCCCCATCCAAATGCTTGCTGTTTCTGAATTCTGATTTATTCCTGGCATAAGCAACCAACATAAATAACGCTCTCTGCAGTCCCTAACTCAGGGACTGAAACTCCAACAGGTGTTCCTGTTGTGTGGAGTAATACGAGGATGTTAATGGAACGTTTCTGTTTGAACTTCTCTGTCTCTCAAGCAAAAAGGGGGTAGGTTTACCTGACTGAGATCCAATCACACATTTGGAATTTTCAGAATAAGTAGTTTTACCTAATTCTAGGATAGAGATACTTACGACATTAAAGAAATGGTTCTAAGTCTTTCAACTCAAGACCAAAGATCTTAAAGGGGACAAGCCAATGCTAGAAATAAGTAATAACAATGATGTCTGTCTCTTTAGACTAATGGAGAATTTATATCATGAATGATTACATAAACACTGAAATACTTTACCTGGTTTTCTGCAGGGAGTGTGATTTCTAGGAGGCCAGAAGACACAAGTCTCTGATCCCCTTTTTGTTTTAATGCGTATGTTTTCATCAAAGGAAACAAAAGGGTGGGGCACCAGAGGGTAAGTAAAGGAGCACTGCCACTTCCAACTGTTTTCCTTACCAAGACAATTATGACCATCATGAGCCAACTTGAAGCCATCAAAACAAGTGCAGCGATAATTGCCCGGAATATTCAAACAGTCATGGACACAGCCTCCGTTGAGTTCATTTTCACATTCATCAATGTCTGAGGAATAAAACAGAAGTCAGCCAGACAGGGACCACTTCTTTAGGATGGAGATACGCGTATTTACCTCCTAACCAGCCATCCCACGTCTAGGAATCTAGCCTGAAGCCACATCTCCAACAACAGGAAAAACAACATGCACAAGGTTTTCACTGCAGTATTGTTTGTAATCACAAAATACTAGACACGACCTAAATGCCCACACATAGGAAAGTAGTTGAAAACTATGGCACATTTATTCGATGAAGTACTATATAGCTGTTGAGAGGGAAGAAAATGAGAAAGATCTCTAGGAACTGATTTGAGGTGATTTCTAGGATATACTACTAAGTTAAATCAAAATGCAAAAGAGTATGTGTAGTTTATTATCATGTAAAAAAAAATCAGGGAATACGAAAAATACACACATTCCAGCATGCTTTTTGGCAGAACTTGATAAGCTTATCCTAAAATGTATACAGAAATGCAAAAGACTCAGAAGAACCAAAATGATATTGAAAAAGTAGAACCTTCCTTTGATTTGGAGGACTTTCACTTACCAAAAAGCTACAGTTATCAAGACAGTGTGGTACAGGCACAAAGAAAAACATACAGATCAGTGGAACGGGATAGAGAGTCCAGAAAGAAACCATTATATTTATGGTCAGCTGATTGTAGACAAGAGTGCCAAGGCAATTTATTGGGAGAAATGATAGTCATTTCAACAAATGGTGCTGAGACAACTGAATATCTCTATGCAAAAAGATGAATTTAGACCCTCAACTCACACCTACACAAAAATCAACTCAAAATGGATCAGGGTCCTAAATGTAAGAGCTAAAACTATGAAACTTTAAAGAGAAAACATAAAGCTTTTATGAGAAAAATCTGAGAAGTTGGGTGAGGTAAAGATTTCTTAGATACAAGACCAAACACATAATTCGTAAATTTTTAAATGAATAAATTAGACTTTATAAAAATTTAAAACTTTTAAACTTTTAAGGGACACCTGGGAGGCTCAGTCAGTTAAGTGTCTGCCTTTGGCTCCGGTCATGATCCCAGGGTCCTGGGTTTGAGTCCCACATGGGGCTCCTTGCTCAGCGGGGAACGTGATTCTCCCTCTGCCTGCCACTGCCTCCCCCCCCTCAGCTTGTGTATGCTCTCTCTCTGTTTCTCTGACAGCTAAATAAATTAAATCTTAAAATACACACACACACACACTAAATAAATAAATAAATAAATAAATAAATAAATAAATAAAATGAAGACAAGCCACAGATTGGGTGGAAAATATTTGCAAATCACAGACCTCATAAAGGATTTACAAAGAACTCTCACAACAATAATAAGACAAACAACCCAATTTCAGAATGGGCAAACGATTTGAATAGACATTTCACCAAAGATGGTATAGAAACGGATAATAAGCATATGAAAAGATGGTCAACATCATTAGTTATTACAGGAATTCATATTAAAACCCACAATGAGATACCATTTCACACCTAGTAGACCAGTTTTGATTAAAAAAAAAAAAAAGACAATAACAAATGTTGAGGAGGATGTGGAGAAATGGGAACCTTCGTACATTGCTGATGGTAATGGAAGACTGCATAGCCATTTTGGAAACAGTGTAGCAGTTTCTTAAAAGGTTAAACATAAATTTCCCATGCAATCTAGAAATTTCTATATACTTCTAGGTATACATCCAAGAGAAATGAAAATTTATGTCCACACAAAGACTTGCAGGTAAATGTTCATAGCAACATTATTTATGATAGCCCAAAAGTAGAAACAACCCACCTATCCATCAACTGGTGAATGGATAAACCAAATATGGTATATCCATACAATAGAATACTAGTCAACAATAAAAAGGAATAAAATGCCAGTACAGGCTACAACATGGATGAACCTCAAAAACATGCTAGGGGAAGGAAGTCAAAAGCAAAAGACCACATATTGTTTGATTTTATTTGTATGAAATATGCAGAAAAGGCAAATCTGTAGAGACAGGCTGTAGACTAGTGGTTGTCCAGAGCTGGGGCCAGGCTGGGAATAAGGGATCTTACTGAGCCGAGGAAAATGTTTGAAACTATATTATGTGATAGCTGTACAACTCAGCTAATTAACTCAAAATCATTCATTTGTATATTTACGTTGAATTGGTGGATTTTATATTATAAAAATTACAAAGCACTTAAGTAGTTAAAAAGAAAATACACATTTATCAGGGCACCTGGGTGGCTCAGTCAGTTAACCGTCTTCACCTCTTGATTTCAGCTCAGTCACAACCTCAGGGTCATGAGATGAAGTCCCGCGTCAGGCTCCACACCGAGAGTGGAGCCTGCTTACGAGTCTGTTTCTTCCTTTCCCACTGCTCTCCCCCCACCCCAACTCACACTTGTTCTCTCTCTCTCTCTCACTCATTCTTGCTCCTAAAAAAAAAAAGGAAGAAAAGAAAATATACATTTATCTGCAAAAAAATCTAGGAAGCAGAAAGGGTAGACCTAGTTTATCCTCTAGACGCTAGAGAGACTGGTGATTCATGGCGTAAGGGAAGAGGATGAACAGGAGGGATGAGGAACAGGAATACGGAGAGGGAGTTACAGTTCTCTGGGTGTGCCATTTTGTATAGTTCTGCTCTCAGAACCATAGTGACATATGCATGAATACATACATACATAAAGACATAAACATGTACTCATGTACATACATGGTATCAAACAGTATACAGAGGTGGGGACACAAAGAGAAACGAATGAACTTAGCTGTGTACCACACTGAAGGAAATGTGGAAGAAAAGTACCAGCCAAGTAACTCTGAAAAACATCTTGACTGAACGTTGTAAAGCTAAAAATAAAAAGAGCTGTATACAGATACTGTACTCTAATTAGTAAATCTGTTTTACTTGCAAGGCCTTGGAATAGTAGTTTTGTAAATTATTTATGTTTATACTTGGATTGAACAAACAGATAATTAACTATATTGCAGATAATGGAGCCACCTCTCTCACTGTTGGAGAAAGAAGTTATGAATAAGCAAAAAGGGAGATGGAGTAAATCTTGTGGCATTGCTTTGGAATCCAAAGCATCAGTGTAAGTCATTGCTTTTAATATATATGCAAATGGATATATATAAGGAATATAGATAAGTGTGTATGTGTGGGTTAGGATACATACATATATTTCCTAGATCTGTGCACTGAGAGAGCCTAGGAGCAATGACATCCCAGTAACAATGAGAACACCAAGCATCCAGATCTTGGTTTCTATGTACCGTTTTCCAATAAAAGGAACCAGCACTCCTTGGAGAAGTGCTTGGTTCTAGGGCTGGGGAAGGGAAAATCCAAGATGCGTCTGTGGCATCTTATGGTACCAGAAAACTAGGAATTTCTCAAAAAAGGATGAGAGCATGTCAAAAGGACACGGAAACAATGTGAAGGAGTTCCCAATGGCTTAAATTGGAATAATTTGAGCCCAAAATATACTATTATACATATAATTAAATACCCATGAGTCCATACTGGCATGAATACATAATTCGATGCATAAAATAGCAGGGGAGAAGCAAAAGATCTTCCTTACAGAAGAATCTCAGTTAACAGATGTATAAGGAACGAAGGAAATACAAAATTACCAGTTATTACATCATAGCAATAACTGTTGCAGGCAAAATCCACAGTTGGATGCTAAAATCAGTGGGCAAAGACTTGAGAAGAAACAGGATATTAGCATAGACTGAAAGTTCCTGCCCTAAGATGTGTGTTTATTACGAAAGGAAAAAAATAGTAACTTTGCAGTGGAGAAACCCACGATGTACCATCTTACCCAGGTGATCAAGGTTAATGTTGCCAGTAATGGGACATATTAACATCCTGTGCCCCCTCCCGCAAGCCCCGCACGGGCTGTGCTAAAAAGCACGCAGCAGCACTTCTGTAGCAGCCTTGCCAAAAGCTTTGCTTTTTGTATCACTACAATGCATAATCTTCACTTCATTGTGAGAAAACAGGGACGTTCTCTTATTAGGTCAATCCCCACCATATCAATTCCTATCATGAAAAAACATAAGGTGAACAAAAGAACTGAGTGGTACCATCCAAGTGTTGAAGTCCCGAAACACTCGGAAAGACAAGAACTACCAAGATTGGAAGAGACAAAGGAGGCACAACAATTGATGTCCTGTGGGCCTCTGCATTGGAATGGCCTGGTGGGGGGAGCGTTGGGAAAAACTGGTGAAATCTGAACAAGGTCTATAATTTAGTTCGGAGTACTGCGCCGACGTTAATTTCCTGGTTTTGATATCGTACTATAGTTATATAAGTTGTTAACATCCAGGTAAGATAAGCATAGGGCGTATGTGAATTCTGCACTACTTTTGCAACTTTCATGAAATTTAAAATCATTCCAAAATAAAGTGTATTTTTTTTAAAAAAAACGCTTCTCAATACAAAGGCCAAGTTCAGATTCATCCTTGTTAAATGTGATTCAGTTCCCTAGACTGAGATGTAAGAACCATACAATGAACACCGACCACTGAAACGCCCCATCCCCAAAGTCTGGGACATAAATGAAGTCCATTAAAATAAAACTTCATTTCTTCAAAGCCACTTTGGAATCATACGATTTTCAAAATACTTATTCAGGGCCGTATTTTCATTTCTCCAACATTTTGGCAGAAGAAACTATGGAGGATAAAGTTCCGGTCACTCTGGACAAACCCAGTTCCCATCCTTGTTCTTAAACAGCAGCAGTGAAGCTGACAATAAACACCACAGAAACGATCGCAGGGGTTGGACCCAAGAGGTTTAAACCAGTAAGCCAAGGAACACACAGAAAAGAGTTACATCTTCAAATATCTACGTCTTTGAATCCTTGCAATCTTCATTTTCTCTTTTCCTTTTTGGAAGAAAGCTGCTTCTTCTCAACTCTCACACCAAGAAATCTGAACTAAACAAGGACATCATTACTCACTAGCTTTATAGGTATTCGAAAGTATTACAAGTATGTAAAAGATCGTATCTCTCTGGAGTTTTAGTTTTAAATGACACTACAAAGAACAAATGGTCCCTGTTAACAGAGATTACCTGTGGATAAAGGAATAAGAGGGTCTTTAATTTTCTATTTCATACATTTTCTGTACTGTTTGACTTTTTATAACAATATATATTATTATTTTAAGGTCAATTTAAATATATAAAAGCAACACCAATCATTAGTTATTTTAAACTAAACAGTAGACTTTTGAACAATAAACTGTCACTGATTCCATTTCATGTGTCGTATGTCAAGCCCAACAGCTAAGAATAAGGAAATTCTTGCCGCCTGTCGTTCTACATCATTTGCTAATCGTGTGTACTTTATCTCAAAGAAACCATGGCACAGCTTCTGCCCCCCCCCCCAGACAGTATACAGTGACTAGAAAACCAGTGAAAAGGTAAACAGTTTTTTCCCCAAGCAGGGTACGAACGTATGTGAGCTCCAGTTCTGTAAGTAGAATATTTAATACAGTGAGGATGTGGTGTAGAGGAATCGGCAGAGAGATGCTTCAGGGAGAGACAGCCTTTTGCCACCCTCCCCCCCCCCCCCGCCCCATGTAAGACAGAGAGAGAGAGATGGCTGCCTGTCTCTGGGAGAACATGATCTTAGAGAAACACAAGGCTGTAAGGATGGACTACCAACTCCATTTGCTATGAACCTGACCAGGAGAATGCCTCCTCTGACAGGAGAAGCTAGTTTGGCTCCTCATGCACAAAGAAAAACATAAATATCAGAATTTCTCGCCCACCAAAGAAGGACACCAGGAGGCTGAGTGGAATACAAGAGATATGGGTCCAGGGACAGAGCTAGGGTGGACATCTGACTTTCTTCAACCTGCAGGTTAGCTGTGTGATTATGGCCCCAAGTCCCCTTCCCAATTCCCCCGGGCCTCAGTGTCTCACATCTGAGGAAGGGGAATGGCTCAGAGCCCCCTGAAAGAGAAGAGCCCTGCCAGCTTCAACATGCCACGATTCCACCCCCAGGAATAGCCTCCTCCCATGAGTGCCCGGTCTCTGGCCAGTTCTGAATTTCGGAGTTCATGACACTGGCTCAGAACACAAGATGGCAGAGTCCAGACTTGAGGCTCAAAGATCTAGAACTCTAAGGGCTTAAAATATCCCTCTGCACACCTTTCTGGGGTGAGCACGCAGCTCCAAATGAGGCAGGCCCTTGGTATAGCTCTAAAGCCTGGGAGGTCACAATGCCTAACAGCCCAAAGCCATGAACGAGATGGAGCCTCCAGAGCCCGCAAGGGAGGGCCGGACTTCTTCACTCAGACTCGCGGGCAAGGGTGTAAACCGCCACAGGGAGGGGCAGGATCAGCCCTTCTCTGGTAGGCATGCCTCTCCTGATCAATATGGCTGTTGACTTTCTGCCCCCAAACGGAGTGGGGCCAAAAACACTAAGGCACCTCTTTTCCTTTTCACAAGCTAGACAAGACAACATTTTGGAACCACAAAAACTCTACAATCAGCTCTAGGGAAGACCTGATGTTCCCAGTGCTCTAAGGGTCTGAAATGTATTTCAGAAGGTGGGTCGTATGACCTGGGGGCAGTGGAGGAGCACTTTTACCAACACGAGTGGCCACTACAAGAGCCGAGGGGGCGGGCAGCTTCCCCGGCTGGCCCACTTGCCACTGGTCCCCAAGTCACTTACCCTCACACTGCCTGCCCTCCCCTTGGAAGCCAGGCTTGCAGGAGCACTTGTAGGAGGCGAGTGTGTTCTGACAGAGGGCATTGGTGTGGCAGTCATCTAGCCCTTGGGTGCACTCGTCCACATCTGCAAAAGAGCAGAGCGAGCTCCTGGTGCAGTGCCCCAAACCCTTGGTGATCTGGCCTCGGCCCTCCTCTAGCTTCACCTCCCACCAGCCCACCCACTTCGCTCTGCTGCTAAACTCCTCAGGAGCCCCCGGGAGGAAGCACCCACTCCCGGGCTCCCGTCTCCAGGCACAGCCCGCTCCCTGTCACCAGACTACTTGCCCACACACCCTTCCCACTCGCCTGCAAGACTCCGCTCCAATCTACCTTCTCCGGGAAGCCTACCGGGACCCCCAGTGCAGGTGGTGTCCCGCACAACCCGCGGCCATATTGATCTCCTCGCACAGCACGCATCACGCAGGGTTGTCACTGTTGCCCTGCGGCCCTCCCCTCTACGCGGTGCCTTGACTACAGACCGTGGCCGCGATGCCCAGCACAGCGCCTGGCACGTGAGCAGGCAGCAATAAGTGCCTGGTGAAGGGAAAGACCAGGCTGGCAAAAACAAAACAAAACGAACAAACCCAAACCTGAAAACCAGGCGGTGTCCGCTTTCTCAGGGTTGGGGTGCGCGGGAACAGCTCGCCCTGGGCCCTGAGCGCACACCATCCTGAGCTTTCGGGTGGTGCCAAGTGGGAAGGTTTCCACGCCATCGCCCGCTGCCCACCCTCTCAACCTGGACACCGGCCTTGCGACACCACTGCGGGGCGTTAATTAAAAACTAAAGTTCGGAAGATTCTGCAAGTCCCCTTAAGGCAGAGCGCAGAGCACTTATGTCCGGCCGCCGGCAAAGCCCGGTGTGTTCCCGGATCCCGAACCGGCGCCTGTTCGCACACGGGGAACTCTCTGGAAGCCGACCCTGACGCCCACGGACGGCCCGGCTCCAGAGGAGGGGAGCAGCAAAGCCGCGCCGACCTCACGGACGTGCCGCGGCCGGGGTCTCCGCTTCCCCGTCTGCGCAGACGAGGAGCGCGGCCGGCCTGCCCAGCGGGCGGCGGGGCCGGCCGGCAACTGTCATCAGCCCGGGTCCGAGGCCGAGCCTCCCGCCCAAGCGGTCGTGGCGCCCTGGCCGGGCCGGCGGGTGAGGCCCCCGGGGGCGCGGGGGCCACGCGGAGCTCGGCAGCCAAGCCCCGGCCCGGCCCGCGCGGCGCGACCCCGCCGGGGGACCCCTGCCAGGTGCGCGCCGAGGCTCCGGGGCGCGGGCACTCACCCTCTGGCGGCCCCGGGGCGCGGCCCCGGCCGGGCGGGACGGCGGCGGTCAGCAGCAGCGGCAGCAGCAGCGGCAGCAGCGCCCGGGCCGTCCCGGGGCGGCCGCGGCCCAACACCCCCATGGATGGCGCGGCGGCTGCGGGCAGAGGCGGCGCGCGCGGCGGCGGCTCCGGGAGGTGTGTGCGGGCGCCCTGCCCGCCGCGCTCTGACACCCCCGGCCCGGCCCCGCCCGAGCCCCGAGCCCCGGCCTCATTTTCACACGGTCCTCCCCGGGCCGGGGCGGGCGGCGCGGGGGCAGTGCCGCCCCTCCCGGCCCCCTCCCTTCTCCCTCCGGGCGCTGGGCGGAGGGGGCGCGGCCGCGGTGGCCGGAGGGCGGCTGTCGGCCTGGCCCGGCGGGCCCGCGTCCCCAGGGCAGGCCCCCTCACCAACCCCGCTGCTCCCGCACCCCCGCCCCGCTCCAGCCCTCAGAGCCTCAGAGCCTCGCGCTCCGCCTGTTTGCAGGGTCCTACAACTTGACCCAGTCCGTCCTGCGAGCACAAACAGCACTCTGGCCTGAAATATTCCGACAGGAGACTCCCAGAAAGCGTCCTGTCTAGCTCGGAATCCTCCAGTCCCCAACCCTAAAGCCACCTGTGGGGCTTTCCCACCTCTCCACTTGGGACCGGTCATGTGGTTGGAGCGAGCAATTCCACATACTTTGACCCTCAGGAGACTCAGGGAAGAGGACAGCACCGGCTTGCTGCGGACGCGCACATACGCTCTGCACCTTTCTCCGTGCTGCCCAAGCCAGGCCTTCAGAGATCCTCAGGCCCAGGCAGGGGCCCACCTGTCCCACCACGCCGCATGCTGAGGCTGTTCCTGTCTGGTGCCATGCTGGGCCTTGAATCACTGCAGAAAATGTTCATCTCACTCAACCCAAGTTAAATGCATCCACAGGGCAGCCTAAAAGGTGAAGGGAACGGGGGCTAGCGGTCAAAGGTGAGCCAGCAGGGACAAGAGACAGCACCAATTTTGCCTGGGTCACAGGTGGTATCTATGACCCCCTGAACTCATGAACATCAGGTCTGGCCAGCTGCAAATACAGGCAGCGCCTGTCAGCTGGCCCTCCAAGCAAGACAGTCCTTACAAGGGGACATCTCCATACCTCCCCTTGCCGCTGATGATGGAGCCCACTATGCTCGGCAGGACCCCAGTGACCCCAGGAACAAATGCAGCAACAATTCCGAGATGCTGTTGTTGAACACCACCCCGAGGGGTTTTAATCAGAGCTTCTCTTTATTTATTACATTTTTCTCCTGTGCATACATATCAGACAGACAGACATGTCTGCCTGTGTACATGTATAGATATTTATGGCGAAATTTAATAATGAATATATATGAATAGTGAATACACACACACACACACACCTTTGGTAATCAGAAAAAAATAAACATCACAAAAAATACCCACCTAGCTCGTGCACAAGAACATGTCTTCCTAGTGTCCATCCCCTTCCCGCTTTGTAGCACACCCCCCCACCCCCACCCCCATCTGCTGCCCCTGTCTTTCCCATGCCCGTGGGCCTAGGGGAAGAATGCCTCTTTGGGCCTTCATTGCTGGTGCTGCTGCCTGATGGAGAATCTGAGAAAATAACTTTTCTTGTGGTTGTTTTTCTTTTGACCTTTTCATCCCCAGTGAAGGCAGGCAGGTTGCACCCCTTTTTCTGTCTTTGCCCCTCCCTCCTATCCCCTTTTGTTTGGTACCGAGAGAGCCACTCAGCTATTTCTAGTCATAAGGATGGTTTTTACACATTTGTAAATCTTCACTTGGTGAAACGTTCCCTCCGCCTTTGTCTTTGTGTCCTTAATGGTAGCCATAAATTACCGCTTTCTTTTCTCCGCACTGCATCAGGCTTCATTGCTTTTGAAATGATCAAAGTTATTTTCTTTTAAAATCCAACTAGAAACTGCCCATTGTGTGGCACAGACCTCTTTAGCTCCAGTCAAAGCATATAAATACATAAAGCTGCCCATTAAACTCGATGGGAGCCCCCCCAGCCCCTTGCCTGGTAAAGAAATAAAGACACGTTTATGTTTCAGTAAGAACACAAATTAGTTATGATAAGACCCAGTGCTTTTTTGCCTAAGAGGGTCAGTTTTTGTCATGTTTCCTGGAAAAGTTCACCACTGGCACAAATCTCAAAAAATGTTCTGAATTCTATTTTGTTTGCCCCGACTTCCATACAAATGTGCTTTCAGCTGGTTGGCTCCCAGACTCCTGGGCAACCTTTCTGACACTTAGATTAAAATCAGTATGGTTTACAACTGGAAATTTCCATAGGGGAAAGGCTCCAGGGGAAATTTGTGTTCAAATGTCAATGTTTTCAGTGTTTCAATGTCGGGAGGGACTTGGTGGGCCCTACACTAGCTGCCGTCTGCCCTCTATTGTCCAGCTGAGGTCCCCACAAACTTCTCTGAGAGGCCACAGCCACTGTTCCTGGACTGAGGCTGAATCTGCCTCTCCCTCTCCTCTCCTTTTCCACAGGCTGAGAGGCCAGTGAACAAGACCTGAGGGGAAAGAGGGCCCAAGCAGCCCCATCACACTGGTGTGGGCATCTGGCACCCAAGAGACTAGAGAGGCAGAAGACCCTGGGTGCTCTGCACCATGGATGGCTAGCTTAAACTCTGCATTCAACAGACACCTTTCAATGCCCATCTTTTTTAACTCCTCAGCAGCTTTTGGAAACTCGTTTCGGAAACTCTCCCTCCCCTGGATTTTCATCACAGCAGGCAAGCTCCTGGTTTTCCTCCTACCTCTCAGGATATGCCTTCGCAATCATCTTCTTGGGGTCCTCTTTCTACACCTCTTCCCTGATGGTTCACTCATTCCCTTGCTTCCATAACAGAAATCTCCAGCTTGGATCTCTCCCCATAGCTTCAGTTCTATGTATCCAATTGCCTACTGGATACCTCCACCTTGATCTCACACAGGTCCCTCAGATTCAAGATGTTCAAAACAGAGCTCATCTTCTCCCTCAAACCTGCTCCTTCCCAAGTGCTCCCTCTCTCCAAAAAGGGCACAACCATTCTGCCAACACCAAGTCAGAGACCTGGCAGTCATCCTAGACTCCATTCTCTCCCTACTACATCCAAACAGTCATGTCAACTCTACCTTCTTATCATCTCTCAAAGCCATCCTCTCCCTCCCTACGAGCTTCCGGAGCTCAGAGCCTCATCATCCCTCACCCACCCATCCCTCATCCCTCACCCTCACCCTGTAGCTCCTCGTCTGTGGTTCTTTACTGGTATCCCTGTCTCCAACCCCACCCGCCTTCAGTGCATCTTTCACAGTGGGGGCCAGACTCAGACATAAATTTCATCACACTACTCCCAGTCTTCCTCAGACTAAAGTCAAAACTCCCTTGATACAACCACTCTGAGGAACTTGGGAAGTACCTACTAAAACAAAACCATGCCTGCCCACTTCCAGGTATATACCCAAGAGAAATGAGTACATATGTTCACCAAAAGACATGTATGAGAATGTTCACAACAGCTATACTCACACTAGCACAAAACTGGAAATAACCCAAACGGCAGTCAACTAGAAAATGCATAAACAAGTTGCTGGATATTCATTCAATGGAATACTATGCAGCAAGAAAATGAACAAAGCCTCATAAATTCAACAACACAGAGACATCTCACGATCATTACAATGAGTAAAAGAAGCCAGATACAAAATGGTACAAATTCTGTAAGGCCACTTCTGTGAAGATTAAGAACAGACAGAACTAATTAATAGCAATTGAGGCCAGAACAGTCTTCCTGCTGGGGATGGGGATTGACTGGGAAAGGCGTGAAGGAATCTTCTGGAATGCTGGCAGTTTCAGATCTTGATCCGGGTGGTGATTATATGGAGGTATATACATATGTAAAAGTTCACGGAGATGTTGGCTTAAGCTTAATGCACTTTATTGTCTGTGTTTTACTTCAGTACCTAAGCTGAAACAAGAACTGCCGAGACAAAGACTATTATGATCTGATCCCAGTCTACTTTTTCAGCTTCTCTCGTTTCGCACCCTCACAGGCTAGGCTCCAGAGACGTCGGACTACTCACACCAGAAGTTTATCATCTTCCCTCATACATCTTTTCTTTTGCCCACACTCCTCCCTTTGCCTAAAAGACATGAAGTGGGCGTCAGTAAATATTTAAATGAATGACATGATGTATCTTGATTATAAATATACCTCAAAGAAAAGGTGCTTGCTGAGATGTTTCCCCAAAAGCAATGAGGTATGGATGGAAGTTCTAGAGTCAGCGGTTAGCAGGTCCTGAGAACTAACGCTGGAAGGAAAACCAATCTGCTCTTGCTCACACATTAATTTCTCCTCCACGATGGCTTTCACATTTCCTGAAAAATTTGTTCAATATTTCTGAGCTGGATATGAGCTAGTAAGTTCTTCTAGTTGCTTACTCATCCTCATCTGCTCCTTTTTTCTTCCTAACATATATTCGTCCCTTCCCAAGGCAGGCCATGTTCCTAGGAGGGAAGCTGCTCCAACCTCAACCTCAGGCTGTGGACTTGGCTTAAGACAATCAGTATCTTTCATTCTGGGGCACCTGGGTGGTTCAGTCGGTTGAGGCTCAGTCGGTCAAAACTCTTGGTTTCGGCTCAGGTCATGATTTTGCCATCGTGGGATTGAGCCCCGTGTTGGGCTCTGTGCTCAGCGTGGAGTCTGCCTTAGATTCTCTCCCCCTCTCTCCCACTCATTCTCTCTCTCTCTCTCAAATAAATAAATAAAATCTTAAAAAATACATATCTTTCATTCTATTCCCCTTGCAACAGCCATGGGTTCAGGGATAAGCATATGACAGTATTCTAATTGGAGTGAATCTCAGTCCCCTTGCTTGAAAGGCTGGCATGCAGGTGTTCTCTTTTCTTCCTGTGATGTGGTTGTGGTGAGACACTGTAGTAGCCATCTTGGTACCAACCTGAGGAGAGTAAACTAAGAGAAACACTGAAGCCAACCGAGAGGCAGTCCCCTACCTCAGGATCTCTGGTTAGATGTACCAGGGCATTTTCTTATTGTTTGCGCTGGGTTTGTTCTTATTTTTATTAAGATTTTATTTATCCATTTGAGAGAGAGAGAGAGTGAGCGAGAGCACAAGCAGGGGTGGGGGGCGCAGAGGGAGAGGGCGAAGCAGACTCCCCGCTGAGCAAGGAGCCCGATACGGCTCAATCCCAAGACCCCAAGATCACAACCTGAGTGGAAGGCAGATGCTTAACTGACTGAGCCACCCAGGCGCCCCTGTTTGTTTTTAAGTTGTGGTAAAATACATACAACATAAAATTAACCATTTTAAGTGTACAATTTAGTGACACTGAGTACATTTACCTCATTGGGCAACCATCACCACCATCCATATCTAGATCTTCTTTTCATCCTGCAAAACTCTGTATGATTAAACAATAACTGCCCACTCCCCTGGCAACTACAGTCCCACTCTCTGTTTCTATGAATCTGACTACTCCAAGCACCTCATAGGAACGGAACCATGCAGTATTTGGGGCTGGCTGCTTTCACCTAGCGTAAAGTCTTCAAGGTTCATCTATACTGTAGCATGTGTCAGAATTTCCTCTTTTAGGGGTGCCTGGGGGGCTCAGTCATTAGGTGACTGGGTGGCACAGCGGTTAAGCGTCTGCTTTCGGCTCAGGGCGTGATCCCGGCGTTATGGGATCGAGCCCCACATCGGGCTCTTCCGCTGGGAGCCTGCTTCTTCCTCTCCCACTCCCCCTGCTTGTGTTCCCTCTCTTGCTGGCTGTCTCTATCTCTGTCGAATAAATAAATAAAATCTTAAAAAAAAAAACAAAAGCACACTATAGATCAATATCACTTCTGACCATCAATAAAAACTCTTCAGCAATCAGAATCTAGCATCTTAATTAAGCAGTATACATTTTAGAATGCAAATATGGTTTAATATTATACCATTTACATAACTAATCATAATAAAAGATTTTGAAGTAGAAAATCATAGATCACCTCTATAGATGTCAAAGTGCATTTTAAATATGTATTCTTGGGGTGCCTGGGTGGCTCAGTCGGTTAAGAGTGCGACTCTTGATTTCGGCTCAGGTCATGAACTCAGGGTCATTGGGCTCCACACTGGGCATGGAGCCTGCTTAAGATTCTTTCTCTCTGGGGCACCTGGGTGGCTCGGCCATTAAGCGTCTGCCTCTGGCTCAGGTCACCATCCCAGGGTCATGGTATCGTGCCCCGCATTGGGCTCCCTGCTTGGTGGGAAGCCTGCTTCTCCCTCTCACACTCCCCCTTGCTTGTGTTCTCTCTCTTGCTGTCTCTCTCTGTCAAATAAATAAATAAAACCTTTAAAAAAAAAAAATCTGTCTCTCCTTCTCCCTCTGCCCCTCCCCTCTCCTCTCTTAATAAATAAATAAGAAAGCATTCTTGATAAAAACATTCAATAAGATAGGGGTAGATATTTCTTTAACATGAAAAAAGATCTATCTTAGTCCAAAAGCCAACATCAAACTTAATGGGAAAACACTAAAAATACTTCTATTAGACTCTGAAACAAGACAAAGATGATCACTTGACTATTATTTAACACTTTACAAGACATATTAGTCAAATCAACTAGACAAAATAAATCAGAGGTGTGAAATTTGGAAGAGAGGCATGTTGCAGATGATACAATTGTAATCTAGAAAATCTAAGAAAATCAACTGCAAAACTACTACAAGTAATAAAAAAAACCACGGTAAACTCATAGAAAACAAAATCAACATACAGAAATCAGGTTTTCTCAATATAAATGATGTGATAGAAAAATACTTTATTTATAATAGCAATAACAACATAACAAGAAACATTCAAGGCCTATGTGAAGAAAAAATTAAACACTACTAGGCACTATCTAAAAGAAAACTTGAACAAGCAGAAATATAACATGCTCTTAAACATCACAAAAATGTCAGTTCTCCATAACTTCATTAAAATTTTTAATGTGAGTGACCCAACAGGCCTTTTTTTTCCAAACTAGATAAATTGATACTAAAGTTTACCTAGAAAAAGAAAGGGGCAAAAATAATGACAAAAAGTGTGAAAAAGCAGAGCAACGATGGGGGAGGTGGATCTGCACTAGCAGATACTAAAAGATGTTATGAAGCCTCAGTAAGCAGAAATGGTGTAATGTTGGCATAGACAGCTAATGAAGTAGGATACAATCTCCAAAAATAGTTGCAAAATCATACACAGACACAATATAATAAAGCTGACATCTCATCAGGGAAAATATGGATCACTAAATAAATGGTACTAGGACAAAGGAGGAGCCACTTAGACAAAAATTAAGTCAAATCCATTCCTCATGTCTCACTGGGTTAATTTCAAATGCATAAAAGACTTAACTTCTCTAAAACTTCAAAAATGCGAAAAGAAAAATGGGAAAATACCTTTCATCTTGTAGTGAGGAGAAGTCTATCACCCAAAATCCAGAAGCCATAAAGGATTAGTAAGTTCAATCATCCTAAAATATACTCTGATGTTTTAAAAACATAAGTTAAAAAAAAAAGAAATAATAAACTGGGAGATCATGTTTTCATATCAGAGCACGAAAGAATAATTTCCTTCATATATAAAGAGCCACTAGATATCAATAAGTAATGACCAGTAACCCAAAAGAAAATAGACAAAGGATATGAATTAAAAGAAATATAAATGAATCTTAAACATATGAAACAAAAATCCAAAGTCTGATAACACACTATCCTTGAAAGACTAGGGAAACAGGCATTTCAAACATTAGTGGTAGGAGTGTACATGGACATATCTGTTTAAACTAAATAAATACATATATTTTTAATATGAATTCACTTTCATGTCTGAAAAATGACATCAGAACAAAGCCATTCATCACAGTCTGTTTGTAGCAGCAAAAGATTAGAAAGCAACTCAAATGTTCATCAAGAAGTGGGTAGAAATAGAAATTTTGTGGCATCCATAAAATAAAACATTATGCAGCTGCAAAAAGGAATGAAGAAGCTCTATATGTTTTAATATGGGAAGATCTCCAAGAGACACTTTTTTGAGAGAGAAAGAGAGAGCAAGCAGCGAGAAGGGGGGGTAGATGGGGGCAGAGGGAGAGGGAGAGAGAGAATCTTCAGCAGGCTCCATGCTCAATGTGGAGCCCAATGCAGGGCTTGATCTCACAACCCTGAGGTCACGACCTGAACTGAAATCAAGAGTTGGATACTTAACTGAGCCACCCAGGTGCCCCTCCAAGATACACTTTTAAATGGGAAAAACAAAGTGCAGAACAGTGGATATTCTGTTACCTTCTGTGTAAAGAAGGGAGAAAACCAAACCTGTATTTGTATTTGTTTATATATACATATATATATATACACAAATATATATATATATTTGTTTATATATATGTATTTGTTTATATAAAGATTCTAGAAAGATATAAAAGAAATTAAGGAGGTGACTGGGTAGATGGAGGTAGAAAATGGGAGGGAGGTTTTCAGTGATTACTTCTTTATACATTTTAATTGTGGAGCCATGCGACTATATTGCCATTGAAGAAGAAGGAAGAGAAGAAGAACTAGAGTGGAGGTGGTCTTTATATCATGACCACCAAAGTAACTGAAAATGGAATGAAGTCTAGATCCCAACCATTTTTGAAAATCATGGAAATTTTCAGTGTTTGTTCATAGTTTGTCTTCAGCCATAAAGTATAAGTGAATTTCTCCTGCTGCCGTAGAATTGTTGACACCTGATTATGGTGAATTATTGTCCTGGACCAATTTAGGCTAAAGAGACAACGAATAACATCTTTTTAATTCTTGTGGCAACATAGCTACCTATTGCCTAAAGTCTGTGGGAAGAGATGGACAATCAATGTACACACACACACCACACACACACAGGTCAGTCTTTAAAATCATCAAATAAGATTACTGATATTAGAGATGCCATTATCCTTTTAAATTAGCTCACAGAGCCTATTAATAAGATAACAAGTTGAGGTGTGACCTGTGGTTCCTTGCAATTATCTGTTTAACCATTCTGCAATTTTCGTGCAACTAATGCCCTTTCATTTATTACCAGATCAACACAATCCAGTTTATCAGTTATTTCTTATTTCTAAAATATCGTTCATGTCAATGTTCAAGAAAAAAAGAAAATAGAAAAAGAAAAGGGAAAAAGAGAGTCCATATATCTTACATCAAAACCGGGCAGCGGGGCACCTGGGTGGCTCAGTTGGTTAAGCGTCTACCTTCTGCTCAGGTCATGATCTCAGGGTGCTGCGATCGAGTCCCGTGTAGGGCTCCCTATTCCACGGGGAGTCTGCTTCTCCTTCTCTCTGCTCCTGCTCTCTCTCTCAAATAAATAAATAAAATCTTTAAAAAATAGGGGCGCCTGGGTGGCACAGCAGTTAAGCGTCTGCCTTCGGCTCAGGGCGTGATCCCGGCGTTTTGGGATCGAGCCCCACGTCAGGCTCCTCTGCTATGAGCCTGCTTCTTCCTCTCCCACTCCCCCTGCTTGTGTTCCCTCTCTCGCTGGCTGTCTCTATCTCTGTCGAATAAATAAATAAAATCTTTAAAAAAAAAACTTTAAAAAATAAAACTGGGCAGCATATGTAATAGAAGAAACAGGGACTTTAGTGTTATGTAAATACATTTGTAGAAAAAGTAGCCCTTTGTTTCCATCTTGCTACCAAAGGGATGATGACAAAGTTTCTACAATGAACATGTATTACTTGTATTTTTTAAAAGATTACTTATTTATTTATTTGAGAGAGAAAGAGTTGGGGGGGCAGAGAGAGAGGGAGAGAATCTCAAGCAGATGCTCTGCTGAGTGTGGAGCCCCCATGCAGGGCTCAATCCCACCACCCTGAGACCATGACCGGAGCTGAAACCAAAAGTTGGACGGCTAACTGGCTGAGCCACTCAGGAGCCCTGACAGGTATTACTTTTATAATTAAGAAGAGAGGAGATTTTTTAATGTAAATGTGTATAAGCTGAGTGTGGAGACAGCCCCGAATGTTAACTCTAATCCTGTCATTTGTTATCTGTGAGATCTCGGTCAGAGCCTCAGTTTTCCCATCTGTAAACTGAGGGCAATCATACCCGCTTCGCAGGGTTGAAGTTAGACGGACGAGACTATGTGAAGAGCTGCGCACAGGCTCTGGCACAGAGTGGACACACAGAGAGAGATCCTCATCCCCACGCACCTGGTAGAGAGGAAGGACCCACGGAAGCCGAGCCTGGTTGGTGCCCTATTTCCTAAGTTCCTCTATCTGGGCTATTCCGTGGCTGCGCCAAAGCACGGGTACTTGCCCCTGCCTGTTGGGAGAAACCTGGTTATTAATCCATACCCGTGGCATGACTGTAATTAAGAAATCTGGAATTTCTGGAGATAAGCTAGCTCTGTTCAGATCCCAGAAGGGTGTTTCCCTTTTTATGCGAATGAGGTTTCAGCGCAGGAAACTGAAATGTCTCCAGAAGTATATAATATAGAGAACCGAGAACGGACAAAACGCTTGGAAGAGCAAGAAGGGTAGGCTGTAGGAAGACACCAGCCCTAATCTGCCAGGAAGCCACTACTTCTGCACAGCCAGGGCAAACCTCAAGAGCTCTCCAAGGAGCTGTGAGTTCAGACACCTGGGCTTGAACTCGGTCACTTGTTATCTATGTAACCTTGGGCAAGTTACTTAACTTCTCAAGAATCAAGATAAGGAAGTTGCCACCACAGTAGCTGCTTCTCAACACCTGTGGAATTATTTCTACAATTTTGTTTATGAGCAAAAACAAAGCCAAAAGCAAATGGAAAATAGCCTCTGCCTCACTCCTACTTTTCAAATCTCACATGAGTACGTTTCACCTGCAGAATGTAGGTCACATCCAGGACCCTAGCTGCAAGGGAGCCTGGAAGAGCTGTTCATGCTGGTGTTTTAGCTTGTCAGACATGCAGGGCTGAAAGGGATACCACAGGGACCAGGAAGTCAGTGCTGACGACCAAATAAATGTATCACAGAAAGAGTTATTTAGTTCCTACTAAACTGGGGTGACTTCTGCCAACACCTTTTCTGCTGCAGGCACTGCAAACATAGTCAAGGTCAAAGCTTATTGTGCTCACGTGAAAATGTAGTGAGACATGTTTGGTTGCCTCTCACGCATCCCTTACCCATCATCTCCCCTAACAACGCACAGATCATAGATCTTCACTCATTCAGGTATCCATCCACCTCTCCCCTAGCAACCCATACGCTTTGGAAAACTGACCCCCATTCCATTTCCAGGAGTGGGCCCTAATTTGTGTATATAAATTAGCACATTCCATCTTCTTGGCCATAGTCATTGGCACAAAGGCAAGTCTCCCCTATAAGAAATGACTTAAATTTCACATTCCCTCTCTACACAGGATTCAAGTGGTGAGGGTATAATTTACAATTCATCTTTTTCAGCTCTCGTTCTTCTTCATCCATTCCTATACCCATTTCCTCTTGTTCTCTGTCTGCTGTTGCGTCTTCTGTATATACATATAAAATGAGAATATTATTCAGCCTTAAGAAACAAGGAGATCTTGCCATTTGTGATAACACTGATGAACCTGGAGGACATCATGCTAAGTGAAATAAGCCAGACACAGAAATAAAGATACTGTGTGATCTCACTCGTATGTAGAATCTAAAAAGTGGAAGACAAAGAAGCAGAGAGTAAAATGGTGGGTTACCAGAGGCAGGGAGGTGGGAGAAGTGGGGGGGTGGTTAAAGAGTAAAAGGTTACAGTTAAGTAGGATGAATAAGTCTAGAGGTCTAACATAGAGCATTGTGATTATAATTAATAACACTGTATTTTATACTGGAAATTTGCTAAAAGAGTCGAATTCAGGTGCTGTCACCACACACAAAACCCACTATTTTTCTATTTCTCAAAATTCACCATTAACAGAGCAAAGATAAACCACAAAAGGGAAGAAGATACTGCAATATCTATTAACAACTAATAGTCACATCCAGAATATATAAAGAACCATTAAAAGTCAGTAACAAAAAGACAAATCAATTTAAAAAATGAGCAAGCGGGGCACCTGGGTGGCACAGCGGTTAAGCGTCTGCCTTCGGCTCAGGGCGTGATCCTGGCGTTCTGGGATCGAGCCCCACATCAGGCTCCTCCGCTATGAGCCTGCTTCTCCCTCTCCCACTCCCCCTGCTTGTGTTCCCTCTCTCGCTGGCTGTCTCTATCTCTGTCGAATAAATAAATAAAATCTTTTAAAAAAAATGAGCAAGGAACTTGAATGAGCACTCCATCAGAAAGGATATCCAAGTAGCCAATACACGTATAAAAATGTACTCGATATCATCAGTCATCATAGGAATGCAAATTAAAACCACAATGAGATATCACTGCACTCCTACCAGAATGGCTAAAAATAAAAAGACTGACAATAGCAAGTACAGTGCAGGATGCAGAGAAAGGAGAGTACTCGCACCCTGCTGGTGGGAGTGAAAACTGATACAACCACTTTGGAAGAGTCTGACACATGCAGTGTGTACCAGCAATTCCCCTGCTGGTAATTATGTGTGTGTGTGTGTGTGTGTGTGTATGTGTGTGTGTGTGTGTGTATGTATATGTAGAAATACATGCACATTTCCCCCCAAAAGACTCTAAAGGAACTTTTTTCTTAGCACCATTGTTCATGTAATCAAATCCTGGGAATAGCCCAAATGACCACCAAGAGCAGAATGGATAAATAACTTCATACTACGTGGTGTATTTTTACCATTCAGCAGTTAAAATGAATGAACTTCAGCTACATTAAAAAAAAAAAAGGATGACCCCAAAAGAAACCATATACAAGGGAGGACACACTGTAGGACTCCATGTATAATCAGGTAAAGAATAGGCCCACAGTTCTCAGCTGTCCCAGCCCAGTGGCATCAGCATCACCTGGAAACTTGTTAGGAGTGAAAATTCTCCACCTGAGACGGACAGAATCAGAAACTTTGAGGGGGAGCCCCAGAAATCTGTTTTAACAAATCTACCTGATTCTCGTGTGCACTCAAGTTTGAAAACCACTGGAAACAATAAAACTGATCTATGGTGTTAGAAGTTGGGATAGTGACTGTTTGAGGGTGTGGGGGCAGGGGTGTGCAAGGGTGGCAGAGTGGTAGTTATTAGGTTCCATTCCTTGGCCTGGGTGGGAGTCATGCAAGTGTTTCCAGTTTCAGTGGTGACAATTCGCTGATCTGAAGGCATGCTTGTGATTTCTGCATATTGTTGTGTGTTATGTTTCATTTTAAAACCCCACTAGAAAAGAGCTATGTGATAAAACTGAGGAAATCTTCCCAAAGCAAAGACAAAAAGATGGGAAATGAGTGAGTGGTAAGATGAGGGAAACAGCATTCAGCATCTCAACAACAGACATCCCAGGAAAGGAAAACAGAAAAAGAATGGGAGGAAAACATCCAGGGAATAATTTAAGAAAATTTCCTGGAAATGAAGCCCATGAATTTCCAAATTAATTGAAAGGGCCTATTAAGTGCCTACAATGGATGAAAATACACACACTTAGGCAAAATTTCATCATCGGAAACAAAAAAAGAATCCCACAAGCTTCCAGGAAGAAAACACAGGTCTCATACAAAGGGTCAGACATCAGAGTGGCTTTAGACTTCTCGGTAGTGACACTGAAAACTAGAAGTCATAAGGCAATGCATTTAAAATTAAGAAAAAGTATTTCCGAGCTAGAAGTCTATATTTTTCCAAACTAGGAATCTGTAAGAACAGAATAACAACATTTTCATATATGTAAGATCTCAAAAATGTACAGCCCACTATTTCCTAGGGATGTTACTGGAAAATACATTTCACTAAAATAAGGGAATAAAGAAAAAGGAAGGCATGGGACCCAGGAAAACAGAATATTCAATACAGGAAAGTATAGTAACCACAACCTCTACACAGTGGGATGTCCTGCAGCCAGGGTGTTGGTAAGAGGAGACCCCAGGATGACAGTGGGCCCCAGGCAGCCACCAGTCCAGCCTGAAGCAGGCCCAAGGATCCAAGAGAGACTTCTTTAAGAGGATAGGAATACACTGAATGTCTGGTACAAACTAATGCATTAAGAGGAAATTTTTGACAACCAGCCAAGGGTGCGGGGTTAAATTTGTGATTAACTCAAGGAAACTAAACAAAGAATCTCCAAGGGGGCCACTCTGAAGGGCCACTCTAGCTCCAGAGCTCCATGGCATCAGTCAGGGCTGCGCTCATGCCTACACAGCAGCCTGGCTTCTCTCTCTCCCAAATCCCCACTCTCGTCTTCTTCCCCTCTATACACACGTGTTGATCCTAAGGGTACTCCCTAATAAATAACCTATACACTAAGCTCCATCTCAGAGTTTGCTTTCTGGACACCCCAACCTGCAACACAAGATGACTCCAGAGAAAAGAAAATTTAGGGAGGGAAGGACAGCCCGTCATATATTACTACACCATGCAGCTATCAATAGCATTTACAAAGAACTCAAACTTCCACTCCCCGCAGATGACATGATACTCTATGTAGAAAACTCGAAAGACTCCACCAAAAATTGCTAGAACTGATACAGGAATTCAGCAAAGTCACAGGACATAAAATCAACATACAGAAACTGTGGAATTTCTATAAACTAATAATGAAGCAACAGAAAGAGAAATCAAGGAATCGATCCCATTTACAATTGTACCAAAAACCTAGGAATAAACCTAACCAAAGAGGTAAAAGATCTCTATGCTGAAAACTATAAAACACTTATGAAAGAAATTGAAGAAGACACAAAGAAATGGAAAAATGTCCCATGCTCACGGGTTGGAAGAACAAATATTGATAAAAGGTCTATGCAACTGTGATCAAAATAACACCACCATTCCTCACGGACTAGAAAGAAACATCCCAAAATTTGTATGGAACCCAAATAGCCAAGGTAACACTGAAAGAGAAAACCAAAGCTGGGGGCATCACAATCCCAGACTTCACGCTGTACTGCAAAGCTGTAATCATCCAGACAGCATGGTACTGCACAACAACAGACACATGGATCAATGGAACAGAATAGAGAACCCAGAAATGGACCCTCAACTCTTTGGTCAACTCATCTTCGACAAAGCAGGAAACAATATCCAATGGAAAAAAGACAGACTCTTCAACAAATGGTGTTGGGAAAATTGGACAGCCAGAGGCAGAAGAATGAAACGGGACTGCTTTCTTACACCATACGCAAAAATATTTTCAAAATGGATGAAAGACCTAAATGTGAGACGGTAATGCCTCAAAATCCTAGAGGAGAACACAGGCAGCAACCACTTTGCCCTCGGACGCAGCAACTTCTTACTTGACACGTCTCCAGAGGCAAGGAAACAGAAGCAAAAATGAATTATCCTGGGACTTCATCAAGATAAAAAGCTTCTGCAGAGCAAAGGAAACAACCAACAAAACTTAAAGGCAACCCACGGAATGGAAGAAGATATTTGCAAATGACATAAGATAAAGGGCTACTATTCAAAATCTATAAAGAACTTCTCAAACTCAACACTCAAAAACCAAATAATCCAGTTGTTAAATGGGCAGAAGACATGAACAGACATTCCTCCAAAGAAGACCTATTAAAGGCTAACAGACACACGAAAAAATGCTCAACATCACTCAGCATCAGGGAAATCAAAACCACAATGAGATACCACCTCCCACTGGTCAGAATGGCTAAAAGTAACAACTCAGGAAACAACAGGTGTTGGCGAGGATGCAGAGAAAGGGAAACCCTCTTACACTGTTGCTGGGAATGAAAACTGGTGCAGCCGCTCTGGAAAACGGTATGGAGGTTCCTTAAAAATTTTAAAATAGAGCAATAGCTCTACGACTCAGCAATAGCACTACCGGGTATTTATCCAAAGAATACAAAAATGCTCATTCGAAGGGGCACATGCACCCCAATGTTTATAGCAGCACTATCCACAATAGCCAAATTTTGGAAAGATGTCCATCAACTGATGAATGGATAAAGATGTGTTATATATACACAATGGAGTACCACTCAGCCATCAAAAAGAATGAAATCTTGCCATTTGCAACAATGTGGATGGAACTAGAGTGTATTATGCTAAGTGAAATAAGTCAGTAAGAGAATGATAAATATATGATTTCACTCTTATATGGAATTTAAGAAACAAAACAGATGAACATAGGAAAAGGGAAGGAAGAATAAGATAAAAACAGGGAGGCAAACTGTAAGTGCCTCTTTTAACTATAGAGAACAAACTGACGGTTGCTGGAGGTAGATGGGCGGATAGGCAAATGCGTGATGGGTAGTAAGGAGGGCACCTGTTGTGATGAGCACTGGGTGTTACATGTAAGTGATGAATCATTAAAATCTACTCTTGAAACCAATACTACACTATATGTTAACTCGAATTTAAATTTTAAAAGATAGCATTTATATTACCATAATAACATAAATTCTATATTTTGATCTAACTAAAACTACCATATCATTTTATCAAGAGGATATACGAATGGGGAGATGTGTATGTGTCCTGGGAGTATAGAGGGAAAGAGAAATCCTCAACTTCTGTATCAAGAAATCATAGCAACATATCAAGAAATAGCATCTAAGATGAGGGGGTGCCTGGGTGGCTCAGCCAGTGAAGTGTCAAACTCTTGATCTCAGCTCAGGTCTTGATCTCAGGGTCATGAGTTCAAGCCCACGCCCAGCACGGAGCCCACTTAAAAAGAAAATGCCTAAGATGAAAAATCAACAAGTAGCAATTGTAGGCAGTTATTTAGAGCCATAGGGGTAAATACCAAAATAATTAGCTAAAAAGGAGATGAAAGTGGTTACATTTGCTCCCAGGCAAAGAGGAAGAGTGGGTAAGGGATTGACTGCTGGTTTTCAGAGCAAATTTTACATAATTAGTTGGCTCTTCAAACTATGAGCATGTCTAACTATCATAAAAACACAGCTAAAGGGGCGCCTGGGTGGCACAGCGGTTAAGCGTCTGCCTTCGGCTCAGGGCGTGATCCCGGCGTTGTGGGATCGATCCCCACATCAGGCTCCTCTGCTATGAGCCTGCTTCTTCCTCTCCCACTCCCCCTGCTTGTGTTCCCTCTCTCGCTGGCTGTCTCTATCTCTGTCGAATAAATAAATAAAATCTTAAAAAAAAAAAAACACAGCTAAAATTGTGGAGGAAAAGGAACCCTTGTGTACCATTCTTGGGAATGCAAACTGGTGCAGCCACTGTGGAAAACAGTATGGAGGTTCCTCAAAAAATTAAAAACAGAATTACCACATGATCTATAATTCTACTACTGGGTATTTACCAAAAGGAAATGATAACACTAACCCAAAAGACGTGTGCACCCCTATGATTATTATAACATTTTTTACTATAGCCAAGATATGGAAGTAAACCAAGTGTTCATCCACAGATGAATGGATAAAGAAGCGGTATACATATACAATGGAATAGAACTCAGTCACAAAAAGAATGAAATATTGCCATTTGTAACCACATAGACAGAGCTAGAGGATATAACGTTAAATGAAATAAGTCAGTCAGAGAAAGACAAGTACTGTATGATTTCATTCATTCGTGGAATTTAAGAAACAAAACAAAGAAAAAAGGGGCTAAACAAAAAAAACCCAAACTCTTAAATATAGAGAACGGGTGGATGCCAGAGGTGGGTGGGGGATGGGTGAAATAGGTGAAGGGGATTAAGAGTACATTTATAGTGATGAGCACTGAGTATGTACAGAAATGTTGAATCATTGTATTGTACACCTGAAAATATAAGACTATGTTAATTATGCTTGAATTTTAAAAAATTCTTGAATAAAATAAAACAGATGCAAAAAAAAAAAAATCCCACATGTAGCTAAAGTCAAAATAGTAAGACGTGGCCGTGAGATCAGGTGGGTTAACTATGGATTCTCCAGACGGATATTACACGGCCCTGGAAATGATGCCAAGGTGAGTGTTTACTGGAACGGAAGGACGCTAAATGGTAAAAGCAGACTTCAAGATGACCTGCCATCCTTGTAGCCCTAAGTCTTCTGGCCTCACAGGATCTCCCCTCAACATTTAAATAAAAATGGCTGAAATCTTCACCGTCTATGCTGAGGAAAAGAATACAGCAAATGTACTAATATGTAAACAAGTATTAAAGCAAATTCCAATGCCCTCCCCCAACAGTGGTGCAAATCTCCAGATGCCTAGTTCTCACATTTACTACAATTTCCTCTTCCTGCCACTCTTGTTCCCCTGGCATCCCGTTTTCTGCAGCTGTTCCCTTCTCTATGTCCCTAGTAAACACAAATATGGAACACTGTCCCGTTTCCTTGCTTTCCCCAAAGACTATATTAACATGGGGCACTGCCGAGGGGGCTACAGTTGTACACGGCACAGGAGGCAACTTAAAATCAGAGGAGGATCCCTGTTCCTACATGTCCTGGCTGACCCTGCTTCTGGGGGTCACTGGACATTCTTCTTCCATCCCTGCCTTTCACCGAGTGGGTGGGCCCCTCTCTGGGTCCTCACTTGCTACCAAACTACCAAATCCTTCAAGTCCTTTGTTCTCTTATTGCAGGGTATGAAACCTCCCTCAAAGAACCTGCTTTTCCCAGCAGAAAAATCTTGAACTTTCATATGCAAAAGATGATCAAGAACCCTTTTAAGAGCCATTTTCTGCAAACTGAACAAGCAGCCAGAGCCAATTTTTCTGTTTGTCTTCCCATTACATATGTAATAATGGCCATGTATTGTTCTGTAATTAAATTATCTTCACTAAGAGAGACACCATGGAAGTCAGGAGTTTGGCCCATGAGTAAGTGCGATGTCAAGGGCGGTGACTGCAGCAGCTACCCACGAGCTCCTGCTCCATGCCAGGCTCAGGAGACGCTCCTTAAGGCAGTGTGGGATGTGCAGGCCAAGGCAGGTCCAGAGTTCTACAAAACTGCTGAGCTCAGCGTGGGCAGGTCAGCAGCAGAACTCTACAGAGACATGGGGCCAGTGCAAACAAGCTGAGACCTTGCCCCAGGGGACCAAAATGCCTTCCCCTTTCCTCTCGATTCATCTGCCCAGGCCTGGCTCAGGTGTTGACCCATCATCCCCCGGGAGCCTTCCCTGAAAGTCCGCTCACCAGCTCTGCTACTTATCAGCTGTGTGGCAAGTTAGTTCACCTCCCCCGTGCCCCAGTTTTCTCATCTGTGAAATGGGGATAATAATATTTCTAAGACTCAAACGAATAATATTCATAAAGTAGTTTGAACAGTGTTGGTTTCAACATCAGTACTCCATAATGCTAGTGATCGTCACCGTCATCACCATTATTATGGTCTCTATGTCCATAGACTGTCCTTGACCAAGACATCGTATATGAGGGAGTCTGTCCAGGGGAAGGCCTGGTACGATTTATTTCCGATCTCATCACAGACAGCACAGGGGCCAGCATGGAACTTGTGCTCAATGCCTACTTGATTAAAACTGTGCAGACATGGGGCGCCTGGCTGGTGCAATTGGTTAAGTGTCTGACTTGGTTTTGGCTCAGGTCATGATCTCAGGGTCCTGGGATCGAGCCCCACGTTGGGGTCCACGCTCAGCATGAAGTCTGCTAGAGATTCTCTCTCTCTCCCCCTGCCCCTCCCATTTATGCTCTCTCTAAAATAAAATTTTAAAAAACTTTGCAGAGAAGAAATAGGCCAGCTAAGAAACTACACATTACGTGCCCTAAAACCCAATTTGAGTTAAATTTTATATGTGATGCAAGGTAAGGGGTCCAATGTTATTCCTCTGCATGTTGATACCCAGTTGTCCCAACACCATTTGTTGAAAAGACTACGCTTTCCCCCATTGAATTATCTTAGCACTCTTGTCAAAAATCAGTTGACTGTAAATGTGAGCATTTATTTCTGGACTCAATTCTATTCCACTGATCTGTATGTCTGTTCTTATGTCAATACCACACTGTCTTGATTACTACAGCTTTGTAGTAAGTTTAAAAATTGGGAAATATGAGTTCTCCAACTTCATTCTTTTTCAAGCTCATTTTGGCTATTCTGGATCCCTTGAATTTCCATATCAATTTTAGAATCAGCTTATCAATTTCTGCAAAGTCAAATGGAGTGCTCATAGAAATTGCCGTGAACTATATGTCAATTTAGGGAGTACTGACATCTTACCAATATTAAATATTCTGATCCATGAACATGGATGTCATTCTATTTATTTACGTCTCCAGTAATTTCCTTTGGTGATGTTTGGTAGTTTTCAGAGTATGTGTTTTACACTTCTTTTGTTAAAGATTCCTAACTATTTTATTCTTTTTGATATTACTGTAAATAAAATTGTTTTCTTAACTTAATTATCAGTTTGTTTATTGCTCTTTATGGAAATATGATTTATATTTATATATTGATCCTGTATACTAAAACCTTACTAAGTTCATTTATTAGTTCTAATAGTTCTTGATAGACTCCTTAGGATTTTTTTTTTAAAGATTTATTTATTTATTTGACAGAGAGAGAGACAGCCAGCGAGAGAGGGAACACAAGAAGGGGGAGTGGGAGAGGAGGAAGCAGGCTCCCAGAGGAGGAGGCCGATGTGGGACTCGATCCCAGAACGTCGGGATCACGCCCTGAGCCGAAGGCAGACGCTTAACGACTGCGCCACCCAGGCGCCACCCAGGCGCCCCCCTCCTTAGGATTTTCTAAATACAAGATCATGTCATCTACAGATAGTTTTACTTCTTCCTTTTCAATTTGGATGCATTTTACTTAGTCTTCTTGACTAATTGCTACTGACTTGTTTTTGAAAATCATTTATTCGCTAGGTCCTTCGATCTTCAGTACACACCAGTAACATGAGGCTAATGTGCTCATTTTACATATGAGGAAACTGAGAACAGGAAGTCACCCTACTCGAATTTGTGGGACCCACAGTATTCTAAGACTGAAACCTCGCTGCTTCAGCTTCCCAGATTAAAGCCTGCATTTGGCATTTATTTATTCTAAATAAAGAACTACCCAAGAAAATCACCTTTGTGAAATTAGTAAATTGAAATATGTTGCAAACAAAACCAAGCATTAATTTTAATTAAAATTCTGATGGCTTTTTGCTACACAGTTGTATAAATCCATGTTGTCTCATTAGGCTATAGGGGTATGCTTAGCAAACTGCGCAACAGGTGGGCTAAAATTTCAGCTCTCACCAGAGTTTCCTCCAATCCCCAAAACTGAAATAAAGGGGCAAACTTTTACAAAGTCTTACAAGATCTTGGTTAAAGGTTTCTTTATTAGAAGGCCTGTCCCTAATGTGTTCAATGTTTTGGGCTCTTAGTAGTAACATCAATGAGAACAGCAACATTTTGGAAAGTGCAACATAAAGATTCAAAGAGTTATCTGGCCCACAGCTGCCCCCAGAGGTAGGGAAGGTATTACCTGCCCCCAAAGCCAGAACTTACTAAAGATGGAGCAGGAGATCAGGAACCAAGAGTTGAACCAAAATGAAAGAAAAGTAACACACAGTTCGGTCCAGGGATGCTCTTGGCCCAGGTCTGGGGTCAGCAATCAAGCAATTGAAACCAAGCTCTCAGCAATTAATCCTGCAGTTCCGAGGTTGTTGCAACTGTCCCGCCTGTGCATCTCGAGTTAAAGGTCAGACCCTATAATAAGCCTCTTTCGGAAGCTGACATCACTGCGACCCCAGCCTGAGGGCCCAAGCAGAAATGTTCAGGGCCTGCCTCACCCCGGAGGAAACAGCAGGGTGAGGGAAAGGCAGAAGGAACCTCAAGTTCCAAGGATTCTCGTGTGCTCAGCCAACCCCACCTCCCTTAGAATAAGTATGAGTAAAGGAAGTTCAGACAGCGTGAGGGTGTCCCACAGATGAGTGAGCCAGTAAGCACAGTTATACACACCGTCCTACACATTTTTGGCTATAAGCACAAGTCTGCAAACTGAACTTCAGTGCAGACTATGAGATATCCTTGGAGATATCCTTGACAACTCTTCTTCCTCAGCCCATACCCAATCCATGACCAGGTCCTGTCAAGTATTGCCTCTGAAGCAACTCTAGAACCCCTTCCCTTCAACTCCACCACCCCTGGTCCAAGCTGCTCTCATCTCCTCTTTGGCTACTAGTTGGGATGCTCACATCCCTTCCTCAAAATGAAAATCTGAGTATGTCACCCACCTTCAGGAAACCCTTACATGACTTCTCAGGGCTCTATAGTAAAGATAAAACTCCCTCAGGTGATCTCCATGGCCCTGCACAGCTGGGCTCCAGCTCTCGCTCAGCTTCAGCCCCACCATCCTCTGCTCCAGCTGTGCAAACCAACCTTTGGGTCTGTGTGCTCTCTGCTCCTTCCCCACACAGACTCTTGGCATAATGTTGCTCCCTCTACATAAACACTCTTCCCTTCCTCCTCATTTGCCCAATTTCAACCTTCAACCTCAAGGAAGTCCCCCTGACCTCACTGACTAAGCCAAATCCCCGAGGTTCTCTTGGCATTGGGTGTCTCCACAGAACTTATCACAATTGCGACTTAACATCTGAGTGATTTTTTAAAAATTAGTATCTATCGCTGCATGAGACTGCAAACTCCATAAAACTCCATAAAGGCAAGAACCATATATATTTTTTAAATATTTAAAAATATTTTATTTATTTATTTTGAGAGAGAGGAAGAAAGAGTGTGCACACACGCAAGCGTGAGCCGGGGGGGGGGGCAGCAGGAGAGGGAGAGAGAGAACCCCAAGTAGAGTCCACGCTGCGCACAGAGCCTGACGTGAAGGTCCATCTCATGACTGTGAGGTCATGCCCTGAACCACAATCAAGAGTTTGCCGCCCAACCGAGCCACCCAGGCACTCCTAAATCTTTTTAATATGAAAAATTAGGGACACCTGGGTGGCTCAGTTGGTTAAGCATCTGCCTTTGGCTTAGGTCATGATCCCAGAGTCCTGGGATCGAGCCCCACATCGGGCTCCTTGCTCAGAGGGGAACTTGCTTCTCCCTCTGCCTGCTGCTCCCCCGCTAGTATGCACACTCCCTTTCTCTCTCTGACAAATAAATAATCCTGAAAAGAAAAGAAAAGAAAAGAAAAGAAAAAAAAAGAAAAGAAAAGAAAAGAAGAAGAATTAAGGAGCTTCCACGTACCTCACCCAGCTCCAATAACTGGAATCACAAAGCAGGCCCCTGGAATTCTGGAGCAAAACCATGCCATCTGCTACACAGATTTACATAGCTTTTGAGAAACAGCTCCTGGCCCAGGACTGGGCCCTGGTTTAGATGAAATGCTTGACCATAAGCATTAAGTGACAACACATCAAGAACTTCCCATGATGAACTGGGTTCTGCCAAACCATAAAGTCAGGAGCAGGCACCATTAGTTCACTGTAAAATGGAAGCGGTGACCAAGCTTGGTCTGCTGATGGCTCAGCTTGGTATGTGGATGGAAGACAGAAATGGACAGTGGCTGCATGACAGTCACATTCAGGGACTGCCTTGAAAGACAGCGGGAAGCAAAGGAAAATCTTCCCAACGAGCAGAGCTGCGAATGGTTATGGAAGGGTAGCTACATACAGGACACAACGTTTACGTTCCCGAGCCGCGGCCAGTGGTCTAGCTGGCTCGTCAGGGGACTGGAAGAAAAAGGTCTAGAAGGTTGGAGACAAGGTCTGAGGTATAGGCACGTGGCTGGACATTTGGCAGTAGGCACAAAGTATGAAGATTTGTGTATCACACACTAGCACACACCAGAGAACATCCACCACGGAAAGGAACTGAAAACTAAGTTGATCAAATGACTCAGCCACTTTGTTACCGGCACAATCGGCATATGAATGGAGTTGGTCACAGCAGCAGAGACCGAGGCTACACATAGGCCCACACACCAAAACTAACCTAGCTACTGCTGCCTCTGAACGTCCAATCTGCCAGCAAGACACCAAGGCTCGGCCAGATTCAGCACTATTCCGTGAGAAGCCCAACCAGCCACTCGGTGGCAAATCAGCTCCATCAGGCCCCTCCCATCCCAGCAGTTGGTCCTCACAGGGACAGAGATCTCTTCCGGGAATAGGTTTGTTTTTTCTCCGCACAGAACCCCAGCGAGCACCCATGTCCGGAAGCTCAGAGAGCACCTGATCCTATGGTATGGAACTCCACCCAGCACAGCATCCAACCAGCACGCCCACTTCACAGCGCAGGAGGTTAGGCAGTGGGTCCCTAGCGTTAAGTCATACGTGCGCTACACCGTCCAGGAGCTACCAACCTCAAAGAGCACCGGAATGGCCCACTGAAGGCACAACTGAAGCACTGACTTCAAAAATCTGAAGCAGGAATCTGTAAGACTTGGTTGCCATCTTTTAGGATCTAGTCTTTGCCTTACATCAGAGACTTTTAGGTGGGGCTACGTCCCTAAGGAAGAATACATGGGTCTGGGAACCAAGAGGCAGCAGAAGGAGTGGCCACACTTACCATCACTTCTAAGCACCCGCTGAGGGACACGGGGCCTTGTACACCTGCAACTCGAAGTTCTGCAGAGCTGGAAGTGCTGGTTCCCAGAAGGGTCTCACCCTTGCCAGAGCTCCATTCTGTAGGTCCTAGTGCATTGAACCACAAGCGTCACCTGCTGCCAGCGTGCTTTGGACTTCTTATGTCTGAGGACCAGCGGACAAGAGTCGCCATCTTGGCAGAGATAACTGAGCCTGAACACCAGGACGTGGCAGGAATGCGTAAAACATATGCGGAACCCAGGGCTTCTTAGACAGATAGCTGATTCCAAGCCTGAGACAGAAAATGATGAGCCTGGGACATCTTGAAATTCCACGAAGCAACCACCAGGGTCATGTCGAGCAACTTGGGAGGCACTTTGAAGAGGCTCCCAACTGCCAAGATGGGACAATGAAGATAATAACTGCAACAGAATGAAACTCATCAAACACACGTGAAGTCTGTGAGCTCATAACAATGTTTTTAAACAAATAGCCACCTTCTGAGGATAACCGGGAACCAACCCCGTACAGTATCTTGAAAGTTAATGGAAGGAAGGGATTAAGCACTTACGCTGCCTTTCCTATAAACTCTACTGAGAAATTAAATACATGAAGGGCGGCATCTCCTTATAAAATTATTCCACCTAATAAATGAAACAAAATGATAGATTAGAATACCCCCATGTTGCAACCCCCCAGTGAATTACTTACAGGATGATAGCTGCTAACATCAAAAAAAGTTAACACCAGACATGACGTGCCTCGTGATAAGTGAGTACACCACCCCTAGAGTCCTCTCAAAGAGATCTGTCCGGAGGCCAATCAGGTCCCTGGATCTAGCTGCTGATGTACAGGGAATGCAGAGGATAAAGGAGCACACTGACCTGCACCACCAGCACGAAATTAGCGCAATCAGGGCTGTGGGAAACCACAGATCATAGATCCCAGATTCTTCGAGAGACGAACTGTAAGGAAAAGAAAGGGGTAGAGGGAACCCTTTATATTAAAAGACTTAAAAGATGTGTGAAGTTAAAAGGGAAACCAGTTCGAGTACTATAGTGTATAGGGATGTACACTGGGTGATGAAACAACAAAGAAACTCAAGGAGGTGGTTAGTATAAAGGTCACGAAGTGGGAAGGAAGGAGGCGGCTGAGACTGGGACTAGGAACAAAGAGGACTCTGGGAAGGCTGATAAAGCTCTGTTGTAGACCTGGTGGCAGTTACAAGGGTGCTCACTCTAATAATTCACCGAGTTCAGTTGCATGCTTATTTATCAGTCCCTGAAATCTCAGAGTCTGAGAAGCACTGAATTAGGGCAGGTGCAAAAGCCAAAGCAGGCAGCACTTGACCTGAATGCACTCCATCTACCTAGGGCTACTGGAGAGGAGTTGACTCAAGTGTCCTTGAAAAACTGAGCTACTAAACACGCCTGTTCTCTTAAATCACACGTCATTCCAAAAAGGATTCGCAGATTATAAGACAAAACACAGTAGAAAGTGAGGTGCTCACCGCAGACTCAGCTGTGAGAAGGAGCACAGAGATAGGTGGTCCTGGGAGAGCCTGGGTTTTCAAAACATGACCGACACTCACCTGTGCAGCTTCTGCTGGAAAGGGTGTTGCTCCTGCAGTCTGGGCGGACTGAGGCCGCCAGCACCCTCCGTGAAAGCACGGAAGCACATAACTGAGTGCCAGATGCTGTCTGCCCACCACACAGACCCACAACGACTGGACAGTTGTACAGGTTAGACCCCTCACCACATACAGGAAGGGTCATGTAACTCTAACTGGTATGAGCACTGCCTCCAGTAATCAGCATCTAAAAACTGGAAGAAGATAAAGGAGAAGCGCGCCTAGGTTACCTAAAAGAGACTCCTCCCCTTCTTCCCTGAGACACAAGGCCCCGCCATGGGGTGAGTCGGTTGTGTGTTGTGACTTTTCAGGCCCCACACTGCACTTGAGACACACAGATGCCACGCCTCAGCCCCGCAGCTGTGCTCTGACCACAGGCTTCCATGCCTCGCGTCACAGGAGGGCCCAAAGCCGCAGGAATAGTTCACAAGGTGGACATGTGTACTAGGAATGCCACATACAGGTGACGTGGCTCTGGGTTTTGTGCCAGCAGCATGTGGTCTTTCCTTCAGTCCACATCTGAGCACCGGCAAAGTTCAAGCCTTTTCCTTGTCTCCTACTTTATGGATGTGGAGCCCACAAATCTGTTCTCCCCATCTCAGACTTGACTCTAGCGCTAGACTTCCCCGAGCGTTCAGTCTGGCTGGCTCCTTCACAGCAGCACGCCTTTGCTCACGCTGTTTTCTCTGCAGGGAACATGCACTCCCTCTGACAATCCCCGACCCTAAGCACAGCTCGTTAGGGTCAATACCTTCCCTGGTGTCCTACACCCCCCACAGCTGCACTTGCCTTCGAGTTCCTTGAGGACTGGGGGTCTGGGTTTCAGTCAGGAACCAGGGCTTGCTACAATAGGGCAGTAACAACCACCAAGATTCATCCAGCACTTGCTACACACCTGACTCTGTTCCAGGCACACGTGTAGTCAACCAGTAGTCACAACAAGCCTTCGATGCGGGCACTACTACCATTCCCACTTCACAGACGGTGAGTAAAAGAAGCTTCAGGAATTAAGTAGCTTGCTCTGGGTCACATCAGCAGTGCAAGGATTTAACTGAAGGACATTCGGCTCCATAGTCTGTCATCCTAACCACTGTCAATGAATCCATTTATTCCATAGATACCTACTGGGTAGCTACCATGTGCCAGTTGCTACTTTGTGAACGGACTGTGTCCTTCCTTCACACATCTAACATTTGGAGTTAGCAAACAGCTAGTAGAGTGGTTGTAGGGTTAGGAAGGAAAATAAAGTACAATAAGGGGATAAGAGAGACTGACGGAACTTGGTATTTTAGAGTGGTCAGGATGGGTCTGAGGACATCTGAGCAGAGACCTGAGTCAAGCAAAGTAGTAGTTGTCAGTGGAAAAGCCACACTCTTGGAGTGAGACAGTTCTCCATGCAAACTACTTATCGAATGTGTGGCCTTGGGAAAGTGACCAAATTTCTCTGACACTCAGTTTCCTTACCTATAAACCAGTGATCATCTCCACCTGCCTTGGGGAGGTGCGAGGAAAAGGGAGAAGTATGTGTAAAGCACCTGGCTTGAGGTCATCTCTGGCCTAGGCCCACTATAGACATACATGCAGTGAGTTCTGTGCTGCCTTCTTGCCCAGCCAGAAATCTCCCCTCTTGCTACCTACCTCCCCAACTTCCAAAAAACTGTGGACTCCCGTAACCCACTCACACCCCCTGCTGGCAGGATATTGCACTGCGGCTGTCCTCAAAGCCTCCAGGCCCTTTCCTCACCTCTTCAAGAAGCTTACCTGGGCACTCACAGCCAGCCAGGGATGGAGATGAATGAGAGAACCTCCAGGAGCTCAGAGCCTACGGAATGGGCCCAACATGAAAGCAGCAACAACCCAGAGAGGAGGTACCAGCATCTAAGCAACTGATGACAGAATGATTAACTGTGCCCACGGAGGATTAGGGAAGGCTTCATAGTGGGTGACTCCTAAAGTATCTTCAACAATGACCAGGAGGGAGGCACCAGGGGAGGCATTCCATCCAGGCAGAGAGAGCATACAGGCAAAACCAGGGAAGCATAAAAGAGAACATTAATTGGTTTGAGGCCCTTTACCTGACCAAGCCACACTTCTGGAACTTTCTGCAAAAGCAGCTTGGTTAAAGAATAAAACTGAAGGGGGGCGCCTGGGTGGCACAGCGGTTAAGCGTCTGCCTTCGGAATGCCGGGATCACGCCCCACATCAGGCTCCTCCGCTATGAGCCTGCTTCTTCCTCTCCCACTCCCCCTGCTTGTGTTTCCTCTCCCGCTGGCTGTCTCTATCTCTGTCAAATAAATAAATAAAATCTTTAAAAAAAAAAAAAAAAAGAATAAAACTGAAGGAAGCTGGTTCCCAGGACCCTCATAAAGCTCTACTATCTACCATCCTGGGAAAAACAAATGTTTCTCTACAGAAAAAGCTTTCTTTTTCCTGAGGGCAGACAGGTTCTCATGTACCCTATGGTCCCACACCTGGTCTTCCTTACCCTTCAAGAAATAGCCCATCTTGCCTCGGTCAACTGACAACCTTTGCAACCTTGACCAGATCTCTTCCCCTCTGTGCCTCAGCCTCCTCTTCTGTGGAGTGGGAAAATAACCCTTATCTGCATCCCTCTCAAACAGCCATTTGACTTAAGAACTATGAAAGCTCCTGGTGCTACAGCAGGAAGGACCCACGAGACGCCAGGCCCTGAGGGGGCACCCTAGGCAGCTGAGGGAGGAGTCAAGGCAATGCTACACCCTCTCACACTCGTCCTCCCACATGGACCAAACCATAGCCCCCGCCACCCACTGCTCACAAACCCCCATAAAAGTCAGGGATCCATGCAGTTTTGTTTCAGGTGTTTTATTAAGTGGGCCATACTGTAGCTGGTTTCTAGGTTGCAAAACAACATAAATTTAACAATAATAACATAGCCAGTTAGACTGTGACAAGCTTTTTCCTTCCTTAAAAAAAAGAAAAAAGAAAAGAAAAAGATTTAAAACACACAACGGAGGGTTAAATAAATAAGAGGAAAAAAAAGAAAAAGAAAACCTGTTAAAACATGCTTCTGTTTACTTCTGTGCAGCTGTGTGCCAAGAGGAAACGTGATCTTCTGCACGATGGTGCGTCCCGGCATGTCTCCGTTCCAAATAATACTGACAGAAAAAGAAAAGATGTGGGACTGACTCATCAGTGCTTGCAGAGGCACTACGAAAAATCCCTTTGACTGGAGCTTGGGGCTTCCTGCTCAGCACACCTGTGTGTGGCCCATGAAAGCCAAATATCCATAACAATGTTAATATAGAAAACATTAGTTTAAAAACAACGTGGAATGGCCTCATGACCAGGCGCGGGTGAGGAAGGAGAACTGCCCCGCCCGCGCGCCGCAGGCTCAGTCCGGGGAGGCCGCAGGCTCCCAGCACGCGGCCGTGGCGAGGGAGGGCACCAGCTTCAAAATAAGCGGCGCCAACCTCGTCTCCCTCTCCCTATCACTCTTTCACATGAAAGTGTGTAAAAAGCAAATCAGCAAATAAACTCTAAAATAGATTATTTATTCCAAAAATCCTCTACTTTTCTTTTTACAGTGAGTGTACATCTCCTCTCTGTCTCCTGCACGACTTGCTTAAATCCCCCTGGGAAAAGGGTCAGAGCCGCAGGGTGAGTCTCTCTCGGTCCTGCTGCTAGCTGGTGCTGGGAGGTCAGATGTCGATGCCCTTGACAAGGGACGTCTCCAGCGTGATGTTGAACTCCTGCAGAGTCTGCAGCACGCGGATCAAGGAATTGACAAGTGTGTGGTCTTTGATCAGCGCTACATCCTCATACATGTGTGCGGTGATGGGGCAGTCAGCCAGCAGCGCAATCCAATGGTGCAGGAGGTGATCTCTGGCAGGGAAGGGTCAGTCCGGACGGATCAGAAGGGAAGGGGAAGGGAGACAGTTAGTACAAGGCCAAGGGGAAACCTGCTCCATCACTGCTTGAACAAAGTCTGAGGCTGGAGAAGTGGATAGCTTCCCCAGCCCCCTCTCTCTCCCCTAATAGTGCTAGGCTAAGAGGCCTTACATGGCTTTAAAAGGCTCCTACTAGGGACTACTCAGCTCCAGGGACACCAACCCAACCTGACCCAGACGACCCAGTTACCTGCCACCAGGTCCACAACTCCTCCCCTGCCCACCCCACCTCCCTAGACCAGCCCACCACCAACCAGACATTAGGTCCAGTCAGCACCACCTCTTCCATCTCAACAGCCAGAGCATCACTCCTCCACGGAGCTATCACCGCCAGGAATAATCCTAAGAGCTCACATCCACATAGCACTTGGCATGTGCCAGACACTGTTTTAAGAGATTTAACCTTCATAACAACCCTATGATATGAGGTAGGTGCTATCAGTGCTATTAGTAGCTCTACTTTATAGATAAAGAAATTGAGGTAGACAGAGATTAAGTAGTTTGTCCAAGTTCATATGGCTAGTAAGTGGCTGAGAATACGAACCTAGTCAAGCTGGTTCCAGAGTCTGTTTTTAACTATTATGCCAACTTCCTCCGTTCCTTGGCCCAAATGAACTACTGCCTTAAGTTTTTTGGCCTTCACGCTCTCACCTGACCCATGGGAATAGCCCCTAACAGTCCTGCCCACTGATATATACCATCCATGGTATCAAATTCATATCATTTCAGCCCCCTGATTAAACAACTCTGGAAGGATTCTCTGCCCCAGCTCCCCGAGGCCCCTACCCTTCTTCAACTGTTTCCTACAACTGCCCTTCCCATATTAACTTGTTATTTCCTAACCGCACAACCTTTGCTTCCTTTAGGACCTCTCTGCTAGTTCCGTCTGCTTCAAACTCTCTCCCCACTTCTACCCTCCCCTTAAGGCTCACCTCAAGTACCACCTCCTCCCTTTCTGATCTTTTCTCTACAGCTTCAGCATAACTTATGAATACATGCTTCCTTTTGGGCTCTCACAACCTTCTGCCTTATACCGTATTTAATTAGGACAAGTAAACTTTCAAATGGTAGGGACCATGTTTTATTCAGCTCATCCCCCTGCCTTCCATAACGCCAGGCTCATTCAAATGTTTGTGGAAGGCATGACTAGATAGACTCTGCTTCAAATTTCACCAGTGGGCTGGTTTTATTCCCTCCCATCAAAATGGGCCTCCACCCAGTTACACACATGCTCATCCCCACCCCTCCATATCCCCACACATACGCTTCGTACATGGAAATTACGGACCTCCAAGGCGTCACCTCCCCAGGGGCATCTGGTCATTAGCCACTCCCACCCCCTGCACCACACTAGGCCCCCAGCACCACCTCCAAGGCTGGGTGCTGTGCGCTCGGCCATCAGGTTGCAGTACCTGGCTCCCAAGCACACCAGCATCTGAAACTTGCCGTCCTTGCCTATGTTCCGGGGAGTATTATTGATTGCAGTGACAAATCGGCAGAAGTTCCGGGCCCTTGTATGCCAGTTTTCCTCGGGGACAAGTTCGTTCTGCTCCAAAGTCTCATAATAGGTTTGTGCTTTTTCTGTGAAGAGTAGAAAAGCTTGCCAGTGACAAAGGCTCTCAAAACCAACCTATGCCTAACTGTCCTACAGGCCACTAGCCATGGCTCTCTCCATGTTGATGCAGATAACTTAATGTAACATGAATGTTCTGACATCACTGATCACATTTCAAAATATAAGGTCCTTATTCTTATGTTTTACATTTCTTTATGTGGTCCTTGATATAAAGAGGGTCCTTTCCGTAGTCTGAAGATTAAAAAAAGAAGAAGAAAGAAAAACACTCTTGAGGTAAAAGGTTCTTGCGTGAAAATTCTCTAAATGAGTACATCACAGGGGTGGGGCTCCTAATACTATCAACTGGCCTTTTGGATCTACAAGGAAAAAGCGTGAGGACTTGTTTCTAAGCCTTTAAGAAAAGCCAGAGCAAAGAGAAACAGATCGCATTTGAGAGTCACCTGGTTTGGCTTCTGCACCTCAGACCCCAGTGGTCAGCACCCACATTGTGTCGGTGAGTCCCCATGTCTCTGTATGGTTTTCCCACCCTCACACCCTGGCTCAACTCACCCAGGAAATCCCAAATGAAGACATTCTTGAAGAGCCGGGGGGATTTAAATCCATGCTGGAAAGCCTGTTCCAGGGCCGAGACTAGGCCACATTCTCCACAGAGCAACAGCGTCAGACTGCCTCGCTACGTAAAGAAATAAGAAATGCCAGGCTTGCCTCAGCCAAGCTGCCTTCCACTACTGCTTCCCCCAACCCATAGTCCACAGCTGGGAGGGCAGCAAAAGCCTGGCTGGGACCCTGTCCATCTCCCCTAGTGCCCGGCACGGTGAGGGGCACAGAGCAGCTGCCAGGGCACAGCTGCTGAACAGACGATGGATCTGGGTCCCCACAAGAGGGACAAAGCCAGAGTGACCATTGTTCAGGGAGACCCAGGAAAATCCAGAAGAGGAAAGGAATATACACTGTTCCTTAGGGGCCCAGGGACTCTGCTGGGTCATTAGTGTGAAAGGAAACCAGGGTAACCCAAGGCAGAGGCCCCTAAGGAAGGAATCTGCTCAGTGCCAAACGGAGGCACACACTCTATAGACTCCAGGTTGTTCGCACTACATGGGCCTGAAAACAGATTATTCTCTCTCATTCAATATAAAGCCCTGGGTTGGAGGGAAGGAAGGCTCACCTCTTTCTCGGGCTTATGGAAGTGCTTCACGATGCCATTGACTGCCTCCCCGATGGACTCCTGGATCTGCCCGGTGTTCAGCTCTGATAAAAGTCAAGTAGACATCCCTAACCAATCTCAGAGGCTAACAATGCTTAGCAACTGAACTCAAGACTGAGAACATAGGAAGGGCTCCTGGGAGAGGCAGGATGGCCTGGACCCTAGAAGAGCAGCTCTTGCCCATCCAACCTTGCTGAGCTTGCCCTTCCTAAAATCTTGGGGAAAAAGCACAAGCTAATACCTCAGAGTTCCATCTCTAAGAGAGGCTGGTTAAGTTTATTTTCCATTTTACCCTGGAACTTCTGGCAACTAAAAATGGGCCAAGACTTGGCTGTGAGGCCCAGGAACAAGGAAGGACAAGGCCAGAAGGTAGACCCCTCTCCTCTCTAGAATCATATATAAATAGTACAAAAGACCTAGGCCAGGCTGCATGACCTCTCCCCTCTCCTTCCAGGCCTCTAAGGAGTGTGACACCCCCCTTCAACCCCGACACACACACACACACACACACACACACTGATTCATGAGAGGAGGGTGACAAATACCTGAGGCTGCTTTGTTGGCAGAAGGGGTTCCTGAGGCAGCTGCAAAGGCTGGGTCTGGACTCCCACATCAGGGTTCCCAGACATCTGCCCACATTCCCCACCTGGGTGGCATCAGGGCCCAGTCCCTCCTCCCACTTACTGGGCTTGTTGTTGGGTGAGATGGTAACGAGCCTCCGGATGACGCTGGGGGACTGCTGCAGGGGCGGGGTCCGGCACGGCCTCTCGTCCACCTCAGGCTGGCAGGTGAGCAACTCGCCAACCAGGATCCGCTCCAGGCTCCCGTCATCTATGCCCTTCCCCAACCACCGACCACATGGGAACCTAAAGGTCAAGCAATGGCCTGTCAGAGCTGCTGGCTTCTCCAGTGTCCTTCCCCTTGCTGCTCAGCAGAAGCCATCAAAAAGCCAATCCCTGGAGATAGGCTCTGAAACCCGGCTGGGGATCCCTCAAGGCCCTGCTCGTCCATCCCACCGTGCATCATCAGGGAAGCCACCCGAATGAATGACAGGTGGCTTGGAACCTGTGTACAGCAACGTCATATGTCTTAGCTTGGAAAACCCTCCTTCTATTTCTTTTCAGGTGCGTGAGGCGAGCCAAATAGGAAGTACCTTAGTCTACCACGACCTAAAGGGTCTCCTTGAGAACTCCACATATCCAGGCATCAAACCCAGCCCCTGGTCTACCTTGCCCCACTACCTTAGGGCATAACTGAGGGAACACTTACTTGTAGGTATGTCCTGTGATCTCATTCCTGACCATCACATACTCCACCAGCCATTTGGCATACAGCCCAGAGTTATCATGGCCTATCTGCACCGTAGTGAGCTTTCCCAAGTTCTGGCACTGTGAAAGAAGAGCCAAATAAAGAAGGCAGGTAGGTCCAGAAAACAAGAGAACACAGAGGCACTACTCAGAGGCACAGATCTGACTGGCTGCCTGCAACCTGACCCCTTAGTATCTATAGGGAAGAGCTCATGGTTCTACCTACCACCAAGACTGGTGGTACGCACTCTCATGACGGGGAAATGATTGAGAAAGAAGATGCTACTATATGAAGGAAGAATAGGGCCTATAAGCAGAAGGGTCTGGAAGTGGGACGGGAGTCTCAGAGTCAGAGGTTTCTGTGAACACTTGGACTTGGCAACTGAAAGAATTCTTGGGGATTTCTCAACATGCCATGGGCAGGGCGTTATGCAAGTCCAGATAGATAAGTGCCTTCAAGCCAGAGACTGCTTAGACAGGGCAGGCTCCCCCATTCTTGGGTCAACCCTTGGCTCCGGCCTCTGAGCATCTCAGGACACATCAACTGCGCTAATACTACAAGAGCAAGACCACCATAAAACCCTGCAGAAAGCTCCCATAAGCGGCTGTTGCAAACTCAGACCCCCAAAGAGCCTGGGGTTGTGATCCCTGGATAACACATACCTCGAAGGTCATCTCTAACACGTTCCTGGGAATCTGCAGGATCTGTGTCTCACCCAGTTCTCCCGAAATGCAGATCCATGGGTTGGCGGTGAACATGGAGCCCCCCAGCTTCTTGCTCGGTACAATCAGGATATGGTACGGGATCACTGTGTGGGGGAAGCCACAAAGGCATTGAGGGGGATCAGGAATCCCTCCCATATCTGAAAGGGCCCTGACCTGCCTGCCCAGGAGTGCTGGCATGATTGCAGTCCCGCTGTACCGGCCCCAGCAGGACCCAGTCTCTCGCTGGCTTAGAATATTAGCCAATCCTACCCTCAGTCTCACTCCTCTCAGGGTTACCACCCAACCATCAAAGATCCAAGCCCATCTGCAGGCTCGGAGGCTAAGTAAATTTGTTCCTTAAATAATACCACCAACTCCACGTTGTACTGAATTGCTTTTCAGAGCACTTTTCAATCTATCGTCTTGTGAACTCTAATAACAATCTCCAGAGAGGTCCTACAATGCCTTTTCTGAGGCATTGAGAGGGAAATAATTTCCCCCGGGTCCCCTAAGTTCCAGTCCAGTACTGCTCCTCCTGCAGCCTACAACACTCATCTCTGAGAGGGAAGATGGGTGTCACATAGAAACAAGAGTCCATGCTGCTGAGGCTGCTGAGTCACCGGCCAAACAACCAGCCATGGGGCAGATTCAGAGACTAACCCCTAAGGAAAAGAGCATCCTGGTACCAAAGGAAGATGAGGCTCCAAAAGCCTTCTTTAGACCATACTGAATCCTCCTTCCTGACTCTGCAAACAGGGAGACAGGCCCACAGCAGGGGTCAACTCTGCTCACAGAAACCTAATGAGTTAGGGCAGAGCAGAGCCTGGACCCAAATCTCCCACCGCAACCTCGAGTTCTGTTACTTCAGCAAGAGTTGTTTTTCCCTGTGCGCTGGTCTGAAACCTTCTAGGATACGGAATCACTCTCTAAGCCCAAAACAAAAGGGAGATTTCTTTACAGGTGTGCAAAGAGGGCAGTGAACTTCACCACGCCACCCAACTCCACTCCACCTTCATCGCCTTAGGCTCCCAGAGCAGTGCCTAGGACAACAGTGACAACATCATGGCCAAAAAGACTGAGCTCCCCAGTTCAGAACAAGAATAAGAAGCTTCTGAGAAAAAAACAACCTCCACGGAGGGCAAATGCACCTCTCTCCTACAGAAGCAAAAGGCAAACTCAAAGTACACGCGACCGTCTTCTTCTAAAAAAGGGACAGTGAGCTAGCCTTAGGCAGGCCCAGGAAGACTGGCATTGAGAAGGCTTGTGGGGAGCACAGGGCTACTCACGGATAGTTGTGAAGACATTGGTGAAGCAAAAGTAATCGACGGCATTGAAAGAGAGGAGGTGATAGAGGAACTGCTCCTTCTCGTCGTCACAGCGCAGGAAGGCATAGCGCTTGTACAACTTTCTGTCGGAGAGGAGGCAATACATCAGTCCCCCAGCCAAAAGGAGGGGGAAGAGGCTAGAATTACTCAGTGCTGGAAGGAGACAGCTAAGGAAAGAATAAGATATCAAGCTTCAAGTTCTTTGGAGCCACCTAAAAAAGGAACAAAGCCAGGTAGAGGCCTAGAGGGAAAGTGACTGAAACTATAGCAGGAACAGCAAAACCAAACTCTGTGTCCAAGGATTGATGTCACTACAATGCAGTGTCAGAAGTCATGGGGTCTCCTTTCCTGAACTGAGGGCTGGAACTGTCACCCCTCAGGGATGGCACAGGCCCTCTCAGGCTTCTAGCTAGGGGCATCACCCAGTGTGTGGTGTGGGAGTAACGATGGCAGGAGGTCTGTGATCACCAATCATTAACAGGGCTAGCCTCAGACCCTCAGCAGACCTAAGACCCATGAGTCAAAACACCACTCTGAATGTGAATATAAGCCCAGGACAGCCTGAGGCAATAGAGGGTATGATCCAGGTCACAGGCAAGGAAAGCTGCATACATCATGTCCTTCCCCTTTTTTCAAACTTTCTTCCGTCCCCAGCCCCACCCCCACTTACTCATCAAAGGCCAACTCCTTTGTCTGACGTTGTAGACCCCCTGCAACAGCAATGATACCTTCCCCAAATAGAGGGAACATGAAGAGCCAAGTGCACAGGCCTTCAGCACAGAGAAACAAAAGAAGGCACTGTCCTGGTTGCCAAGACTGCAAGCACTGTGGCCAAAGAGGTATGGATTCAGTAAATCTGTGAAGTTTTACCTATAAGGTACACCCAAGAGAGTAATTCACCAACCAGTGCCTACTATGTGCAAGTGCTGGCGAGGGAACACCTATCCTCAAAGACAATGCAAGCGAACAAATCAGGGAGGGCCATGGTACGAGACTGCCCATAATGAGCTGCTGAACGAAAGGCTCTCTGTGGGAATTAAAGAGCCATGAGCTTCGATGGTCCTAGATGAGGAGAGGCATAAAGGACAGCATGAGTTTAGAGAGATGTTGCAGAAGAAAGAGGACAGGGTATGGAAACCAGTTTGGCTGGAGTTGGGGCTCAGGGAGATGATCAGTTAGCAATGAGGCTGAAAGGCTGGGCTATAGTCAAGTGAATGAAGGCCCTAAATAGGCTGAAGAGTTTGCAACTTGCCCTACAAGTAATGGGTTTCGGCAATTTACCCTAGAAGTAAAGGGAAAGCCACAGCGGGTTCCAGAAAGTGTAAATTTAGTGCATCGGAGAAGTGAAGCTAAGGCAGCAGCACTAGTAAGACGACAGGCGGAGGCGGAGGACAAAACATTGCGAGAAAGGCAGTTACGGTCAATCAATTCTGTGAAGCTTGCTTTCGCTCTCTCTGAGCTAGAGGTTAAGATATCTGAATGGAAATAAATGCAGGACTGAAGCGCAGAAGAAAAGCCAAAGCTACAGCTTCAGATGTGGAAGTCACTCGACGGGTAACAGAAGTCATGAGAATGGGTGAGATCACTAAGTGAGAGAAAGCGTGCATGCAGAGAACTTAGGACTGTGGAAGCCAACGCCCTGGAAAGGGTAGGGGGACAGAGAGAGCAGGATGGTGTAAGCCTATGGCAGCCATGCCAAGTGAGTTTCAAGGTAGAGGGGCTACTGCACAGTATTAGTCACTGCAGGGAGCTCAAGGAGAAACAGTGTGAGCTCACTATTTAGAAGCTAACTTTTCCCCCTAGACCCTACAGCCCCCCTTACCCTGCCTTGACCTGACCCCCTCTCCAAGCTACAAACAGTTTTGGAGGCTACCTGGAAATACCAGAGACTCAGGAACATTCTATCAAGGTATACTCTCCAAGGCGGCCCACCACCTCCTGGCTGTGCAGCTATGCACACATTTCATGTGCCCACTGAACAACTGCTAGGTGCTAGGCAACACGCGCATTCATGCCCTCGATGAAAGCAAACTGTAATAAGCAGCAAGCAACGAGGTGATGATAATACAGCCCATCAGTGGTGAGAAGGTTTGAATAAATACTGTGACAAATGCTATGGGTGCTCAGGGGAAGAGTGAACCAAGTCTCTGAGGTGTCTAGACAAACTCTGGCAAAGAAAACTTCTGACCAGGCCCTGAAAGGACTACAGACATCCTGAGAAGGGTGAGTGGTATGATGTGGCTGGAGCGTTAGGCAGACTGAAGAGAAAGATGAGAGAGAGGAGAATGAAGGAATAAGTAGGTTTGATGAAGGGCCCCTTTTTTCTCCTTTACACCCCATCCAAAATGCAATCTGTGGCAGCAAAACTCATTTTCCACTCACTGGACTAGCACTGGGGCCAGAACATAAGGTGGAAAGTTTCTAGTACTGAGTAAATTCTGAGCTTATCTCCTTTAAATGGGGCTACAGTTTAAAGAAACCAAAATGAGCCTCCTGACCAAGGTCTGTGTCCCGTTTGCTGCTGCCTGGGCCTTTAGGCGCATTCACACCCTAGACCTATCCACTGTTCCGGGCTTCACAAAGTTCTTGTGCTTGACCACCTTTCAGATGCCTCCCTGTCCTCCTGCTGGCGACACCCACACTGGCCAGCAGGAAACACTCCTGCCCTATCCTGCTACAATGGCAAATTTTTTTTCCTCAGCCACACACAACTGTCCCCTAGAATCTTGTGTGCGAACACCTCCCTTCCCAACTCCAAGCTTACATGTTCACTTGTTCTTTTAGTTGTTCTCCCAATCTCCAAATTTTATCCCTAAGCCCTTCTGTCCCTATAGGAAATAAAATTTAAGTGCTTTAAGAATTGCTGTTTCACGACCTCTCAAAATGAGCTAACTTATCAAAGTTTTAAACCCAGTTCTTGCTGTGGTTTACATACACAGTAAACAATCTAAATCATTATATTTTTACTTTGAATAAAAACAGATTCTGCAGGTTTAATCAACTGGCTACACAAAATTTCCCCAAGGCCCACTCCTCTGTTTTATCATCCTTGGGAAAGTCAAATAATAAAGGACGCCATGAAAAGATGCCTAAGGAAATGCTAGACAAAATGCCCAACAGGCCTGCCGATGAAGAAAGAGCCACACATAGACAGGAGAAGTAGAGAGGTGGTGGCCCGAGAGGCAGACAAGGGGGTCAGTCCTCCTTCCCACTCCTCTTCTGGTAGCTAGGGTACAAAAAGAATGCAAAGAATATCAAACCCAGAGAAGGGAACCATAGGTTGAACGGCCCCTGGGAGTGTGAGAACCATGGAATTTCTCCTCTTTCTCTTTCTAGGTGGAAAGTGTGGAGGGAGGGGGCCTACGAGGGCCATCGGAAGCCCTTTTAAGCTCTAGGGAGACTCAGACAGGGTCCAGAGAGGAAAAGCAAGGACTGGGTTATTCTGGGCCGGCCCTGGCTTCAGAAGAGAACAAAAGAGATAAGGGAATATCTTAGAAGTTCTTTTCATTCCCTAATCCTTTCTTCTCCAGGACAGGAAAGAGACCAAGAAAATGCCCTGTGCCTAAGAGGTATGCAAGTCTCCTGAGTACAGTAAGGAGAGGGGAGCCCCAAACTCTGAGGTACCCAATAAGGACCCCACCCCTCTCACTACCTCTTTAAGAAAGCTATTGGGGACATGCAGATTGAGAAGGGAGGAAGGACAAACACAGCAGCATTGGTCTTCTATACTTAAAGACGGAGAAGAGGAAATGCTACAAAATCTTCACACGCAAGCTGAATTAGCTGAGTACAGCAGAAATGAAATAGTGAATATTCTCCCTCCTCACTCAAGGGTTTCCAAACCCTCCCCACCATTCCTGGGAGCCTGGGTCTACTCCAGGTGGAATGGCCTTACTTGGTGAGCTCATGGTCTGAGAGAAGCTGCTTCAGGTGTCTGGAAAGTAATTTTTTTTCCATGGATAGTCGCACCCATGCTCTGGCTTTTCCCACATCAGTCTTGATCTCCCCGATGTTCTGGATGTGCCTGAAGGGAGAATGGGAAACAGGAGGTGGGGAGTGGGGTAGAAGAGGAACTCACTACTAATACCTCCCCCTGTAAAGCCAAGCAGGCCTGGTGAGACAATCCTATCCCATCCTGGTGAGAGTCCATCTCTTGTTCTCTAAATCCTGGGCTTCCATGTGGCTTTGCAGATAGGCTCGCCACAATTTGCAGGGGGCGGCAGGGGTGACAATACGGCTCTCAAAAAACCAGGCAAACCCTGGAGCCCTGTGGTACTTCGGTATAATTCTCCAAAAGCACCAGGAACCTCAACCGCTCGTACAGCTCCACAATTGCATCAAGAAGCACAAGACCAAAGACAAGGTCTTCCTGGTTAACGGAGATGCTGCGGAAGCCCACGTCACGGACACCCTGCTACTGAAGCAGACGCCTAAGGAGCAACTGAAAACAGGCTTTCAGTGGCTTATTATATATGAACCCAGACTGACCTCATGTCCTGAATGAGGGAGATTCTCAGGGGAGACATGACTGAGCTGGCATCAGACTTCCTCCGTTCTGAATCAAGAAGTATTCCTGGAACAAAAAAGCTGGTCACGTCCCAAGAGAGATCTGACTATCCAAAGAGCTGACTACCCAAATTTGTACAGGGACTACTTGGTAACACCTTGTGTTTCATGAATATTTGTTAAGTACTTGATAGGTATCAGATGGTGTACTTTTATACATATTATCTCATTTAATCCTCTAACAACTAGATAGTCAAGGAAGGTATTACAGAGAAGGGAACCAAAATTCAGAGAAGTTAAATGCTTTGCCCTAGTTACCAAGTGTCCAAGTCAGCACTAGAGGGAACACAAATCTTCTGGCTCCTAATCCAGCATGTTCTCATCAGGCAGCCACGGAAGCAGTATTTCCAGTTGGAGCTACTACTCCTGTCCTTTCTTGCCTCTAACTGGGCTACAAAGGAGCCAAGGGAATGCGTACAGCACGTGCTCCGCACGCTACAATACAAGCGCACCTCAGTTTGCCGCGCTTTCACTTTACCGTGCTTCACAGATACCGCGTTTGTTTACAAACTGAAGGTCTACTGCAGCTCTGGGTCAAGCAAGTCCACTGGCATCATTTTTCTAACAGCATTTGCTCATTTCATGTCTCTGTGTCACATTTTGGTATATCTCACAATATTTCAAAATTTTTCATTATGATTATTATATTTGGCTTTTTCAGAAGATTTATTTGGGAGAGAGAGAGTGTGTGCACACACGAGCACATGCTCAAGTGCGGGGGAGGGGCAGAGGGCGAGGAAATCCCAGGCAGACCGCGCTGAGTGCTGAGCCCAACACAGGGCTCCATCTCACGACCCATGAGACGACGAGCTGAGCCGAAACCAAGAACTGGACGTTTAACTGACCGGACCACCCAGGTACCCCCATTATTACTGTATTTGTTATAGGGATCTGTGATCCATGATTATGACTTGCTGATAGCTCGGATGGTTAGCAGTTTTTAGCTATAAAGTATTTTTTAATCAAGGTATAAACAGTTTTTAGACATAATGTTATTGCACATTTAACACACTATACTACAGTATAAATGTAACTTTTATATGCAATGGGAAACTAAATAATTCACCTGACTCACTTTATTGTGATATCCATTTTTTGTGGTAGTCTAGAACCAAACCCACAACATCTCTGAGGTATGCCTATATATTATCTTTATGTCTGGTCCAATACTTAAAACTTAGTATCTTCACCATGTAGCTGTTGAGAATTTTTGGCTATAGTCTATCCCTCAGCAGTAACTTTCTTCTATAGCCTTCCTGAGAAGACTTTTTGTTCCAATGTCCAGAAAGTGGACCAAAAAACTCCTTATCAGGCTACTTAGGGAGCTCTTACACCTGGTTTTCAGCCAACTATTCTCCCCACATTCAGTGCCAGCTGGGGTCAATTAGCTCAAGGGGAAAGAAACATTGAGTTTATGCTGATGTCTTTACTTCCATGTGAACTGATCTTCACCATTAGGATAAGAACATCCAAGAAGAGCAAACAACTTCTTGGCAGAGAGAGGAAAATGAAGGACGGTGCTAAGGGGAGATGCTGCCAAGAAGTACAGAAAAGAGGGGGACTGTCCTGGAAGGGGCACTGCAGAAGGAACACCAGACTAGGAGACAAGAGGCCTGGCTCCTAATCTGGCCTCTTCCATGAATGCAGTATGCGATCTTGAATAAATTCAACTCCTTTCTGGATCCCAGTTTCCTCCTCTTGTAAAATAAAGGGGCTGGACTAGATCATCTCCAAGGGTCCCTGCCAACTCTGATATTTTTATTAAATTAGAAATGGAAAACAAGGGGAGGCTGGGTGGCTCAGTTGGTTAAGCGTCTGCCTTCAGCTCAGGTTATGATCCTAGGGTCCTGGGATGGAGCCCCACACTGGGCTCTCCGCTCAGCAGAGAGCCTGCCTCTTCCTCGGCCTGCCGCTCTGCCTACTTGTGCTCACTCGTTCTCTAACAAATAAATAAATAAAGCTTAAAAAAAAAAAATAGAAAAGAAGTGTTAAGGGATCATTCACACCAGGCCCTGACTCTGAGGAATTCCAAGGTAGGACACAGGCTCTCTTAACTGACAGATCATCTCAATGCCCATCTCTGAGGTATAAAACAAAAAACTCTGAAGACAACTTGCTTCAAACACAGGACACCAGTACCACACAAATTCATTAAAAGCCTAAATTCATTCTAAGACTGTCCTCTTGCTGACATAAATCTTCTATCTCATTCATCAAAAGGTACAGAAACAGGACGCCTGACCGGCTCAGTCAATAGGGCATGGAACTCTCAATCTTGGGGTCATGAGTTCAAGCCCCATGTTGGGCACAGAATTTACATTTAAAAAGGGTGGATACAGGGGCGCCTGGGTGGCACAGCGGTTAAGCGTCTGCCTTCGGCTCAGGGCGTGATCCCGGCGTTATGGGATCGAGCCCCGCATCAGGCTCCTCTGCTATGAGCCTGCTTCTTCCTCTCCTACTCCCCCTGCTTGTGTTCCCTCTCTCGCTGGCTGTCTCTAGTCTCTATCTCTGTCAAATAAATAAATAAAATCTTAAAAAAAAAAAAAAAAAAAGGGTGGATACAGAAACGCATAATGAAAGCAAACACCATGGCTTTGGCACACTCTGTGGTTCAGAGAGCCGGGTAGCTTAATATTTAAAAAAGGAAACATTATACAGCAAAGGTTTCAATGACCTAGAATAGTCTACTGCAGACGATCACTCCAGTGGGGGATGGGAAAGTGGATGGAGGCGGTTCTCCCCAGTGGTGCAAAAACCATCTTACCTGAGGTACTGAGACTTCCTGATGTGAGTTTTCTCTGCCGGTTTTCCTGATAATGTAACAGGTGGGACCACAAGGCTGATTTCCCCTGGAACCAACACAAGGGAGAAACACCTATCAGTTTAGATATCAGAGGCCAAAGCATCCAGTGAACACAGTCACGGATAATTTTAGCATATAGATACGGGCTTTTACTCAAAAGTATCTGTACTATTTCCTTATCTCGATGTACACCCAGATGCAATGTATACAAATATATCACCCTATATAAAGAAAAATTTAAAAATATAAAGAAGAATGGAAAGGAACAGAAAAAGAGAAATGGTCCACCACTTCAAACAGGACATGGCCAAAAAGAGTCTGGACCAGCGGGTAAAAAAGAAAAAAGCAAACAACCTATCAACTTCTAAGCTGGTTAAAGGCCAGCTTGGGTAGAGCATGATGGCTTCTGTACAGAGGAGCTAATACCCCGTCTATAAGATTCTAGGACAGCTTCTGAATTTCCTAAAACACTTAAAGGCATTATTGCCCTTAGTGCAGGCTGAGAAGAATAAGCTGTCACTAAGAGGGGGATTTACTATTAAAGGTAAAAATGAAGAAGCCTGCAGGAGGGTAGGCTGGTCCTTAACTATAGTTAATATAACAGAACCTTAGCGTTTGGAAATGTAAGGAGTTGCAGTTTATTTGAGCTATGTAGTAATTTGTCATTTTACCAAGGCACCAATCTGATTAGCATTTGCAAGCCTGCTGTAACGGAGCCATTTGCCTAGGTGGTGAGTGGCCACCCAGCCACTGCTTCGCCTCTTTCTAGTCGTCCTGCAGAACACAGTGCCCCTTGTTATGTGACAAAAACTCTATCTTAGATTCATGCTTTATGCTTCTATATAGCTGATATAATGTAAATGTAGTATTATGCTTGTTTTAGTAGGAGGTTTTATTATAATAATTTTATAAATGACTTCAGTTCTGTATTTTGGAGAAGTGATAGTAACAACAATAGAAGCTACCCTGTCCTGGGACTTGCCACAAACTAAGCACTATGTTAAGTGTTCAAAATACAGTATTTTATTTAATGCTCTCAACAATCCCACAGGATGCACTATCCTCATTCTCTTTAGAAAAGAGCAAACTGAGCATCAGACAGATTAAGTAACTCGTAAAAGATCACACAGATAGTAAAGAGTGTTGGGATCAAGCTTCAATCTAATGTCAGAACCACTGCTCCCAATAATGACGCTATATAGACTGCTTGGAAGAGATCATTTAATTTATGAAGTTATACATTCTAAAGAAAATTTTATGCTCTCGGATGAATGTGAGGATTTAATGTCTGAAGATTTGCCCCTTGAGAATACTGAGGATCTATCTTGTTTCTATCCATTTGATAGATTTGGGGGGGGGGGGAATCAAGCATTTGAATGGAAGAAAACCCTCATCTACAGATCAGCAGGCTGTTGACATGAACTCACTTTATGTTTGGATATCCTAAGATTTAACCAACTTAAAAAAAAGAGAGAGAGAAAGGAGAAAGGGGCACCTGGGTGGCTCAGTCAGTTAAGCATCTGCCTTTGGCTCAGGTCATGATCCCAGGGTCCTGAGATCGAGTCCCGCATCAGGCTCCCTGTGGGAAGTCTGCTTCTCCCTCTCTCTCTGCGTACCCCCCACACTCGTGCTCTCTCTCACTCTGCTATCTCTCTCTCTCAAATAAATGAATCCTTTTTTTAAAAAAAAGGACTTAACCAGCTTAAAACAAAACCCAATTATCATAATGGTTTTTAAAAAAAAAAAACACGCAAGTTAAAACTAGAAAAGACTTATTTATTGAAAAACCAAATATTTTTTTAAATGATGTTCAACATTAATGAGACTTACAACTCCTACACACTACCTGCTATATTGATACAATATATGTGAAAGATAACACAAGAGCTTAAAATATTCATACTTTTTAAAATTTTTTTCCTTTTTTTTTTAAGATTTTATTTATTTATTTATTTGACATGGAGAGATAAAGAACATACAAGCAGGGGTAACAGGAGAGGGAGAAGCAGGCTCCCCTCCAAGCAGAGTCCGATGTGGGGCTCCATCCCAGGACCCTGGGATAATGACCTGAGCTGAAGGCAGACTCTTCAACCAACTGAGCCACCCTGGTGTCCCATATTCACACTCTTTGATTTAGTAATTCAGCTTCCAGAAATCTGTCCACCCCTCTACCAAAACAGTTAGAGTAGGCTCCTGAAAGGGCAGGGACTTTGGCTTACCCGTCACTGTGTCCCCAGAATCTAGAAAGACTAGAAAGGCAGGCTCCCTTAACAGACCTGTGTGGGTGTGACCTACACTAAATACAGCCAGTCACCAGAGAGCCCTCACATGCATTGCTGCTGAAGAGCCAAAGGCTAGAGGAGCACCAGCCTGCCATGCCAGAAGGACGCCCTGGCTCATGGTGATTTCACCGGAGAGAAAGCAAAGGCGGGAATGAGAGAGCAGCGGCTGGGCTGAAGCTTAGTGATAGGGCACTGAGGTCCTTCTAGTTCAGGAGATATGAATTATTCTTCCTCTTTTGCACAAAGACTGATTGAGACTGCAAGGTTCAGTTTAGCCTAACTACCCATTTGGGGTATTATACAGGGCTAGCAAGATATAGATTGCACCAGATTCTCTGAGGACATCACACAGAGGTAAGAAACAACCCATTTTCACTTACCCAAAGGGCAGCAGTTACAAAACGAGTATGAAAAACCAACCTCACTTCTCATTGTTAGAATATACTAGAGAAGGATGCCCATCTCCTTGAAAAATGTCACTGAAAGCCAAAGAGAGTTGTGAGGATAACAGAACTTCTTATAAGGACTTGCTGAAAACAGCCCTGTATGCAGGCAGTCATGGCTAATGACAAAATTTAGGAAGCTAGAGCAAAAACTGCTGTTTGGGTTCTCTCTACTTTCTAAGTACATCAAATAGGTAGTTGATCAGTAAGGTGCCCTCAGAAGGCGGCAGTAAGATCACTCTCTGGGCGTGCGTTTGGTCACAATGTGGGTGACTGCAGGATCCTGCATAATCTGCATAATGGAGTCCAGGGAACCAGGTTACAGAAGTTTTGGACTAGAATATAACCGAAGAAGGTCTCACCAGGAGACAGGTGCTCTACACACACGCTAGCAAAGTGAAGGCCTAAGGAGAACATGCGGTAGAAACCCAACATAGATAGTCACGGTCAATCCGCAGCTGACCATGTATGTGTCCCTGAGGGTATAAACACCCTGCCAAAAAGCACCCTTGCTTCCCTCTGGTGACAATGTCAGTGCTTCACTTTTAGTGCTCCAAATGCACGATTCAGAACAGAATGGGACCTCGGTTGAAAAGTCCCCATTATTTTATATTAGTTTCTCACTAAACAAGTAGCCTCTATCAGGGGCACCTGGGTGGCGCAGTCGTTAAGCGTCTGCCTTCGGCTCAGGGCGTGATCCCGGTGTTCTGGGATCGAGCCCCACATCAGGCTCCTCCGCTGGGAGCCTGCTTCCTCCTCTCCCACTCCCCCTGCCTGTGTTCCCTCTCTCTCGCTGCCTGTCTCTCTCTCTGTCAAATAAACAAATAAAATCTTTGGGAGGGGGGGAACAAGTAGCCTCTATCTATCCAAACTGAGAAGGGACTCAAATGGGCTCCAAAAAACATTCCTCATGCTATGAGAATTTTTACAGAATATGGCTGCAAAGCCTCAGAGGATAGGTTTAGAACATGTGGTGATATGGTATTATTTCTTAAAATGCAGGAGAAGGCTCACTAACTCTCTAAAAATTTTTATGCCAAAAATTAGAAAGTTTTGGGGGGCATTCATTTTACCAAAAAGCTAAAGAGCTCAACTATAAGTGTCAGCCTCGCTCAGCTTAAAGGAAAACGATAAAATGATTATGTTTATTCTACTCATTTGTTATACAGAAAAGGAAAGAAACAGAAATTCTTCATGTAGAGACTTCCAAAATAGCCATCGTATGTTATATACCTACCACATGCCAGGTACTTACTTATTTATTTATTTATTTATTTATTTATTTATTTATTTATTTAAAGATTTTATTTATTTATTTGACAGAGATAGAGACAGCCAGCGAGAGAGGGAACACAAGCAGGGGGAGTGGGAGAGGAAGAAGCAGGCTCATAGCGGAGGAGCCCGATGTGGGACTCGATCCTGGAACGCCGGGATCACGCCCTGAGCCAAAGGCAGGCGCTTTTAACGACTGCGCTACCCAGGCGCCCCCAGGTATTTATTTTTATTACGTCTAATTATCATAACCCTCAAAGGTAGATTTGATTAATTCCAGTAATATGGATAACGAAAATGAGATTCAAAAATCACAAATTACTGGAAGTTATCCAGCAGAGCTAGGATTCCCAGTCTTTCTGACTCCAAAGCCCACAGTATTGCTATTATACTACAGGATTCTCAAAATTTTAGGAATGTGATACACAATTTTTAGCATTTTAAAAAATTTATAACCATACTGCTGTTTACAATACTGAAAAACCAGACATAGTAACCTAAATGACTAGTAATAAAGGATTGATTCAAACATGGAAAATACATACAATGGATACAGTAGTAAAACTGAGATCTGAGAAGAGTAATAACCACAAACATTTACAGAGCACCTCCCAAATTCCAGGCTGTGACTTTAGTGCTTCACCTAAACTCTATTAGCAAACCCTCACAGGAATCCTATGGAGGTGGGTACTTCAAAAAGTCCACCATATATAGGATGAAAGAAGCTTAGCAAAACTAGGTATCTTGATCAGTTTTATAAAGTTATTAAGTAGGAACCAAACCCAGGTCTGATTCATAGCCTGAGCACTTAAATACCATGGTATCACCTAAATAGTTAAGGACATGGAAAAAATATTATAACCAAGTTATAAAACATTATGTACATATGATCCCATCTAGATTTTTAAAAAGTTTTACTGAGATATAATTCACATTACCATAAAATTCACACTTACAAAGTATACGATTTTCTGTTACAAAAAAAATCTGGTTTTTAGTACGTTCACAGAGTTGTACCACCATCACCACTATCTAATTTTAGGGCATTGTCATCACCCAAAAGGAAACCCCATACCCATTATCAGTCACACCCTATTCCTCCTTCCCTCCCATTTCTGACATCTCCTAATCTGCCTTCTGTCTATGGATTTGCCTACTCTGGACATTTTATATAAATGAGATCACACAATATGCGGTCTTTTGTGACTGGCTTCTTTCACTTACTGTGTTGAAACATGTATCATCCCTCATTCCTTTTACTGCTGAACTAAATTCCATTGTACAGATACACCACATTTACTGTATCTATTCATCAACTGATGGACATTTGGGTTGTTCTATTTCTGGCCTATTAGAGATAATGCTGCTATGAACATTTGTGTAAATGTTTTTATACAGACATAGGTCTCCATTTAACTTGAGTACACGGCTACAAGTGGAGTCGCTGCGTCATGTAACACTATGTTTAACATTCTGAAGAACTGCCAGACTATGCTCCAAAGTGGCTACACCATCTTACATTCCCATCAGCAATGTGCGAAGGTTCTAATTTCTCTAGATCCTTACTAAACTTGTTATTGTCTGTCTTTTTAATTTTAGTTACCCTAGTGGATGAGAAAAAGTATCTCACTGTGGTTGGATTTTTAAATATCCACGGTATACGGGTACACCATGCACAAACAAATGTTTCGAAGGACAGATACGGTAGACTGTCTCTATACCCGTGACAATGGCACTCCAGAAGGGCAGAGATCTTGGTCTGTTTTGTTCACTAAGTATCTCAAGTGCCTTCAACAACAATGCCTGGCACACGGTCAGCCCTCAATAAATACTTGCTGGATACTTACATGTGTTTTCTAATTTAGTCATATTAAAACTGCTTTTTTAAAAAAAAAAAGATTTATTTACTTTGGAGAGAGAACACGAGTGGAGAGAGGGGCAGAGGGAGAGAATCTCAAGCAGATTCCCTGCTGAGCACAGAGCCCATTGCAGGGCTCCATCTCTATGAGATCTCATGGGGCACGACCCATGAAATCATGACCTGAGCTGAAATCACGAGTTGGGTGCTTAACCGACTGTGCCACCAGGTGCCCCAAAACTGCTTTTGAAAAGATTTCAAGTTCCTTTCAAATTTAAAAATGCGTAAAAGTTGTCCATCGTGACTAGTCAAAATAGAGTATTTTGAAATAAGGAAATTCTCTGGTACTAAGCAATAAAAATCAAACTTACTCAATTTCCCACAGTCCTTTCTCAAATCTTTAGACAGTTAAGCTAACTGTATATAAAAGAAATGTTAATGACAGACCTTTTCCCACTGGGAATGTACAATTAGTGAAGAACCCTTAGAGTACATTTGATACTTATGAGCTCCAAGTTCTCTCTTTCTTTTGTGTCCCATCTCCGGACCAGGGCCAGCTGCCAAAAAGGATCTATCAGTTTGGCTGTTTGCTCTACTTACAATAAGGAAGATGCTACTCTAAAAATGTCTAACAAACACACAGAGATTCATTTAGCATATATTTAAAGAAAAGAATTTGGATCACATTTATTACTTATTTGTTTGCTTAGCTATTTCAAGTCTCACGTCACACGTGGCATGCACCATTTTTCAAAGGCAGCCAGCTGGAAGAGTGTGGGAAAGCTAGTAAGTGAAAAGGGAAAGACAGTTTGCTCAGCAAGGAGTCTAGACATTCCTTACCTGCTTTACTTGTAGCCCATGACTCCAGATCCTCTCTAGGAGGTCGCAAAGGCTGGCAATCAAGGTGTTCTCCTCCACCCCTGTGATGTTCACCTCTCCATGCCCTAGCTCCACCGCCTCGCGGCCCATCTTCTCCACCAGCATCCTCTTGGTCTACAAGGAATCAGTCAGCAGGATTAGATAACCACAGTGAGCAGGATCACATGCAACTGGAGGGGCCTGTGGTGACCCGCACAGCACATCCGAGTAAGACAGATGAGTAAGACAAAGAGACATAAAGTATATTTATTCCCCATCATATAGGTCAGGCTCTGGTGGAGTGCATTCTTTAAAAGTTCAGTTACAAAGATAAGAACAGAGCAATCACGGTATGACCCTGGGCAAGTGATGCCATCACTGGATTAATTTTTTTGCATTTATGAGATGAAAAGAGTTGAAGAAAACCCTTTGGTCACGGTCACTTCTGACATTCTCCCTTTCTCACTGTTTAACTGATCTTACCAAACAAACCTGCAAGCTAGGCTAGAAATACATCTAAAGTACTTGTCAAGGGGATCAAAAATCATGCACAGGGGCGCCTGGGTGGCACAGCGGTTAAGCGTCTGCCTTCGGCTCAGGGTGTGATCCCAGGGTCCTGGGATTGAGCCCCTCATCAGGCTCCTCCGCTGGGAGCCTGCTTCTTCCTCTCCCACTCCCCCTGCTTGTGTTCCCTCTCTCGCTGGCTGTCTCTATCTCTGTCAAATAAATAAATAAAATCTTAAAAAAAATTATGCACAAATAATTCACTTTTGTTTTTTCTTTCGATATTTTATTTAAATTCAGGTTAGTTCCCACATAGTGTAGTATTAGTTTCAGGGGCAGAATTTAGTGATTTATCAGTTGCATATAACACCCAGTGCTCATTACCTCAAGTGCCCTCCTTAACACCAATCTCCCAATTACCCCATCCTCCCACCTATCTCCCCTCCAGCAACCTTCAGTTTGTTCCCTATAGTTAAGAGTCTCTTAAGGTTTGCCTCCGCCTCTGTCTTTATTTTACTTTTCCTTCCCTTCCCCTATGTTCATCTGTTTTGTTCTTAAATTCCACATATGAGTGAAATCATATATTTATCTTTCTCTGACTGATTTCACTTAGCATAATATACTCTAGTTCCATCCATGTTGTTGCAAAAGGCTGAGTAATATTCTATTGTACATATATATATATATATACCATATCTTTTTTAAAAATATTTTATTTATTTGTCAGAGAGACAGCACAAGTAAGGGGAGCGGCAGGCAGAGGGAGAAGCAGGCTCCCCGCTGAGGAAGGAGCCCAATGAGGGACTTGGTCCCAGGACCCGGGATCATGACCTGAGCCGAAGGCAGACACTTAACCAACTGAGCCACCCAGGCATCCCTACACCACATCTTCTCTAACCATTCATCAGTTGATAGACATCTGGGCTCTTTCCATAATTTGGGGTGCGTGTGCCCCTTCAAATCAGCACTTGGGGTGCATGTGCCTCTTCGAATGAGCATTTTTGTATTCTTTGGATAAATATCCAGTAGCGCTATTGCTGAGTCACACGGTAGTTCTATTTTTAACTTTTTGAGGAACCTCCATACCGTTTTCCAGAGCGGCTGCACCAGTTTGCATTCCCAGCAACAGTGTAAGAGGGTTTCCCTTTCTCTGCATCCTCACCAACACCTGTTGTTTCCTGAGTTGTTACTTTTAGCCACTCTGACCAGTGGGAGGTGGTATCTCATTGTGGTTTTGATTTCCCTGATGCTGAGTGATGTTGAGCATTTTTTCATGTGTCTGTTAGCCTTTAATAGGTCTTCTTTGGAGAAATGTCTGTTCATGTCTTCTGCCCATTTAACAACTGGATTATTTGGTTTTTGAGTGTTGAGTTTGAGAAGTTCTTTATAGATTTTGAATAGTAGCCCTTTATCTGATGTCATTTGCAAATATCTTCTCCCATTCCGTGGGTTGCCTTTAAGTTTTGTTGGTTGTTTCCTTTGCTCTGCAGAAGCTTTTTATCTTGATGAAGTCCCAGGATAATTCATTTTTGCTTCTGTTTCCTTGCCTCTGGAGACGTGTCAAGTAAGAAGTTGCTGCGTCCGAGGGCAAAGTGGTTGCTGCCTGTGTTCTCCTCTAGGATTTTGAGGCATTACCGTCTCACATTTAGGTCTTTCATCCATTTTGAAAATATTTTTGCGTATGGTGTAAGAAAGCAGTCCCGTTTCATTCTTCTGCCTGTGGCTGTCCAATTTTCCCAACACCATTTGTTGAAGAGTCTGTCTTTTTTCCATTGGATATTGTTTCCTGCTTTGTCGAAGATGAGTTGACCAAAGAGTTGAGGGTCCATTTCTGGGTTCTCTATTCTGTTCCATTGATCCATGTGTCTGTTGTTGTGCAGTACCATGCTGTCTGGATGATTACAGCTCTGTAATACAGCTTGAAATGTGGAATTGTTATGCCTCCCGCTTTGCTCTTCTTTTTCAACATTACTTTAGCTATTCGTGTTCTTTTCTGGCTCCATACAAATTTTAGGACTGTTTGTTCTGAGTCTGTGAAAAATGGTGGCGTTATTTTGATTGCAATCGTATTGAGTGTGTGGACTGCTTTGGGAAGT